>NC_090922.1:368979924-369283813 GCF_040938575.1 Ambystoma mexicanum
TCTGTGTGTTCTCTCGTGCTCTGCCTTTTATGCGTGTGGGGAAGTGTAATGGAAGTCAGGTCTGTGTGTGATGGTCGGTAATTGCCTGACCCTGCCTGACCATTGTATTGGGACATGTCAGGTATACAGCTCAGGTGTTAGTCAATTTTCTATCATAGCGAGCTGTCCGTGAGAAAGGGTTCATGTTGTGATGGGTGGTGTTGAGTTCCTAAATATCCTATCTGGTAGGATGGGGAAAAGCTGTTACAGTAAAGGGGATACCTTGGCTCACCATCCACTACTCTCCAAAGACCACTCACCCAGGTGATCCTCTCACAGTGGTCCATCCCCAGAAACTATATCCAAAAATGATGGCCGGGTGCTTACAACTTGGATGACAGATCCCTGGGGAATAGTGGGTAAGACACCTTCAGGTTTCTCACATGCCTGTGCCCTATGCAAGGTGGATATATTTGGTCTTTGTCCAGGAACTTCAATTTGAAGATCTGGAAAAGAACAGGAACGAGATATATCCAAGGACTCTTGAATATGCCACAGGTTTCTTTCTCTGGGCCGGTAGAAGCAAGGTGTTTCTATTTGTCTCTTGAAGGTATCCCAAAAACTGGTCTTTTGGGGGGTGACCCTGGATTTATGGGCTATTTTTGTCTTGTGGAAGGTCCTTTGTAAATGGTGGGTTCACAGTGTTCTGTATCCTTCCACTCCCATATTGGAGAGTTTTGGAAATAACAGTTAGACAGCCAGTAGTCTTGAGGTATAAATCCATATGGGGAGTTGCTGATTCCTGCAAAAGAGTGGAGAATGCAGGGAAGGCCCTTCCCACCATGACTTCTTCGGGGAGTCCTGCAATGATGGCTGATCCTGTCAGACATGACTCGCCCCTGACGTAATGTACACAGGTATCTTAGGGTATATTTCATTATCTCCATGTACATAGGTAACTCTAACTAGGGTGGCATTCTCGAGGTCTGTTGTTGTTATCAATTCAGCAATTATGGCTGTTTGTTTGCCAATAAATGCTTTTACTTGATTCCCATTTACCAAGGCCTTTTCATATGTAAAATCGGCCGTGGACTGACATAAACATATGCTAAATGTTTTCATATCTTCTTCGAGTTCTTCCCAATCTTCCCCTTTTAAACAACCATTGGCACATGTCAGGTATACGGCTCATGTGTTAGTCCATTTTCTCTCATGGAGAGCTGTCCATGTTTGTGTTGTGAAGGGGGGTTTTGAGTTACTTAATATCATACCTGGTAGGATGATGTAACAGTGTTACAGGGAAGGGGATACTGCATCTCGCCATCAGCAGTCCCACTCCCCGAAGACCCCTCACCCTGGTGATCCTTCCACACTGGTCCACAACAGGAACTGTGTACAAAAGCGATGGCCATGTCCTGGCCACCTGGATGACAGATACCTGAGAACTAGCGGTTGCGACACCTTCAGGTTTCTCACAAGGGGCAGGAAGAAAAGGCAGGATGTTGAAAGAACGAATCCTTTTTTGAGTTCTAAATAAAATGACTGCTAAATATTAATTGTCAAATGAACACGTCCCCGCCCATGTCCTCTATCTACCCTGATACACTTTAACAACCAAACCCAGGATAGACAGGAGGATGGTCTTGTAATAAAGCTCAGCATACTTTGGTGGTTGAAAACCTTGCATGGAATCCTCTTCCTTTTGCCACATATGGAGTTATTGTGTCAAAATCCTAAGGTCACCCCTTGTGTGTCATGTCTAGAACTGAATACCATATTTGAAGTATTGTGTCTATTCCTTTAGTCCACATCTGCACAGATGTGCATCCTTCAGGAGGCAACCTCTTCAGTATTGTATCTAGTTGTAGAGGTTACCTCTATAGCATTCTAGCTTTTGTTGTTGGCTGCATGTTCAGTCCTTGATGACACAACAATTGTACTGTAGTTTAAACTGGACCAATTAGATGCCTCGCAGCAGCTACAAAATCACCACAAAGTGTGCAAAGTGTCTGCTGTGGTGAAGGAGTTTTCGAAGTGAGTATGGGAAGCAGACGAGTAATTCCCTCCTCAAAAAGGTAGGATGGCCAGACTAATTAGACACCTTACAATAGCTTCAAAATCACCTTCAACAACAAATGCAAAGTGCGCCAAGTGGCTACAGTGTTGAAGGAGTGCTGGGAGTGAGCCTGAGAAGCAGCAAATCTACATCCGCCTGAATGCAAGAGCTGGACCAGACTGATTTGAAATCCCTGCCGAGCTTCAAATCACCTCCGGGCATGAGGCAAGTGAAGTGTGCTAAGAGTTTGCAGTGTCTGCAGGAGCAGTGTCTGCAGGAGCAGCTGAGTGGCCAAGTAGTTAACCAGTTTGGTGTCACACCATTGACAGAAAGTCTAATGCTTTGCTATTAAACTGTCAGTAACTGTCAAAGCTTACATCACTCTGAGAAATGAATTAGGGTGTTTTGGAGGTCCTGAGCATTTCAGAAAAATGCCTGTTAGCCAAAGGTTGATCCGAAGGATATTGTCCAAGATTGTTTGTGAGAGGCACATAATTACAATGTAAAACACTAAAATAATGCTTGATCATTCTATGGATGATACCATATGTCCTGTCTGAAAAGTCACAAACCCACAATGGGCCTGATGTCTAATGAGATATTTCCATACAAGACGTAAAAGAATAGTCTCTCAAATTAGGAAATTAAACAATACAAAGACATTTTGAAAGGTTAGTGTAATCAACAAGAACAGATAGATACAGAATTTGGTGAAGAAACTTGTGAATGGACTCAAGCATCTCTTGTAGGTAGCCACTCAGAGACCCACTTTTTCAAACTGAAGAAAACACAGGAATGACCGAAACAGAAAACACCATGATATAATCAAGGCAATTTCTAAAATATTTGTCAATGCTCATATCAGAGTTAAATGATGAACAACTCACCCTTCACCTGGAAGTCACTGAAGAAATCGACCATGGATTACACCATGAGAACAAAACATGCATTGGAAAGAATTACAAACCTGTCTTGTTGTTAGTGGTGTCTGTGTTCCTGACAAAACATTTCTAATTAAAACAATACAAATACTTTGCAAGAAAATTGACATCAGTATTTCAGATGTTGTTTCTGACCCCCAAATGTCAATCTGATTACAAGAAAGGGGGTACAACTTAACATTGACTTCTACTCTCCCCAGTTGATCTTGGAACCAGCTGCAGTAGTAGGAATAACTTTCAATAAATGAAAGTTATTCTAATAGATGACTTAAGCATAGCTTCTACTTAGTATTAGCCTTAATTCACCTTAGAATGTAAGAAATATTGAAGACCATTTGGAGGAAAACATTTAGGGGGTAATTCATAGAATTCAGCGCACAAGTGGCGCACGCGGCTGGCGCACAGTGTGCGCGTGCGAATCCCTGCGCCAGCCGCGTGCGCTAAAATCCATTCCCGCGCACAGCGTATTCATGGATTCCAGCCACCAAAACAAGCCGTGGCGCACAGTGGCGCAGCGACCCTGCAGCAGCGCCAGTTACGCCCCCAAGAACGCCTCTCGCGCAGGGAAAAGCCATCAATATACCCAATCCAGCGCAAAGGGCTGCGCTAACCCTGTACCAGCACAGCAAGCGGGCTACGTGTATCACTGGGGTGCGCGGGAAGTACCTCACGCGATTGGCCCCGTGCAAGCAGGGTACGCGTATTTCAGGGGTGCGCGGGAAGTTCCACACGCGATTTCATCATGGTACGTGTATTTCAGGGGTGTGCGGGAATTTCCACACGCGATTGGGCCCGTGCGAGCAGGGTACGCGTATCTCAGGGGTGCGCGGGAAGTTCCACACGCGATTCCATCAGGGTACGTGTATTTCGGGGTGCGCGTGAAGTTCCACACGCGATATCAGCAGGGTACGTGTATTTCAGGGTGCAGGGGAAGTTACACACGCGATTTCCGCAGGGTACGTGTATTTCAGGGGTGCGTGTGAAGTTCCACACGCGATATCAGCAGGGTACGTGTATTTCAGGGTGCAGGGGAAGTTACACACGCGATTTCAGCAGGGTACGTGCATTTCAGGGGTGCGCGGGAATTTCCACACGCGATTGGGCCCGTGCGAGCAGGGTACGCGTATCTCAGGGGTGCGCGGGAAGTTCCACACGCGATTCCATCAGGGTACGTGTATTTTGGGGTGCGGGGGAAGTTCCACACGCAAAATCAGCAGGGTACGTGTATTCCAGGGGTGCGCGGGAAGTTCCACATGCGATTCCATCAGGGTACGTGTATTACAGGGGTGCGCGGGAATTTCCACACGCGATTGGGCCCGTGCGAGCACAGTACGCGTATCTCAGGGGTGCGCGGGAAGTTCCACACGCGATTACATCAGGGTACGTGTATTTCGGGGTGCACGTGAAGTTCCACACGCGATATCAGCAGGGTACTTGTATTTCAGGGTGCAGGGGAAGTTACACACGTGACTTCCGCAGGGTACGTGTATTTCAGGGGTGCGCGTGAAGTTCCACACGCGATATCAGCAGGGTACGTGTATTTCAGGGTGCAGGGGAAGTTACACACGCGATTTCAGCAGGGTACGTGTATTTAAGGGGTGCGCGGGAATTTCCACACGCGATTGGGGGTACGCGTATCTCAGGGGTGCGCAGGAAGTGCCACATGCGATTTCAGCAGGGTACGTGTATTTCAGGGGTGCGCAGGAAGTGCCACACGCGATTTCAGCAGGGTACGCGTATCTCAGGGGTGCGCGGGAAGTGCCACACGTGATTAGCCTGGGTACGTGTGTTTCGGGGTGCGCGGGAAGTTCCACACGCGATTAGCCTGGGTACGTGTGTTCCGGGGTGCCGGGAACTTTCATATGCGATTGGTGGAAATCCACGTGTGTTCTGTCATCACGTGCAATGAGGGAAACACCTGCGCGCGTGACGCGCTCATGTGCTAAGGGCCTTTGGTCCAATGAAATCGCATATGCGTGCTGCCGTGCATACGCGCTAAGGGCCTTTCCTCGTATTACACGCGGACGTGCAGTTATCCACGCGCGCTTACGCGCATGGGCCCTTTCCTCGTATTACACGCGGATGTGCAGTTTTTCACGCGCGCTGAAATGCCCATGCACGTCTGTACGTGTCACGTCACAGGGGCGCTTGCGCTTGAGGGGCCTTCTGTCCAATGAAAATGCGTATGCGTGCAGACGCGCTTACGCGCTAAGGGCCTTTCCTCGAATTACACGCTGACGTGCAGATTTTTCACGTGCCAAATCACTCCGTATCAAGCTGGCCACGCAGAAGCACACGGAAGACCACGCTCCTGCCCAGAAGGCCGAACTACTGCCCCCCCAGAGCCCCGAGCACGCTTCCACCTGCCATCTGCTGCTGCCTGACTGCCTGCTGCCCACGTGCCTTGCCATTTGCTGCCTGCACATCAGCCAGGGGTGCTGTTGCTGTGACCACCCCTGCTGGAACCGAAGACTCCCGACTGGGATTCCATCACTCCACAGCCCAGCCCCAGGACCCAGTTGCCCACCCACTCCTGCCTCTGGGGTTGTCATGTCGGGGCAAACACCATCTGGGACCACTGACAACCCCCGGCCAGAGAGGCAGAGGGGCACCAGCTTCAGTGCCACCGAAGTTGGTGTCCTGGTGGAGCAAGTCCTGGGGCAGTATGATGCCCTCTTCGGAAGTTCCTGCGCCGACAAGGAAGCACAGACTCGGATCTGGACTGACATCGTGACTGCCATCAACGCGGAGGAGGTGGCAGTCCGCGATTTACAACATGTCAAGAAGCGCTGGGAGGACTTCAGGTCCAGGACCCTGAACAAGGCCCGGCGCCTCTTGAAGGCAGCGGATGCCAAGGGGCGCCGGGGCCACTTGTCGGAAGAACAGATGAGGGTCCTGGAACGCATATCCCCAGCGCTCCACGTCCAGGTCCTTGAGAAGCAGACCCGTCTGGAGTCGAGCGGTGTGTGTACATGCATCCTGATTGTGAGCAGTGCGTGTGGTGATTATTCAGTAGTGTGCAGGTTGCACATCTGTTTGTATGTGGTCGAGTATGGGTGGGGGTGTACAGGGCCGTGGGGCTGACACATGCGAGGGCTGTAATGTGTGAGACATGGATGGTGCTTGTGTGTGTAGGCTTGCATGCCAAATGCAGTTGTGTGGGCACACATGTTTGGATGAATGTGTATGTAAGTAGACATGTCCGTGATGTCACACATGTATGTTGTTTTTGGCTGCATGTATCAGCACTGTGTACATGTGCATGTGTGTGTATTTGACAAGAGTGCAACAGTGATGCAACATGGATGCATGTGACAGCGGTATGTGGAAGCCTGATTGGCAGATGTGACATGGATGCCCGTCTGAACAGTGCGACACTTGGCAGAGGTGTACACATGCATGCAAGTGTGGTGGTGTGTGTACATGTGTGGTGCACTTCCTGTGTTGCATGTGATGTCTGGCTCACCTTTGGCTGCTCATGCTGTTGTATGTGTATGGATGGTGGTGGCAGTTGCGATATGGCTGTGGTATGGCTCATGTGTGCGAGTTGTAATGACATGTGTGTTGGGGATTGTGATGACATGTCTGAGGTTTGCCAATGCCACTCATGTACAACTGTCATGTGTGTATGTGTCCATTGTACAGTGCCCTGATGCCTGTGTTTTGTTTCTCCCTGTCTGCAGCGTCAACTGATGAAGAGGGCGGAGAAGGTGCTGTGGAGCACAGCGGCGGGGATCCCACCGCCAGCCGGAGACGCAAGGCCCGGCTCCCCTCCCATGTTGTGATCTCGTCGGGGAGTGAGGAGTCCGGTGCCGCGTCCCAGGCCGCAGCTGCCGGGGAGAGGTCCAAGAGGCGGAGGTTGGAGTTGGACTCCTCGGCAGCAGAAGGGGCAGCTGGGACCCCACAGGGCCCAACAGGGGAAGATGGCACGGAGTCATCCAAGTTGGTGGGGGGATTGGTGGAGGAGGAGGCCGTGCAAGCACCAGAGACGGGGTCTGGAGGTGGGGATCCCACTGGTGCTAGTGGTGCAGTGCAGGACCAGGGACAGGAGGCAGCACAGGCCGCCGCGGAGGTGCCTGTGTGCAATCCTGTCCCTGATCCTGTCCCTGCATCATCTTGCACCAGCAGGGATGCCTACGTCCAGACCCGTTTTCAGGCAGGGGATGAGCTCACGTCAACTGGCCTTCCTCTGCCTGCGGACGTGGCTATCCAGGTCCGGGTTGAGCCTGTCCTGGCTGGTGTGGCGTTGCGTCAACGGGCCATGCGAGGTGACCTGCAGTCTTTTCATGGAGAGACTGCACGTCATCTCGAATGGCTCGTTGACCACGTCAGCCTGCTGGGACAGGTCACCCAGGCCGGATTCCTCCGTCTGATGGGGCTTGCTCCGACCACCTCCTCAACTGGACCCCCTACGCGCCAGTCGTCCTCTGTGCCATCTTCCCACCCATCAGTCACCTGGGTGCCCTGTGGAGCTGCCTCTGACGGTGCGGCCAGGCTGGTGGAGGAGGCATCCCTGCCACAGTCGGGAGTCGGACGTCCAGCAGGGGGGCCACATCTACGACTGCACCCCAGCCGGCGGAGGATGTGCAGGCAGCAGGAGGCAGTGCACGGGCAGAGGCACAGCAGCAGCAGCAACGTGGTGGGAGCCATGAAGGCTCGGGGCCTTCAACATCGGAGGGGCAGGCATCGGCCGGAGGGCAGGAGGACCCAGGACAGAGAGTGTCTTCCGTGTGGCAGCGGTTGGGCCACGCCATAGATGCGGAGCGGCAGCGGGCAGAAGAGGCACGGCTCACAATGGTCAGGGCGGAGAACTCCATGCGGAGGGCCCTGAGGCGGGCCGAGTGCCTCGAGGCAATCCGCAGGGGTTTGGAGGTGGAGACGTCGACGGCCCTGCGGACCCTCGGGGCCATGGAGGAGGACCGCCTCCGGGACATTGAGGAGGAGTTCGATGATGCCCTGGCCCGGGACATCCACAAGTGAGCTGTGAAACTAGCCCGCTGCCCTTGTACATAGTTATGTAGGTAGTGTTAGGTTTCATTTTTGTTTTTATTTTATTTGGACCTTTCGGACATTGGCCCCATTTTTGTATATAGTTTATTTTATTAGTTAGTGTAGTTAGATAGGTTTCCTTTATTTTGTTGGGATAATGGACCCTGGCTTGTTCCCATGTACATAGTTCACAGTTGGATTGTATTTTTTTTTCATTTTTTAACCATGGAGCAATGGCTTTCTTTTTTATTTCCCATTGGATTTTGTTTTGTGGACATTGACTTTGGACATTACTTTGGAATTTTATTTTTGGTTTTGCTTTTTTTAACGGACATGCTTCTTTTCATTTTTGTACATTCACATTTCTGTTTCTTCATTTTTTATTCTATTTATGTTTCCTTTAATACATATTTTTTTGGGTGAACTTCAATATGTGGTATCTCATTGGTTTCATGCATTTCATGATATGTGTTTTGAGATTCACTGAAACCCATTGGGTGTATGTGAGGGAAATGTGTTTGTTTCGGAACTTGCAATTGGTGTTCTGTGATGTAATTGCAAATTATGAGTGGCTGGATGCAATACTCGGGTGGGTGTTTTGCATTTGGAGGCTGACCATAGGGACCAGGGATCTAGATTGTGATGACATGTTGGCTGGGGAACATGAGTTGCACATGGGTGGGGGCCTGCTGGCAGGTGCCCCACAGTGCTGGGGGGTGGGGGTGGTGGGGAACATGAGTTGGACATGGGTGGGGGCCTGCTGGCAGGTGCCCCACAGTGCTGGGGGGTGGGGGTGGTGGGGAACATGAGTTGGACATGGGTGGGGGCCTGCTGGCAGGTGCCCCACAGTGCTGGGGGGTGGGGGTGGTGTGAGACATGGGTGGGGGCCTGGTGGAGGCTGCCCTCACACTGCTGGGGGGTGGGGGTGGTGGGAGACATGGGTGGGGGCCTGGTGGAGGCTGCCCCTGCACTGCTGGGGGGTGGGGGTGGTGGGAGACATGGGTGGGGGCCTGGTGGAGGCTGCCCCTGGTGACTGGGGGGTGAGGGTGCTGGGAGACATGGGTGGGGACCTGGTGGAGGCTGCCCCTGGTGGCTGGGGGGTGGGGGTGGTGGGAGACATGGGTGGGGGCCTGGTGGTGGCTGCCCCTGCACTGCTGGGGGGTGGGGGTGGTGGGGAACATGCGTTGGACATGGGTGGGGGCCTGCTGGCAGGTGCCCCACAGTGCTGGGGGGTGGGGGTGGTGGGAGACATGGGTGGGGGCCTGGTGGAGGCTGCCCCTGGTGGCTGGGGGGTGGGGGTGCTGGGAGACATGGGTGGGGGCCTGGTGGATGCTGCCCCTGGTGGCTGGGGGGTGGGGGTGCTGGGAGACATGGGTGGGGGCCTGGTGGTGGGTGCCCCTGCACTGCTGGGGGGTGGGGGTGGTGGGGAACATGAGTTGGACATGGGTGGGGGCCTGCTGGCAGGTGCCCCACAGTGCTGGGGGGTGGGGGTGGTGGGGAACATGAGTTGGACATGGGTGGGGGCCTTAAGGCAGGTGCCCTACAGTACTGGGGGTTGGGGGTGGTGGGAGACATGGGTGGGGGCCTGGTGGAGGCTGCCCCTGCACTGCTGGGGGGTGGGGGTGGTGGGAGACATGGGTGGGGACCTGGTGGAGGCTGCCCCTGGTGGCTGGGGGGTGGGGGTGCTGGGAGACATGGGTGGGGGCCTGGTGGAGGCTGCCCCTGGTGGCTGGGGGGTGGGGGTGCTGGGAGACATGGATGGGGGCCTGGTGGAGGCTGCCCCTGCACTGCTGGGGGGTGGGGGTGGTGGGGAACATGAGTTGGACATGGGTGGGGGCCTGCTGGCAGGTGCCCCACAGTGCTGGGGGGTGGGGGTGGTGGGGAACATGAGTTGGACATGGGTGGGGGCCTGCTGGCAGGTGCCCCACAGTACTGGGGGTTGGGGGTGGTGGGGAACATGAGTTGGACATGGGTGGGGGCCTGCTGGCAGGTGCCCCACAGTACTGGGGGTTGGGGGTGGTGGGAGACATGGGTGGGGGCCTGGTGGAGGCTGCCCCTGCACTGCTGGGGGGTGGGGGTGGTGGGAGACATGGGTGGGGGCCTGGTGGAGGCTGCCCCTGCACTGCTGGGGGGTGGGGGTGGTGGGAGACATGGGTGGGGGCCTGGTGGAGGCTGCCCCTGGTGGCTGGGGGGTGGGGGTGCTGGGAGACATGGATGGGGGCCTGGTGGAGGCTGCCCCTGCACTGCTGGGGGGTGGGGGTGGTGGGAGACATGGGTGGGGGCCTGGTGGAGGCTGCCCCTGGTGACTGGGGGGTGGGGGTGCTGGGAGACATGGGTGGGGGCCTGGTGGTGGGTGCCCCTGCACTGCTGGGGGGTGGGGGTGGTGGGGAACATGAGTTGGACATGGGTGGGGCCTGCTGGCAGGTGCCCCACAGTGCTGGGGGGTGGGGGTGGTGGGAGACATGGGTGGGGGCCTGGTGGTGGGTGCCCCTGCACTGCTGGGGGGTGGGGGTGGTGAGGAACATGAGTTGGACATGGGTGGGGGCCTGCTGGCAGGTGCCCCACAGTACTGGGGGTTGGGGGTGGTGGGGAACATGAGTTGGACATGGGTGGGGGCCTGCTGGCAGGTGCCCCACAGTACTGGGGGTTGGGGGTGGTGGGAGACATGGGTGGGGGCCTGGTGGAGGCTGCCCCTGCACTGCTGGGGGGTGGGGGTGGTGGGAGACATGGGTGGGGGCCTGGTGGAGGCTGCCCCTGCACTGCTGGGGGGTGGGGGTGGTGGGAGACATGGGTGGGGGCCTGGTGGAGGCTGCCCCTGGTGGCTGGGGGGTGGGGGTGCTGGGAGACATGGATGGGGGCCTGGTGGAGGCTGCCCCTGCACTGCTGGGGGGTGGGGGTGGTGGGAGACATGGGTGGGGGCCTGGTGGAGGCTGCCCCTGGTGACTGGGGGGTGGGGGTGCTGGGAGACATGGGTGGGGGCCTGGTGGTGGGTGCCCCTGCACTGCTGGGGGGTGGGGGTGGTGGGGAACATGAGTTGGACATGGGTGGGGCCTGCTGGCAGGTGCCCCACAGTGCTGGGGGGTGGGGGTGGTGGGAGACATGGGTGGGGGCCTGGTGGTGGGTGCCCCTGCACTGCTGGGGGGTGGGGGTGGTGAGGAACATGAGTTGGACATGGGTGGGGGCCTGGTGGTGGGTGCCCCTGGTGGCTGGGGGTGCAGGGGGACATGCGTTGGTGGGCAGTAGTGCAAGTTGACATGTGGGTTGGCTGGTGGGCATGGCCATGGTGGATGGGGTGCCTGCAGGACATGTGCTGGGTAGGCCCCTGTGGTGTGAGCCACCTGCAGGGGCCGTGGAGGGTGTAGAGGGGACACCTGGGAGGACCCACACGTGCAATTCTCGTGTGCTGCTCCCGGCGCACCCCTGTAATACACGTACCCTGATGAGATCGCGTGTGGAACTTCCCGCGCACCCCTGGAATACACGTACCCCGCTCAATCGCGTGTGTAACTTCCCGCGCACCCCTGTAATACACGTACCCTGATGGAATTGCGTGTGGAACTTCCCGCGCACCCCTGGAATACACGTACCCTGCTGATGTTGCGTGGGATACTTCCACCGCACCCCGAAATACACGTACCCTGATGAGATCGCGTGTGTGACTTCCCGCGCACCCCCGAAATACACGTACCCCGCTCAATCGCGTATCTAACTTCCCGCGCACCCCTGAAATACACGTACCCCGCTCAATCGCGTATCTGACTTCCCGCGCACCCCCGAAATACACTTACCCCGCTCAATCGCGTGTGTAACTTCCTGCGCACCCCCGAAATACACGTACCTCGCTCAATCGCGTGTGTAACTTCCCGTGCACCCCCGAAATACACGTACCCCGCTCAATCGCGTATTTAACTTCCCGCGCACCCCCGAAATACACGTACCTCGCTCAATCGCGTGTGTAACTTCCCGCGCACCCCCGAAATACACGTACCTCGCTCAATCGCGTGTGTAACTTCCCGCGCACCCCCGAAATACACGTACCCCGCTCAATCGCGTGTGTAACTTCCCGCGCACCCCCGAAATACACGTACCCCGCTCAATCGCGTTTGTAACTTCCCGCGCGCCCCCGAAATACACGTACCCCGCTCGATCGCGTGTGTTGCTTCCCGCGCACCCCCCAATACACGTGCCCCGCTCGCACAGGCCCAATTGCTGTATGTTGCCACTTTTGTGATGCGCTGGGACTCTACTGCCTGCCTTCGTGTGGCGGACGTGTTTCAGCTTGTGCGTGTCTTTGGCTGTGCGTGGCTTTGCCCTATTCGATTCCATGAATACGTGTGGTTCGAGTGCGTGTGGGCGTTCCGTCTGCTTCCCTGCAGTACATCCCCAGTTACGCCCTTATTTTCGCGCGTTTTTCCCCATTCCGCGCGTTACGCCCCATGTCCCGCCCACTTTCTGGTGCATGCGCCGAGGTTGTGCGCTTTCACTGTGCGCGTCTCGCACGCCTTTCGTGCGCCATGCACGGGTTTGGCGCACATCCCGAGGTGAACACGCGCAGGGACTTCCATGAATCGCACGCGTGCACGTCCGCCTGTCTTTTTCCGCTTGCACCTGCTTGCGCCTGCTTGCGCAAAGATTTTCGGCGCACGTTTCTTCCATGAATCGGCCCCTTAAAGGAGAGTTCCGGGACTTTTTTTTTATTGTCCCTACGGGTCGGCCATGTGTTTGTAAGCATAAATCGGTAGATCGTAGGAAACTTTCCTATGGACCTTACCCGACTTTTCGCCCATTATCGCACTCGAAATCAGCCTCCATTTTGTGATAATCCTATCATTCCACTTTTACGAGAACTGGATAGACAAAATACATCATGCACTTAACTGATGGACCTACTTAAACAGTAACATTAACAATGAGTGTGTTTAATGTCAATACTTGCAGACTATCCAAAATTGAACAAGACAATGCCTCAAAATGAAAGGCAAACCATAGTCCATATCAATTGCACAGACAAATTAGAAGTTCATGGCATGCCACAGCCTGTGTGTCAACAATCTATTGCGTTGCTAAAACAGTCAGTGAAATCTGTTTCCAAAACATTTGGATTAGATAAAGTATTGACAGCCTGCCTCAACTGCAGAGTAATTCTAATACACAAACTTGACATAGACCAATGTTTAGTTAATGGTGTAATGAAAACAGTTATTAAAATAATATCTAATTTGTCAGAATTGCATATGACGATCGTGAAGAGACTAAAATAAATTCCTTCCACTACAGCACAATTCCTTATTTTTACAGATATGTATGTAAAACAAGAACACTACTGTCTGTCTCGTGAATATGCTGTATTAATTCACAAGTCACAAGTCAAACCCTCAGCCATGCAGTTGGAGATATTAGCAAACAGTCTTTAAAGAAGGTATGGATTAAGGAGCACTCTCATTTGTTTATACACTCACATTTCTATTTTCATTGAATATTGATACAAACAAAGTAAAAACAGACATTGCTTGCATTATTGAATATTACTGTCTACCTATATTGGGCACCCCACCTTTGGAAATATACCTTGAACCTGAAAGATAAAACTTTTAAACATAGAAATACTACAATAATAAACCACATCAAACTTCCCTAAACCAAAATATCAATGACACTGACCTCAAACCCATCACATGCCACATTCACCGATACTGTCCAGTTTCAGAATAACACTAGAGTCAATTGCAATGGAAATTTTACAATCATTCTGCTGCATCAATTGTCACCACTTGTGAATAATTTGTAACTGAATGACTCGCAACAGCTATTTCTACAACCTCTTCTCATACACAGAAATGCCACAAACAACCATTATATAATATACACTGGGCCTCATTACGAGTCCGCCAATCCGGAATGCAGTGATTCCGTGACGTTGGTGACACTGTTACCACGGCTGCAAGGTTGCGGAATGAACAGCTGATTACAGCTTGTCGGTCGTGCGCACCACACCAACGCAGAAACAGTGTCACCGCCGGCACGTAAACATCCACAGACATACCGCCCCAAAAAGCAGTTGAAAAAACGTGGCCGCCCCCGCTCTCATGGACACGGAATTACCGGAAGCGGAAATATTGTGACCACGACAACCGGAAACAGAGAGGCGGCTATTACTTAAACCACAATCCACTGCCATCCTCACACACCACAGGCTAGATCACCTCCCTGAGCTGTAAAAATCATCAACCACTATGGCATCCCAGATTCCAGCAAGAAGACAAGCAAGCAGAGGTTTAGTGAGGCAGAGCTCACAGTGCTTGTGGAGCATACAGTGGACCATGCTGAAATGCTTTTCAGTGCAGACCAGCAGCGCGCCACCCAGCAACGTCATAAGGAGGTGTGGGCTGAAGCACCACGCAAGTGCACAGCAGTAGGGGTGACCACACGCACCGTAACGGACTGCCACAAGAGGTGGGATGACCTCAGGCTCAGAGTGCGCAACCTCATTGCTGCATGGCACACCGCCAGCACAGCACTTCCACCGGTGGAGGCCCAACATCCCCATGGAGACTTCAGTCGTGGGAGGAACGGTGCAGAGTGAGCCCACCTGTTGATGCTGGTAAGTGCACAAAGTACAAAGCCATGAGTGTGAATGGACCCCAGGAGTGACCAATGGACCCACTGATAACCCCCCCGCCTGGCAGGAGTGACCCAATGGATCCACTGATAACCCCCCCGCCCAGCCAGGGCAGGAGTGACCAAATGGACCCACTGATGACCCCCCCGCCCAGCCAGAGCAGGGGTGACCCAATGGACCCACTAATAACGCCCCCACAGCCAGGGCAGGAGTGACCCAATGGACCCACCAATCAACCAGATGACAAGCAACACACATCCAATACATAGCCCCCGGACATGTATACAGTCCATGACTGAGTACAAGCAGAGACATACACACCTGAGTGCATCAACAGTCAAATGTGTGTACATGCAAGTGGCCATAGATCGTTCAGTGTGATGCATGTGATGGACTCATCAAGTACCACCACACAACTAACAGCATGCCTTCTGTATCCCCACAAGCATGTCAAGTGACAGCGACAATGCCCAACAGGCGACACAACGCAGCCCTCCTGCCCGGGATGACGAGGCAAGCTGCTCCGGGACACACGCACCAGCACTAGCTGCATCTGGCATGGATGCGGCAGCCGACATCTCCATCCCCATGCAGACTGCCGCCACACAACTGCTGTCTGCATTGCGGAGGAGGCTGCATCCAGTGGCGACAGTGCCCCAGCCATGCAGTCGAAGTTGGGGGACAGGTGGAGGGGGACAACATGGATGACCTGTCATCCCTACACAACCTGCAGTTCAGCTCCCCTCAATGCACAGCCCCTTGAGGTCACCAACGCCCTCCATGGCAGAGCTGAGTGCCCTCATGCAGCAGATGGAGGAACAGCAGGCAACCCTATCCCAGCTTGTGGAAAGGCAGCTGGAGGAGTCAAAGCTGCAGCGGAAGGAGGCTAGGCCGCAGCGGGAGGAGGCCATGCAGCAGCGAGAGGAGGCGAGGCGGCAGCGAGAGAGCCATGCAACATCGGTGCGTCACCTCTCCAGGGCCATCGGATGTTTCGCCACGACCACTGTCACCTTGGCACACCATGTCCAGGAGGGCAACAGTGTGACATCCACCATCACCGAGTCCATGTTGGTTGCCCAGCAGGCATTTCTTGGATGTGTGCCACCAGTCACACAACCAGTGCCGTCTACCAGCACCACCCCATCAAGCTCCACCACTGCCAGCCCACGGAGGCGCTCCAGTCGGCTTGCTGAACCCTCTGGCAAGGATGCTTATGCGCATAAGCGCCCCTGGAAATAGTGCAATGTGGGAATGGCTGTCCACAAGACATTCTGAGACACAATGGGTGTATGGGGGTGGGTATGTTTGGGTGGTGGGGGAGGTCCATTATGGGATTAGTGGTTTGGGGCCTGGTTAAGGGTGGGTACGTTTGGGTGGTGGGTGGGCATGGGTGTACAACTTTCCTATCCAATACACCTTCTTTCCTGCTTTTTTGACAATAAGTCACCTTTGAAAACTCTTTCACGAGTGAACATCCGTAATTTCATTTCAATCAATCCATTTATTAACGTGCATCATCATATTCATGCAATGATGTTCACATGCAGTCTCTCAAAAATAAATGTGAATGAGTGCATCCCATGCATGTTGACCATCTTGTGACCCCCTGCGAGAGAGTGCAGCCATCCCATCCCCATCCCCATCCCTATCTTCATCATCAACTTCATCATCATCCACTGTGTCTGGGGGCAGAGGAATGTTCCTGCGCATGAACAGATTGTGCAGCATGGTACACACAAGCATTATTTTACCCGTCTTCACTGGGTTGTATAGCAGTGATCAGCCAAATCTGCTCAAGCAGCGGAACCTGGCCTTCAGTAGGCCAAATGTTCTCTCGATCATGCCATGTGTGCGGACGTGTGCCCTGTTGTAGGCCTCCTCATGCTTGTTCCTTGGCTCCGTACGGGCGTCATTAGCCATGGCGTGAGTGAATATCCTGCATCACCTATATGGGATGTAAATGGAGGGGACATGTCAGTGTTTGTGGTATACATGTCTTCATCAGGTGCAGTGCAATCATGTGTCATCAGTCAATCATCCATATGGGACAAGCAGTGGTCTGACCAGTGGGTGATTATCATTCCTGGGTCAGTTATCCACATTGGTGCTTGGACATTGCCCAACGACTTGCAGTGCATATGAAGTTGCCCTGTGGCCAATAGTGGTTCGTTAGTGTGGCATTTTGCAGTGATGTACACACGTGGAGGAGTCAGTCAATAGACATTGTGTAATGTGGTCGATGCAGATTGTCGTATGTGCACACATCATGTGCATTGGGTGGCAGTGGTGCATAGTGTGGGTGGGTGTATTCAGCAGTTCATGTCGTATTAGCTTGTGCTACCAGAACATGTCTTGGTTGTGCATCTCCTTTGGCAGGGTGTATACGGGCACACTGTGCCCACCTGTCATGTGTAGCTTTGTGATGTGTAGGTTGTGGTGGCTGTCCATTACATTGGCCAGGGGGTGATGCATTGGCAGTTGTAGCAGCCCAGTCACACAGGTCATTGCCCTGGACTCCCCCCCCTTTCACAGGGCCCACGCATTTGCAGTTGTACTCACCCAATAGCCATGTGCTTTGTCCAGCATAGTGTTCTATGTACCGTGGCAATGGCAAATTCCGCAGGACCATTGAGTCATGTGTTGACCCCAAGAAACCTGTGCAGCAATGTGTTATCACTTGTCCAGCATCACATACCATCTGTACATTCAGTGAGTGGTATAGTTTCCTATTGCGGTACACCATCTCCATTGCACATGGTACTGTCAGCTCTATGTGGGTGCTGTCTACTGTACCAATGCAATTTGGCATGGCGGCAATGGCATGGAAGGCCAACTTGGTGGCAATGACCTGAGCAAGGGTACAGGGTAGGGCGATGTGTTTCGACTCATGGCGCAGCAGGGCATCCAGTACCTGGCCCAGTATTTGTGAGAAACAGGGTCGTGACAGCCCGTGCAGCTCTCCAACAGTGTGCTGATACGTTCCAGTGCCAAGAAAATGCAGTACCGAGACCACCTTCAGAAGGGGGGGTTGCCGTTGAAATGCCAATGCGGCTGCTGATATTGTCCTCAATCATGGTGGTAATGTACATGATTGTTGGAAAGTTCAGCTGGTATAATGTGTGGATCTGTCCTGGGGTCAGGTTCCAGGGTGAGTTCGGATGCGGGGTCATGCTGGGTGCACAATTGGGTTTGGCATGGGTGCAGGGTTTGCTTACTGCCGCCTGCGCCTCGTCCACCTCCACCTCCTCCTCCTCCTCTGTACCATTGCTGCCACCATGTGCACTGCTGCCTGTAGGTTCAATAGCCCCAGTCCCAATGATGCTACAGCAGCTGCCTGTGCTGGGAGTTGGCCTGGGTGTGGGTGTGGCCCCTGTGTAGGCTCCCAGTGGCCTGCTGGGTCCAGCTGGGCTAATTTGGTGCACCTGTGGCCTGATTCAGCTCACCAGACACTGTTTAACAACATCTCCGCGGTGGCGGCGATCCCACCACAGTGTCAACAGTGTTTCTGCCATTTTTGTGGCAGAGTTTCTGTGTCCATGCTACTCGTAATGTGCACGGTGTTACTCTCTACTACCCCTTTGGGAGTGGGACCAAGCCTGATATGTACATGGTCTTTTCCCTTTCTGCAATGACTTGTCAGGTAAATAACAATGGTCTTAAGGGTTGCCCAGAGCATTTGCCAGGGGTGTAAAATTAATTCCAGCCATCACCTCTTTGTGTTTGTTTTGTCATTCCGATTAGGACAGGTATGTCCAGATGTGGGTGCTGTGCCTGCTGGGCCTAGAGACCCAAGCTCTTCATCAATGATGACGCCCAATGAGGCCAGAACATGTCTGGGGATGCTTTTGGTCTCATGCAGAAGGGATGTGACCTCGCAGTTCTGGCTTGGCTGGCCCTTTGGGGGTGGGACTGTAGGGTATTTTGTGGAGATTTGGGGCCTGACGGTATTTTCTTACCGCCGAAAAATAACTTAGCAACAATCACTCCTTGTATTCAGATTGGGCCATGTACAACAATAATACAGTGGACATGCATTATTTCAGCACCCAGACATGCATATTTGGTAGGCGTGGTTGGTATGCGTGGTTGGTGGTATTTTGGTGAGCATAATTCCCTTGTTTTATTTGTGGCCCCAATGTCCAGAATCCCTTATCTTTGCTTAGATTTTTCGTGTAATCACTAGAGAGACCTCAGACCTACATTTCAGGAATACCACATTTTCAGTGTTAGTGTTAGTGTGCCACCATGGGCGATCTCACTGACTTATTTACGACAGAGAGCTATATGTGGTAATTTTGTGGTAATTTCCACTACCTTATATACGGTAGGGAACTATGTCCAGAGAGTCCCTCTTCCCATTGGCTCATGTACCTCCAACGAGCTATGCTACAAACAATCACTCACAACTGTCCATACTGAATATGAACATGCACACATCTGTCTTAAAATGACAATTGCACTGTTTAAAAATCTCCCCACATCATCAGCACTGTATTGGTAAATATAAAACACACCACCCGTCTGCTTTCAAATATTTTTCTGTATTATAAAAGTTGCATTTAAACACGATCTCACTCTTTACAGAAATAAATAAAATAGCACAGTAATAGCATTGTCTGTGATACACTGAAAAGAGAGTGGCGGAGAAAAGAACTCAATTGGCAACATTAACATGTGATTAAGGCACAGGAATCTCCTTTCCTACACTGACTGAATATTCTCGTACACACTCAGCCCCCACACTTATGTAATTACCTTATCTGTTCAGCCCGAGTTTTCTTCAGCTGTTCTCTTTCTGAATGTGGCTCCCTTGAAGATTAACCCCAGTGAAAACGAGCGCCTTTCGTTCTCAAACCGGGGTCATTGCCTGGAACTCTCAGCTTTTTCATCAGAAATGCTCCAACCAGGAAAAAACAGGTCCTTCTCCCAGCTCTCCAAATCTCCACTCCAGAATCCCAGCAAAACCCTAATCACTGCCTCTAGCATGCTACTTGCTATGACGCTGCTCCAATCAGAATCAATCATGCCATCTCCTCCCTCTCTACACAATGGCTCATTTTTATAGTAATACTTTGTAACCAACTGATTTCCTGTTCTTTCGAGCCCTTTTGCTTCCTGTAGTTATGTGGACAGAGCAGCAGAGAAAACGAAAAAAAAAATGAATGTGCGTTTAAAAGTTCACTTTCAGAGTAGGCCTATTTCTGCAGTGGAGACACATTTTTATTAGTGGGTTATGTTAAATTCAGTTTTATTAGTCAGGGTATTTATGAGTAATGTTAGTTATTAATTTTCAAATGTGTCTCTTGCACCATAGGCATTTCAGGTGAAAAATAGTGTGCATTTTTGAATGTGCACGTGTGCTTTTAACTGTAAAAATAGATTTGCATCTTATATGTTAAAATCGTTTTTGACTGAATAGCCTGTCTTTCCTTGTTAATCTGGTAACACATATAGCAATGCACCATAGGCATTTGGTGCTGCATCAAAAAAAAAATTCTACCTGTGCAGTAGTGCTGTACTCTGTGCTGTAACACGCCAAATATCCTTACAGGACCAAGCCTGATTTTCATATGGTCTTTCCCTTTCTGTAATGGCTTGGCAGGTGAAGAAAAATGGTGTGGGGATTGTCCAGAGCAATTGCCAGAGGTTTAAGGTTCATTGTAAACCTTCCAGCCAGCACCTCTTTGTATTTGCTTAGAATTCCTCACATACTTGGTAGAAGGTCTAAAGGGAGAACACATCCCTGTAAATGAAATTCCACAGAATCCATAAGCTTGGAAACATAAATGCAATCTCTGAATACATGTTTCCCATGATAATGTTCCAAATAAAAAAAATTGTGCATATAATGTGATGCATTGTGAGAGTATACCATTTCAACAACTCCTAAAAGAAATTCCCAAAATTGATAAACTTGGCCAATATGTGATACTCACACTTCTAAAGTACAGAACAATAAACAACTGTAAACTAACCATCTTAATTTGTGCACAAGTGTCTCTTGGTGGAAAAAAAAAACAGTAGGCACAATGTATCGTACTGGTTCCACAATAACTTCAGGCCACTGTACTGCATATGGAAAACACACGTATTTGGTTTGAATGTGCCGAGACTTCTGTTACTCAAAAACAATGATTACCCACATAGAATGCCTACCTGCTTCAACCAAAGTATCCCTTAAAATTATACTCAAATGTGCATTGTGTGTAATTGTACAGGTACAATATGACAATATTCTTGGACAATTCCTGTACCATGCTGTACATATTTAATTTAGTGTTAATTTCAAAATTAAAATAACTTCCATGGATAACATAATGTAAAGCTTATGGTGTCAATGAATGGTAACAACCCTGAACAAACAGCAACTGTGAAGTGACATAATATGCCTACACATCCCCACTTAGTGGCCAATTTAAAGTACCAATGTGCTAAAATTACAGAAATGGTTGTATTATTGTTCAAAAATAAATAATATAGTCTTCTAAAATCAATGTAATCATTATCAAAACAAAGCAAGTACTGTTCTTTAATTAGATGTCTTCATAATACACAAATAGACAATGTAATTAATTCTCCTTATTTAAAATGGTAAAACTTTGCAGATCTTTGAAAGTGTTAAAAAAGACAGTGTAGTCCTTATGGTAATGACCACTTACAGTATGATCTATTAATTTCCAACAGAACAATCAACTGAATAAGAAAGCCACCAATTCAATCTGATCATTAGGATCTTCCCTGTTTGTATTGGAATGATATTTCCAATGCTGTTTCTTCTTAACCAGTCTCACCTCCATATTATTGCCTGTCTTTAGCTTATCCACAAGTCATGCAGTTAAATTCATCTTTAGTGTGGTCACAATCCAAAATATGTTGTTGTATGCATATTTTCAGTCTGGCTTTTTGAACATTGTTCCATCATCTGCACATGATCATGATGAGATAAATGACATTTGTGGATGAGCATGTTGTATGGTAATTTGAATGCCAAATCTTAGGATATGCTAAAATTGTCAATGTTTTTGGGAATAATTACACAAAACACATGAACTACTTGGAAAATGTTTGATTGGCAGTAAATTCCAAACGGACTGAATGAACATGTCCTTTTTTGTTATTAAAGGTCTAAAGCATTTGCACCAATATATGACCCAAATAGGAAATATGCTACTGGTTACTTCACCACGGCTGCTTTCTTTTAAAAAATACCACTGTAAGGATAAGGGTAAAATGAATACAAGAACGTGTAATAATGTTCCTCTTATTACCCTTCTTCTAGGGTTCTCAGCTCTGATAAATCCACTCCAGTGTGGATTCTTCTGCAGACGGTCTTTCACCTGCAAGAGAGGACTCTGAATTGCTAAATGTTTCAACAACACCTGCCTTTATAACGCAGGCTTTTCCAATAATCCAAGACCCCACCCCCTAGGATGCCCTGACTTCCCAGATGGGTTTGTTTGATCAGGACTCTGCCTCACCCTTCTAGCATCTGGGTTGCGATCCCCTCCATTCTTAATCTTGCTTGTATTCAGGTTCTTACCACTTTCTTCAGCTCTATGTGGTCCTTTCATATCATGGCAGCTGCAATGCCTTTCACTGTCCCTGCTGCTCCCTGTCCTCCCTCAGCCATCCGGGTGCTCCTAGACATCCCCTTTTGCATTCTCCAGGGTCTTCCCTGTTGCATCCAACAGACCGGCTGCTTGTCCCTCCTTTGGCTCTCTGCTTGGAGCAGTTCTCCTGGAGGCCGCTCTCCCATTGTATCTTTGAGCACTCTGCCCCACATCGGACTCTTGTCCAAATGGTACAGCTCCACTCCCTTGTCTGTCTGTGTTCTCCATCTCCTTATCTCCTCAGAGGTCACAGGTAAGCCAAGACAGAATTTTATTTCTCCCATGTATCTGAGTTGCCTTATCCTCGCAAAACATGGAAAGCCCCATCCTCACACCTGGCTCTCGCTACAAAAAGTGGTAATACAAACAATGTGTTCTACATTTTCGTTTTCCTTGATTTGATTGAACAAATGTTCCATATCTGGCCATCATGCTCTTGACGCTGAATCATTCACCAGTTTTTAAGGTTACCCTCTAGCCAGCAATGTATGTTTTAATTGTGAGCATGAATATAGACATCTTCTCCTCGGTATATTTTGTTACATGCTTTTTGGTATTTACTCTTAAAAAAGGGTATTATTTTCATTAGAATATTTTCGAAATAGAAATACTTTAACTTTTCAAGTTCTGTGAAAATTGCTGAAATTCAGAAATGTAATCATACTGTTAATGAAAGCTGAACTACAACGTAGATTGTCATGTATACCATTATCAATAATAACATTTGCTTCAAATTCTCCATGGTTATCTCTCTAGATCATCAATTTGTCATCTTCTAATCATTTCCCGAACACAATACAAATTTGAAAAGGTGTTATCTCTGAAAAATATTTTCTTCCTGAAATCTGCCCTCCACAAATTTGCCACAAATTTGCCAAATTATCATTCATATAATTGTCCTTTAAAATAACATACATTTATGTGTTCCTACACATTCATTAATGAATAAACTAGGTACTAGGTCAATGATGTTGCTGAGAACGGGCGTATAAATGATGAAATACAGCTATTATTGCCTGATCCTGCGGGATATTGTATTCAATGTTTCTGTATTTAAAGACTCCAGACATTGTGAATCCATATTAAGATCAAAACCTTCTACTTGGCAGATCACAACAATAGAATCAAAAATAAATGATCTAGATTGTTATGCCACATTTTAACTAAAATGACCAACATTTTTCACCAAGGGATCTGGAATGGAACTGTAGCCTGCCTGGTCTGCCTGTTGGATTTATGATGGTTCTATGTAATTTAGATAGTACATAGAAGCAAAGTATAATCTGTGTTTTCCAATTTAAAAAAAATGGTGTTCCCTGCCATCATTCAATACCTTTTTTAAAGCAATATTAGTAACATTTCTAATTCGATCTGCTATTTGAATGGTGGGTTTTGATAATATAGTGTGCCATATTATTTAACAATTGTATTGCAGTAGTATAATATGATTTGCAATCACAGAACACAATTGGCCTCAATACGAGTTTGGAGGTAGCCATGCCCTTGATAAGGGCATGGCTACCTCCAAACTCGGGTCTGGGTTCGGGTCCTACAAAAGGGAACTTACCGGGCCATTCCGATAACGGTGCCTGTGCATCCGGCTTCCCCATTCCCATTGAGCCCTATGGGGATCAAATGAGAATGGGGAAAAAAATATTCTGGCGCCCAGGAATGGGCAAATATCTAGGTCTGGCAAGGCCATAATGAACTGGTAATTGCCCATTTCTGGGCGCCGGAAAAAATGCCACTCTGGCGGCAGCTTTGCCTATTCTACAGGCACGGCTACCTGCCGGGGTTGTAATGAGGCCCATTTTGTGTCCATTTGTTGTCCATTATGGCTCATTTCGTAGGTTGATAATTCCATGTGTGAAATCAGGCATTAGACACACAATTGCAGATGTGCAATACAACTGCTGTTCTCACCTTAAAGACTAGACACAATAATGCAGATATAGCCATCAGCAATGTGCACAGTATTACAGCTAATTCCTCTAGGACCAGACTCACTACATAAATAAGGCCTTCTCCATGAGGCACACCTTTGTGTCTTATAGAAATGGGCACAGTACCTTCGATTGTGTCCTCTATAATTTGAAAACATGTTTTGAATGTAGCATGTAGTACTGGGGACAATGCTGTATGCGTGGCCTTCACAATTAGACCCAATGATGCAAATGTGACTCACAGATTGGCAGCATCTTAGAACTCACACAAAACCAGATATAGGTGCTTCAAAAGTGGACATAGCACTAAAAGGATGTCTTCAAGGCCTAGACACAGTATCCCTATGCATTCTAATGAGATACGCTTCAAAAAAAGGCGTTCTGCCACCCAGCATTGTAGGACATTTTTTGGAATCAGGGTCAAAGACTACATATAAGCTATGTGCAGTCTATATTTGTATGTATTGAATAACAAGGTCTTATTTTGAACAGATAGGACATGCAATGTAGGTAATAACAGAGGTTGTAGGCATTCCTACAGTAGAAATCTTTTACAGAAGAACATTGTTTGATTGAACAATGTTTACCTGGTGATAAAGAGTAGGTGTGGGATCATAAATCAGGGACATTGGTAATAGAATTGGTGATATGTAGGAGAGCAGGTTCCTTAGATGGTTTAGTGTGGAATCCAGATTTTAGGGGGTTAACATGTGAGTGTACTATTGACTACATGGTTTAATACAGCACTATCAGGTCTTAGAGTGATATTGAAAGAGAGACGAAAATCCCTAGAACAGTTGTTGGAGTCAGAACTTGGCTTCCTTTGGAGAGGTATGAGTTTGGCTTCTTTGTAACAGGCAATGAAGATACTCTTTGAATAAAGGTGGTTGGATAAAGCAGAGATGTGAGTGGGAATGACAGATACAAGCACCTTAACAATAGGTGGTGCAAATGGGTCAATTGGACCACCTGGTGGATTGGGAGAGTGAAAGATGAGGCTCAGTGGGGAATGTAGGGGAGGCGTGGGATAGAGAGGAGAGTTTGGGTAATATGGGTGGTTGGAAGAATTTAGTAAGGGATAGGAGAGATAGAAGAAAATAAAAACCTGCTATCCATTGGGAAAGTGCCCAACCTGTGATGGTGTGTGAGATTATCCTGCTACAGAGGGACATTTGACTGTTCAACTCCACTCTTGGTCCACACAGGCTGCTCAGAGGCTGTGACAGTGCTGATATGGGGCCTGAATGATACAGGTAGAGAGGAATGGTGGGATCTATGTGTTCAGCCCAGGCATGATTTACCATGTCCCTAAATTGCTGCATTATAAGTTATTTAGTTGGCAAGTACACAACCTGTGTTGGTGACTGGGATTCTCCTGCAGCAGAAAGGGAGCTAACTGATTAACTTCCCTTTGTAACCCCTGTAGCATGCCAGCCATAAAATATAGCTTGGTCAATTCAGGTGGAAATGGAGGGGGTCATCTGTGCTCAGCCTCGAGCTGATTGAGCCTTTCTCAACCTTGAGTGTTCATCAATGGGTAAATTCCCATCCTGTGATGGTGGATGGCATTCTCCTGCATTGGAGGAGGCTTTTCGATCCCACTCTTACACCACACATGCTGCTCTGGATCCCTGCCAACCGTTAAGTAGGACCAAGGGCTACATTCCGTGTTATTCTAGGGGCAAGCACTCAAGCTGTGAATGGGGCTGTTCAACCCCACTATTGGTGATTTCTACCTTTGGCTTGATTAATGAAGATTGTCAGGTTTGGGGCTGGAGACTTGTAGTCCTTTGAAAATGTAGGTTTGAAAAGTTCTTATTTTCTCTCTCCTTCTGCAGCCTCCCTCAGGTCCTGAATTGTATGCCAATGCAGGCGCTCTTAACCAATTTTGGTTAATCTTTCACACATTTACTCTAATGTGCTCCATCTCATTTTTCTACCGCTTCTAACCTGCCACTGTTTACGTCATTATCAGAAACTTCTCTCCCATCTCCACTTTTGCCTTTTTCTGGGGCTTCCTTACTTCTCTTACACTCTCATTTCCTTTCCCAATGTTTTACTCCCCACTTTTCTTTCTCACTTTCTCCTGACGCCATCGGGTATTTCTTTTCCACTCTGATATCTCCTCTCTCACCTTGTCCCATACTTTTCTATCGTTTCTTATCCTAATACATCTTATCATCACTTTTTCCTAATCAATCCTGTTTTCCTCTGTAGCTCTGGGATTGGTCTCATTTCTCCCTCACTCCACCAGTCCTCTTCTTCACTTTATAGATGTTTATCCAACTCTACAGTTGACGTTCTTCTTTCTGCACTTCTTTCTCCCCACTCCTCTTGTCTTCTTTCTCCTACTCTTTTGTACACTCATCCATCGTCCTTTCTCCTCTCTCCACATCCAGTTTCTCCTTCTGACGTTTTTACTCCCCCTCCAGAGGCACTCTTCGTTTATGTCTTTCCAGTAGTCTGTTGTGTCCAAAGTCTCCATAGATGCTTTCTTTAGAACCCACTGAAAAGGTACATAGAAAGCTTCCCTCTCATGTTGTAATATATGTGACATTTTCTGTAGTGAGTGTTTAACAGTCACTGTTCAATTGTTGCATTTCAACAAGCTATATAGAAGCTCCTGAGTAGACAGTAGATAAAGCACTCGATATACAATATGCCTGTTTCACTTAGTGTTTTCCAATGGGAAACCCCAATGAAAATGTTTTCTGTAGAAAGTCCCATGTATCTATTTCATCATGTAGTATTTATATTTCAGTGTATAGAATCGACATTTGAAAGAATTTTCAGTGTACACTATGGGCCTGATTCACAGAAGACCTTTATAATGGTGCAATCCTTTAAAAAATGCTCTGTGAATTAGGCCTTTTGCCTTTTTCCGTGTAGTAGATGCATTTTAAGATAACATTGAATGACTCTTAGTTTATAGCATAGGTACATTCTCATCATATTGCTTATGTATTTCTGTGTATTTGATTTATTAGCCTATTTCATGCATGTCTCACTATATAATAAAGTTAACTTGGAATACAATGTATGTATGGTAACCCACCCTGCATGCTTTAAAAGTATAATGTATTAATCTCATTCTACAGTTTATACATCTCGGTATGCAAAGAATATATATATCAGTGCACATATTCCAGTCTATAATGTATGCATCTCAATATACTCTGTATACACCTCAGTATGCAATGTATACATCTAAAACAACTGTATATACATCTCAGTATAAAATGCTTCTATATCATAGTACAGTGTATATATATGTCAATGCATAATTTATGGATGTTGTTATGCATCTCAGAATTCAATGTATCTGCCTCAGTGTGCAGTTTATGTGCTTAAATAACCCAATGTATGTTTACATCACAACATACTGTGTATGTACATCAGTATATTCCAATGTACAGAGTACATATTTCTTGATGTATAATATATGTATCTCAATATTCTGAATATATATCTCACTATACAATAATACATTCATATCAGTTTATAATGTATGTATTTTGCTATGCAGTGAACACTGAATTATGAATTTTAAAGGATGTCCATTACAGACCCCATAACAAACGAGGATATCACCCAACAGCCAGGTTTCTCACTGTTCTAATTCTTGGCTAGTGCAAAGAAATCCGAATTATGCATGTTCCCACATCGTCTTTCCTCTCACAACACAGAACACAATCCTTCTGCTGGACTAAACAGAAAAGGGTTGGCCTATCCTTGCTAAGAGTGCAGACCCAGCTCACAAAAAAATGGCTTTGGACCACTGTTCGCCAAATAATACTTCCTTTCAGCTAGCACCACATGTGTCTTCCCTAATAGATTTTTTGGCCTCTGCATTTTGGAATCGTTTACATTTCAAGCAGAACGTTGAAATACCTAAAATACAACACAGCTCTTTAGCTTTTAGAGTTAACTGTGCCTTACACCAACTGGATACTGCAAACATTGTAATTGATGTATCTAAATGTTGATGAGCAATTCGCTGCCCATGAATTTGGCTGTGCAAAAGCGAGGCCCCAAAAGGAATAATTCTCTGTTCAGGAACTTAGAAACTAGGTTCACTGGATCAATATAGGTGCAATTTCCCCTGCCATTTACTTTTATCAAAGACAAGCAGTCTCTTCAGCCCAGTTTCGTGCAGAATTAGGGATTGATGTCTGTCAATACCATCGGTCTTGCAAGAGTGGAACATGTTTTTTACAGAATGGTCCCACAAAGTACCCCAAATGCTATGTTGCATCAGGAAAGTGACATGTGCCCAATCAGTGTTGTGATCTCTGTCTGGCCTGTGATGCATTGGATCATGCTTTGTAGTGTGGAGGGACTTAACATAAAGCTCTGACCCATGTGATGAGCCTAGATGGAGTAATTAGTTTACCATGGGTAAAATACGCCAAAGACATTGTATTTGCACTAAATGAATCTGAACTATGGGATAACCATGAAAGCATTGACAGAACATTGAGTGGGAGGATCAAGATGGCTGCAATCATAAGTACTAGGAGGCTCAGTATGGAGGATGCAGCCAACAAACCCTAACTTGGAGCTGGGTATTTGTTGGTAAAAGCAGATCATGGGTATGAGAAATATCTGAATTACCTAAAACCCCCATACGTCATGCCTGATTTGTATGCTTTAGGTTGGGAGTCCCCAGGATAACCTCTTTCACCAGATCTTGGAGCAATGACGGCACATGAGTTTGCCCTTTATGCTATTGGGAAGAAGAAACGTTAGCCTATTTCTTGTCTTCATGTGTTGAACTGAAGGTGCTAACATCATATTACCTGAAACCTTTGCTCAGAGAAACTGGCATTCGCCACATGGCAGTCACACTAAGATATTGTAGAGAATGCACTGATTATCGGACTGTGCTAGCAGTGGCCAATTTTATTTATCGTGCTTGGTATCGCAGGTCAAAGGCGTTCGTGCGTGACGCTTAAGAAATCCTATACAATTTACTGCATTCAGGGGGGTGGGAGGTGGGTTGCGAGGTAACTCTCCCCCTCAGTGCAATGTGATGATGTGTGTATCATGCGGTCGAATGGAGAGGATATTCTGTGTTTAAGAAATCTCACAGCATTATCATACGTGGGGGGTGGGGTGCTCTCCCCCCTTGGTGTAATGTGATTGCACATGTGTGTTTTAACAACTACTAGAGGCAAACATCTTGTACAATTTCATGCAAGTTGCCAAGTATTTTTAATATGTGGTTTTCCTTTTGCTGAGCGTTGTTATTCGGTTTGTATCCCTGCTGTATATAGATGATAAGGTTTTTTTAGGTAATGTCCTTGGGACTTTTGATCCGTTTTTTTTTGTATCAATATGTACTAATTGTTCAGTAAACTTTATGCCATCTTGCCGAATAAAGTATTTATTTATTGATTGTATAAGGCTCATTTCAGGTGTTCAAACAAAAAACTCAAAAACATGTGGTAGCACAGGGGGGAAGCTCACTTTAATACAACATCATACAATGACACCTTTCTAATTTGCTAACTCAGTTCCCCTACATAACGTATCACGTGTGTAACACACACAATGACACACACCACCTACACACCAAGTCTATGTTTTTCAAAGTTAATTCCCGCTCCTTCTTGCATTCTAGCAGGGCGTTTTTTTTACACAGTTGTTGACACGCAAATGTGCCTTCTCCACAGGGTGCTTGAGCTTTTATAAGGCGTGGAAGCAGCAGGGGGGGTGCTTTTCCCATCAGTCATATTTAATCACAAATGCTATTAATGTAATTGGGTTATGGAGGATTCTGCGTCTATTCATTGTGCAGCATACAGCAATTACGTGTCAATACTTTGAAGCATGTGATCAGATCTCAAACTAATTAGCAATGTAGGAACTGAAAATGCTCTTTATAAATGACACATTGTAAAGTCTTCTTTGAATCATGGCATGAGTTTGAGGCAACTGAAATAGTAAAAAAAAAAACTTTTCCTTTGTTATATTTTGAAGAGTACAATGAGTTTCTTTTCTAAATTGTTCATAGTTGAAATGCTGGGGAATATGATGTATAAATGCACTGATATATCCCTCGTAATGTGTCTATCAATTAGAAGTTAACAGCCCAGAACATTACTGCCAGCATTCTGTTTGTATGGGTGGTAATGTAAGAAGAGTATTACTTATCACGGGAGTATTGCTTAAAGGTGTCACCAGTGCAAGTGCGATTCACCGGGAAAATAAATAAATAAATACACTATCCTTTCAATGCATGTTTGCACCAGAGCAATGTTTGCAGTAGTCCTTTTCCCTAGTACAAAACTGCATTGAAATAATATGTTTTTTGCAGTAGAGCACATTTCTCCCTAGTGCTAAGTGCGTGTGCACCGATGAACAGTTTCTGTAATATGGACCATCTCTGTTTAAAGCAATATTCACCAAGAGCAATGTTTCATGTGGAAATCCAAACATGAAGCAAGTGTGTCTAGGTATTTAAAAAGATTGCACAATTCATTTCAGTTTCCTTTGCTTTCCTTGTTGTTTTAATGTTTTCAAAACGCTCCATGGGCCTGACTCAGAAAGTAACACTTACTGAATCCGACCCTGTGTCTTGAATGGCTCTAGGGTGACATTTGGGTATATTTTTAAGGATGCATGCACATATGCATATTTCTGATTTTGTGGCTATTTATTCAAGAAAATGTACTTCACAGATGAGATTCAGGGCCTGGATCACAACAAATGCCGCTCTGGCATTTGCAACAACTGACCATTGTAAAACTGCTTTTTCAGTGGTCCCCTGCTGCAAAGAATGGAACAATATTGCCCATCACTGCACACACGTTTACTGCAGGCGCTGATGTTTCATCTTCTGCTGTCTCACCTTATTAATGTGTATGCATTGGCAAACATGTTGCACGAATCTTTTATTTGCAAAGAATGTTTAGGACTACAAGTCCCACCGTCCCTCATATCAATCCCATGTTGGTCCTTGCTATTTCTGGATCCTCCCGTTTTCCATTAATAGATTTCCCCACTACCCCCAAAATCTTCCTCTTTTCTTGCTGCTGCTTTCCGAACCGATTGACTATTGAAAATCATTTTAAACATTGATTTCGATTTTCAGAAAACTGTTGGGCATTTTATGTCATTAGGTTACAACTGCATTATACTGAGAGCAGTGCTGTGATCTAAAAGCTTAGGGGCCCAACGTCCATGCTCTGCCTGTCTACCTGCACAAGCACTCAGACAGTTGATGCTTGCTGAAGCTCAAGGCAACCACATGCTGGGAGACTTCTACAAGCATGCGCTTTCCAGTCACTGAACCAGGCGGCGCATTCAACTGATAACCGTTTCACTTCTCAGCAGCACGTGCAGCAACACTAGATCAGTTAGCGGGAATGTAATAGTTGTAAAGGAGGAGAAACTGAGTTATATTATTGAGAAATATGACGAAGAAGTGGAGGAGAATTTGCCACAACCCCTTTGCACAGGGCATAAACGTTCCTTTTTCGATGCCACTGTTTCCAAGAACTGGGGTCGCTCCATCTCTAGATCCCATCCTGGCTTGCTTTCAGAAATAGGGCGGGGCAGACTTTTCAGCAGCTGTAGATCTATTAGAGGCCTACGCACGTTACAAGGGCCCTCCCATAGACACAAGCAATGTGGGACGCTCATGCTGGACCTCATCAATACCCATATGACGAAACACGGACACTCTGGGTATGAGTGTGGTATGTTATCCTCAGACCAGGACACAATCAACCGCTGTTCCACATAAAGGGGTACCTGCCCTTCATAGGACACCCTGAATGCAAGGGACCCATGCTCGCCAATAGAGCAATGATAGACCCAACCCTAAGAACATTACCTGCTGAAAATGTGGATGGGTCTCCAGTGTATGATGCCAACCAGCTACAGAGACTGAGCAGCTAGATGATGCTGCGGACATGGTGCGATCTATCCTAAGGGGTATCTAGCCATTGCCCATACCGACTTGAATGGATTAATTCCTCCTCCACACATATCCCAGTATATGCATGTGCTTAAGTGCTTTCTTCTTTGGAGGAGTGCAGGGATGTGTAGAGGCTAAATCACCTACTCGGCCCCACACTACTACTAAACCAGCAGTGAACCCCTTTGCCTTTTGTGGTTATGTGTTCCGGAGTACAGGCTATGCTCTCAGAAGGGGTGGGAGGTGAGAAGAGTTGCAACCCAAACAACAATAGTACAAAGTCTCCAAAATAAAAGAATGCCAATTCAAGGTTCCATAAGAATATACATGTCTAATGAACACAAATGGAAATAACCAACTATAAACCACAAGAAAATAGCCCTGTAAACAGTACACAGAGAATCCAGACTATAGACATAGAATTGTAGGAATGTCACTGTTCAAAGGATATGCTTTGAGAACAAGGTAGAAAGGGAGATTACAAGGCAATATGGTTCCAGGCAGTGCTGGACTGGCCTATAGGGAAATCTGGACATTTCCCAGTAGGCCTCTGCTCCTTGGGCCTCTTTTGTGTGGTTTTTCCACATTTTCCAATAGGAAAATGGTTAGGCTTGCTGAAAATGTGTAATATGGGGCCACTTTGAACATTATTTCCAAGGCCTCTTTTGGTTCCCAGTCCACCCCTGGTTCCAGGAAGTAGCCAAGCGGTACAGTGCCTCTTGAACAGTTATTGTTTTGTTATTTGGGACATTCAACAGTGTGGAACTGGGCTCCTTGGTGCTTCTGCTGTAGTCACATCAATGTTGCAATGGTTTAACTTTATGCAATCCCACTGGCCATTGGCATTCAGTCAGTTTGAAGGCATAGGCTCTCAAATGATTGTGTTGCTTTTAAGTTGGCAATGGTTCAAGTATTGGTTGATTCAGATGCAAGACAATCATTTCTGCTGGTTCCATTCGCCGTTTGAAATAGTGAGCTTGATGTGTCCAGAAGATCCAAATGATGTTAGAGTCAGTTAAACCCTCAAAGATTGCATCTGTGGTTCAGATTACTAGAGATGGTCTGTGGCAATGGCTCGAGCAGGTGTCCAGATGGCTCCAACTTCAACAAGATCTGCAATCAGATCACTCCCTCATCCTTTGGTCAAAGACATACTTGGCTTCTCCCTTGATAAAAACCCCCTTTACTGTACTTCCCTGGTGCCTTGGAAAGGGAACATGGAGCTGTCTGGTAAGGAACGGGAACATTAGGCGGCTGGAACTGCATCCCCCAGAATCCGGTGTAATCACGCATGACTCACTGGTCATGACAGCCAGCCTGGCTACAGAGCTACTTAAGCCAAACCCACAACCATATCCTTGCTCAGCATTTAAGAGATTTTCACAATGCGCTTACCTGTATATTGGTCCAGATCTTCTCCACCGCGGATCTCTGTGTTCCCGGGGCCCTCACGCTTAAATGCTGAAGAAAAAAGCAGCGTTAAACACCAGTAAGCCCTATTGACACTTACACACTCTGATTGATACTTTCCTCAGTAAGATTCTTGCACCCTCATTGTTGTCCTGTTGGATCTTTGGCAGCTCTATTTGTGGATTCTCCTTTAGCGCCTGTGGAAAGGAGAAGAGGAAAGAGGGCTTATGTAGCTGGAAATTGGATAAACATGCTACTAAGGGAATCCCATCACACAAGACTTTAAAGGAGACATTGTTTCCACTTGCTTTGTGTCAGCATCGTTTTGAGTAAATAACACTGATAAATACAATGAGATAACTAGGCCAAATATGACCACGTTTAAGGCTGAATTCGCAGGTATCTTTAGCCAAAGACAGTGCAGTAGCTACATTGCATTTCTAGAATGAACAAGCCGCTTAACCCCCAGATATCAACGTTTATTAGTTCAAAAGAAAGGGGTGTGCCAATGTAAGAAAGACACTGATAGTGCTTACAGTCCTGTAGGAAGGTTGCTAAAGGCTCCACAACCAATATCCCCATTGCCCCTTTGATCTCCTAGAATCATAGTATTAAACGGGAAGGGTGCAGTCTAGAGGGGGTGTCGAGGAATGCGCAGCCTTCCTGCCAAAACCCTCAAGGTAAGGAGTTACATTAAGTGGTTTGAAGTCAAAATAAGTGCTTAAAGCAGCACGTTGGTCCTGTCTTGAATCACAAGGGGTTTAAACACGGTTGAAGCAGCTCAAAGATCGTTCGAAGCAGCTAAACATGATTCCAGTTGCTCTTGTGATTCTAGGTGCTGTGTCTTCCACTGAAGGGACACTAGCACACAATTAATTCTTCTTGTTCTGGACACTCTGTCCATGGAATCTGGCTGGCACCTACAGTGTTCCTCCACCTCCAGTGATGTGCCTGTGTCAGAGTGGCATACCTTGGTTCACGGCAGGTCACCCCCACACTTCCCGGGGGATGGTTAGGTGGCAGAGCTCTGCTCTGCATTCCATCCCTTCTATCTTCAGCTCTATGGCAGAGCACTCTGAAATTGACTGTACTCCCAACAGTGACCCAAAAGTGTATTCTACTCATGGATGATGTCCATAGCAGAATCAAGGAAGGAGTGGGACACCCCTTCCTAATAAAGGTGAATTGACAAAGGGGATTGCCTCAAAACATGTCTGCTGTAAAGAGTCCAGTCCCTGTTGCTGTAGCAAGTGATCCTTGCCTTCAGACAACATACCCACAGTGTGTTGCCCTGCAGAAAATGCAGGAGTCAGGAAGGAGGAGAGCCCTAACAAAACAAACAAAATATAAGCATTACACACAGGACAGGGGTTATGTCTGGAATTTACGCTGCAGCACCATTTTGGTCCTTGCACCAGACATTTTCACATCTCTAGGAAAGGAAAATATTTGATATCACAGAAGATGCTGAGCCTTTTAAGGAATGGAGTGATACTGAGGATCTATTTCATTCATATGGATTCTGGAACATTCTTGGTGCCAAAAAAGACAAATACTCGTACGCCTAGTCTGAAATAAACATCAGGTCCCACAAGCAATATCAAGTCTTCCATCCCTTAAAGATGTAAACATTCAATGTAGTTGGAGGTTTAATTGCACCAAAGGGACTATATTGTAAGGTTAGATGTATAGATGCTAACTTCTCAATTTCTATTCATCCCACATTCATGAATTGGCTTCAGTTCAGGTGGGACACAAGTAGTTATCAAATGAGCTGCCAGCCATTAAAGCTGTTTTAAGGCTCTGTGAGATTCATTTAGCTGCTCAGTCAGGTGTCTGTAACACTCAGTAGTAGGTTATTTGCATCTTAACGTAAATGGATGACATTTCAATAATGTCAATGTCATGACAGGAGTCCCTTAGCCATCTACGACAGATGACTCATCTCATAACGGGGATATGGTCTGTTGTAAATCAATGCATGTCAGACACACTACATCCCAGACAATGGAATTTGTAGATTTTCATGTAAGCTCTTGAAATGGCCTTTGTCATCTTCCAAAGGCAAAAATAAATTCCATTAAATGGGAATTAAGAACAGTACCAAACAGGGCATTAGTTACCCTGCAACATCTGCTAGGAATAACAGTCCTTCCATGCTCATTTCATAGAGGAACTATGTCCAGGCTCTCTATATTGCAGAAACCTACATAAATCAGTAATACAGTCCCTCCATCAAGGTGTGTCATATACACTCAGGATTCCCAGATCATGAGACTTAAAGGAGGAAATAGGTTTATTTATTTATTGTTTGCTTGTTAGGCGCTTATACAATACGAAAATACTGTTTCAAAGAGCCCACAGGGCAAGGGAGGTAGCAGGGGTGGGAAATACATTAAAAACATAATATCTAAGAGCAGTGGGGAAAAGGAAAAGAGGATGAACCTACCATGTCTTGTGAGTATTCAGAATGTGCAAGTGCAACAAGGAAGAGGGCAGAGGGGGTAAGTGTTGGGGAGTCTGAGCTAACGGATGAGCCACAGATTAAGTGTTAGGAATGTTGAGTGCTACATGGCCTGGAGCCACAAGAGGTGTAAGTGTGAGCCTCCAGGGCGGAGGATGTAATTGCAACAAATGCAGTTGATAGACAGGGGGGGGGGCCGATTGGGTGTGGGATGTCAGAGGCCCCGAAGATGCAAAAGGGCCCAGGACACCAATCACAGCAACTGTGGGATTAACATAGGAGAGAAGAAGGGAAGGAGGACGTAAAGAGGAAGGTCTTAAGGAGCTTCAGGAATTTATGAAGATTCTGCTCAAGGGGCAGAGGGAGGGATAGACTGTTCCATAGCCAGATGAGGAATGTGATCAACCACCAACCCTCTGTTTAGCAAAACGCTCTACACACAGAGAGTTTGTGCCAGAGGAATGTAGTGGTCTAGAGGGAGAGTATTTAGTAAGATAAAGCTGAATATAGTGTCGTCTTCGGGGTTCCATGTCTTAAAATCAAGGCAAAAATGGCTGTGAATACAAAATATCGCAGCAAAAATGTTGTGTTTTTGCCACCACAATCCTGTAAAGGATGCGTGGGACACCTCCACAACCCCTGGACCCATTATACCATTTAAGGGAAGCAGGGGACACGTCCGCAACCCCTGCTCCCCTTAAATGGTATAATTGGATGCACCTTTACCGGGTCAAACCACAACATTTTTGCCGCAATTTTATTACCTGATATCGTCCCCGGGCGCAGACCGTTGGTGGATGCAGCAAATGGTATCATGGCACGAAAGGGCCATTTGTGGTGCATCCCTAGATCTACTGTTACAATCTGACTCCTCGCTGTTGGGCTAGAAAAGCATGTCTGGACACTCCTTGACTAGTAGTCTATGTTCTGCTAGGGAAGGAACCCAAAATGTGAGGGGGAGGAATTGGAGAGGTTCTCTGTGCATCCCATAAGGTAAAGAAAAGGGGGGTGGCCATTTTGATAGCAAGGGACGTAGGCTTCGATAAAGAGGCCATTCTGAAGGACCCCGAGGGCTGCTACCTGTTGGTAAGGGCTCCCTACAAGGCTCCCTCTAACCCCTGCAGTAGTATATGGCCCAAATGAAGGTCAGGCCCAATTCTGGGAGGAAGTGAGGGAGAAACTCAAGCAATTTGTACAAGGCACGGTGGTGGTGGGGGGGATTTCAACATGGTTCTGGACCCATCCACGGACAGAAAGCGGGTCGGCCCCCAAAGCACTAGGCCCGCGGACGAAGCCATGGCGGGAAACTTCCAGAGGGTGAACACGGAACTGGGCCTGGTGGACACTATTCCGACCCCCAGGACAGACGACCCCTTGTTTACGTACTATTCAGCCATCCACACCTCGTTCTCTAGGATAGATTATATTCTGGTGGACGAGACCCTCCGTGCATATGTCACGGGCCATAGGGTTACCCTGTCCCCTGGTCGGACCATGACATGGACCGAGTCACCATAGCGGAGGGATGGCGTAAAGAACGCAGAGGACGCTGGAAATGTAATGATGTCCTATTGAAGGACGAGGTCCATGCCCAGGAAGTCTTAGATGCCATAACAGAATTCTTTGAGCTAAATGATAACGGGGAGGTGGGCATACACACACTGTGGGATGCCTTCAGGCAACCTTAAGAGGAGTCGTCATCAAAATATGAGCTCAGAAAAAGAGGGTGAGGGAGGCCCAGGTGAAGACCCTGTGAGAGAAAATAGCCGTTCCAGCCGGGGGGCCCCCCGGATCAGGGCCTCGAGCGTGACCGGGTGGCCACCCTGGAGGACTACAGGCTCCAGTTATAGGACCTACTCCCTCACAAAACAGAGTGGAGTCTCCAGATGGTCAAGCAAAAATACTATGATAAAGGGGAAAAAGTGGACAGGATCCTAGCCTGGAAGTTGAGGGAGGTCCAGAGAAGTAGAATGGTGAAGGAGGTCAGGAATGCCCAGGGGTCACTTGGCTATGACTCTCCCCATATTGGAGAGGCTTTGTGCCAATATTATGAGAAACTATATTCGTCAGAATACGACGGGGGTGACGCTCAGATAGAAGACTTCCTGAACTCCATCCAAGTTCCGTCCCTGTCAATGGAGATGGCGGAGGGGTTGGAGGACCCGGTGACTGAAGAGGAGGTAAATAAGGTGATTAGTGGGATGAAGGTGGGAACTTCCCTTGGGGAAGACGGCTTTACAGTATACTTTTACAAACGATTCCGCTCTTCCCTAGCACCGCATCTAGTGAGGGTTTTCAACTCCGTGCTGGAGGAGGGGCATTCTCCCCGACTCCATGATGGGGGCTATAATAGCAGTGCTGCCCAAGGAAGGGAAGGACCCTTCAGAATGTTCCTCCTACCGCCCTATATCGCTGTTAAACATAGATGTAAAGATCCTGGCTACGGTGGTGGGGAGGCGGATGGAGTGGATAATGCCAAAGCTAGCCCATGGGGACCAGGTGGGCTTCATTAGGGGAAGGCAGGGGTCAGATAACATCTGCAAAACAATAGATCTATTTCATCTCGCCCAAAACTCGGAGCTCGACGCATGTGTCCTCTCCTTAGACCCAGAGAAAGCCTTCGACAGGGTCGAATGGAGATACATGGAACTCCTCCTCCAAAAAATGGGCTTCAGGGCCCACATTATGAGCTGGGTTAACCGCGCTCTATAGAGCCCCCACAGCAAGGGTTCAAGTGAACGGGAAGCTGTCCCAACCATTCCCCCTCTCTGAGGGACGAGGCAGTTTTGCCCACTCTCCCCCCTGATTTATGTCCTTACGATGGTACCATTAGCCATAGTGATCAGAGCGCACCCGGACATCAGGGGATTAAAAGAGGCGAGGTTGAATTCAAGCTTTCCCTGTTTGGGGATGACATTTTAGCCTACCTGGTGGATCCTGGCTCCTCGCTCCCCCCCTTCTTGTCCCTGGTGACCGCGTTCAGGCGTTTCTCGGGCCTGAGAATTGACACGACAAAATCAGTCTTGCTCCAAATGAGAACACGATACTCGGAGCAGGACCCCCTAGACAGGTTTCATGGGATCGCAGTGGGGAAGGACGCTATACGATACCTGGGCGTTCTTCTAACCAGGGACCTATCGAAACTTGCCACCACTAAATATGACCCCATAATGGCAGGGATCACATCTGATTTGAGGAGATGAGGTAAGATGATTCTTTCCTGGCATGGCCGGATGACAGCAGTAAAGATGAACGTATTACCACGGCTTCTGTACCTCTACATGGCGCTCCCAATCAGCATCCCCGAACAGACTTTTAGAGACCTACAGAATGCAGTGCGAGACTTTGTATGGCAAGGGAAATCCCCGAGGACCGGTAAGGCCACCCTGACTCTACCAAGGGAGGAGGGAGGGTTTGGATTACCAGATTTTCACCTTTATTTCCGCTCTGCCCAGCTGCGCGTCCTCCTGGAACACATGAAAGAAGGAATGGGGACGTATTGGTCATATTTAGAAGACATGGACGCCCACCCTCTAAAAGTCTGTGACCTCTTATGGGCCCCACGCAAGATGATCCCGAGACACTTGAAAACTCACCCGACCTTGGGTGTTCTCTGGGAAATCTGGAAAGAGGGCCCCCAGACTGCATACCTCACTTCATGGCCGTCCCCGATGACCTCTCTCTGGGGCCACCCTCTCAAACTGGGCACTAAGGGGTTCCGGCACTCCCAGACCTGGTCAGACATGGGAATGGAATGGGCAGGGCAGATGTTCAGGAAGGGCGAATTCCTAATGTACGAGGAACTGAGGGACGCTCTCGGACAAGGGTCTCTTTCCATCTTTGAATACCTCTGCCTGCAGAGACAATTGACCCCCTTTGAGAAGTTCCTAGACACGGCCACTTCTAGGAAGGGAGAGGTATCTAGAATGTACAAAATTTTAAACACCTACGACTTTCAGGGAAGGAGCGGTTTCTGCGCATTCTGGAACGACCGGGCAGGAGAGGAGATTTCAGAGGATGCCTGGTCAAGAATATTCAAAATAGCATTCCATGGGAACTTATTCACCGTGGACATGGAGCATAACTTCAAGATTCTGCAGGGGTGGCATAGGGACCTAGTAAAATTGGCGAAGATGTTCCCAGTGGTGTCCCCAAGATGCCTGAGAGGATGTGGTCAAGCAGGTTCCAGGAGCCACATGTGGTGGCACTGCCCGAAAGTCCAGGTCTTTTGGGGGAAAGTGAGGGGCTGGATTGCGGAAGTATCAGACAAACTTCTCCCACTAAATCCTCTAACAATGCTGCTGGGGCTCCCCCCGGAGGAAACAGAATTATACTGATACCCAAGCATGTGGGAAACAATGTTGAGGGTGGGCAGAGTAGCCCTGGCGCAGAAATGGAAGAGCCCGGAAACCCCTTCCAAGGAAGATTGGTTGAAAAAGGTGAAGAACATGTTTTTGATGGACAAACTGACTGCTATGGTGAACAATGATACTGGTTCATTCCTTGCGAACTGGTATGAAGTGCAACAGTCCTGGGGATGGGACGTTCACTGACTTCAAGACAAGGACCCGGCCTGTGTGGGGCGGGACTAGCCCTGAGACGTGTGGTAATTGACCTGGGGACCCTCAACCCGGGGAATGGTGGCCTCAAGTCAGCCGGAGATATGGTGACCAATCGCATCATCTCCTAAGTACAAGATACGGAAAGAACATTCAGTGTCTCCCTAGATGAAAGCTCTGGTCTGGACACAGGGATAGAGGGGAGGGTCGGTGTTGGGGCGGGGGGTTAGGGGGAGGCGGGGTTAGGGTTTATTATATCCACTTCAGTTTTGCAATGAACCTGTTTGTATTATTAAAAAATGCGAATAAAAACCAAAGTTTAAAAAACATAAAAACACTCTCACACTATCCATTTTGTACGTTCAGCTTTGAGAGGAGGTTGTTCAGTATGTCAAACAATGAGGATGTTGCTGATGACATGGTCCATATGGTGCTGGATCTATTTCAGTCAAGAAAAGAGTAATTCACAAAGGGAAGATGAGGTATTAATGCACAAGTAAAGGAGACAGAGTTAAAGATGACCAATAGGGGAAGAAACTGAAGGTTTACGGACCTGGATACTTTTCAAAGGAAAGATGTGTTTCTTCATGAAAAATAAAGGCAAATAGATGGCATAATCCTCAACTCTTTGACTTAATACAATCCTGACATTGCATCGTAAACTTGCAAAATCGCTATTGCAAACACATGCAGTTAATGTGACCTGTCCTCACATTTCTCCTTCAGTAGCCTTCACCTGTTTGAAGAAGCTAGTCTCAAGACTAACAAGACAAGCTTTGAGCTATCTGCAGAAAGAAACGATAACGCCATTTCATGAATACTTCAGAGTGCAAAGGTTTGAAGTACAGAGTAAGATGAATGATTTCCTATTTTACAGACCATTGACTGATCAACTAGTATTCAAGTCATTATTCTTTGTCCCCTAATTTCTTTTTAAAAACGAGTAGCTGAAAATGTTCCTAACACTTATAAAGAAGGTTCATCTTTCGGCACACTCCTAAAGAATAATATGACATCTCTAAATTTGCAGAACTCATATTACATCAGGTACATGAACAAACACCATCAGCATGAGAGTTACTTTTAAATCTTTTACTTCTTTGATATTGATATTGATACTGATGTATTATTTATATCTCGCTCGTGCATGAGTGTTTCTGAATACGAAAAATTGAGTGAGTGTAGAGTGGAAGTCCACTACAAGTTAATAAAGCATAACCACACAAAGGCCTAACTATTTTTGTATTTGTTTTATTTTGCTGTTTTTATGTATTTCGCCATATTCACAAAGTCGCCTCATTAAGTCTGCTGTTACGCTGCCGGAACGTTGCCGGGAACGTTGCCCTCTGGACTTTGGAGTTCAATCAGGAAAAGCTCCACCCACTTTACCCAGCATCCCTACAACTACGTGAACACTGTGCTTATCGAGCGCGCGCTTCACGAAGTCGCTTCATTAAGTCTGCTGTTACGCTGCCGGAACGTTGCTGGGAACGTTGCCCTCTGGACTTTGGTACGGGAAAGACTCTGTTAGCTGCTACTTGGAACACAGACTTTGAATTCAGCTGTGTCTAATTAGCTGTTTTTTGTGTTTTTTTGGCTTACTAGGAGTTCAATCAGGAAAAACTCCACCCACTTTACCCAGCATCCCTACAACTACGTGAACGCTGCGCTTCTCGAGCGTGCTCTTCATGAAGTCACTTCATTGAGTCTGCTGTTACGCTATTAAGCGTATCAGCGTGCGGCTGCTGTGCTTTATCCCTTTTGCCTTCGACACTTATTGCTGCCATATTTAATTTGAAAACTTCGAATGTATACACTCAAAACAGGGATGCCAGTCCATACAGTTGTGTCCAGCGCTTCCTTACAACTGAAACCCACCACTCCGAAACCTTCGCCCACGATAGCACTTAAACGCAATTTAAGTGGTCATCCCATGCTTGCTCCTGGAAAGAAAAGGGCTTCCGCTGACATCCGCAACTTTTATGCCATATGCCAGGACTCGCGTGCTATTAAAGGTGAGCATATGTAACCAATGCCCATGACATCATGGCGGCCCCATGTGTTGATTTAACCTGCTTGTCCACAAATGCTCTGAACAATTCAATAACTGATTCCCAAATTATAAATAATTCTGACCACCCGCTCCCTGATTCATCTGTGCCTATAGAATCCTTTGTGTCTCCAATGACTAACAAAACTGATCACGGCACTACACCAATCGTGATTCCTGATGATGATACAAATGTCCAACCCTCTCAATCCTTAGATAATACATCTGCTTCTACAAAGGACTTGCATGAAAGTCACACTATTGCTCCAATTGTTGTGTTGTCCCCTTGTGCTCCTCCAAATAAAACACACTGGGACTCATCACGAGTTTGGCTGTAACCCTTAAATCCGGCGGTAGCACTATTACCACCGGATTTAAGGGTCTGCCAAACCAGGGCTTTGGCGGATTTCTCCCCAGCTCTGAGCTGGGGGAAAATCTGCCAAAAATTTGCGCTCATACCGCCGGCGGGAAATCTGCCCACGGTAAGAGCGTGAACATTCCCCATTGAGCCCAATCGGGAATGGGGAATTCCCGAATGGGCTCAGTCGGGAATGGGCAATACACGTTCCGCCAAACCCGTGATCCCGCGCTATTAGCGCCGGGGGGTTTGGTGGTAGGGCTATTAAAGCCGGCGCTAATAGTTCCGGCGTTACCGCCGAACTCGTGATTAGGCACACTCTGTGGATTCAGTGTGCACGTCTCCTGTAAATTCTGAAACGTCTAAGACCCATAATGATTGTCTTTACCACTCCCCCAGCTTATTTGAGCCGGAACACGATAACTCTATTGCCCTTTCAGCGTTTTCTTTATATCCCACTCCCCGGAGACCGTCTACCATCCCTGTCTTGCCCTCATTTGGTCTGGCTGTTCCTAATTCCTCAAACACATTATTAGAAGTTGCACTTAGTGTGATTAACTCTTCAGTTTATTCCATGCTCAAATTATTTGAAACTTTGGATACCAGAACTCAAACAAAAGCAAGGTTACACAAGCTACACAAACAAGTGACTGTCTCTTTTCTCCATTTGAAGTAAACTCTAGCTGTTTTTTTGTGAATCCAGCGAGAACTCCTCCTGATTCACGACGGTCAATGAACAACATTACCTTGTTAACATCATTCCCATAAGTAGTTCGACCAGTTGAATCAGCAGAAGCACCTACATTGGAGTCTTTTCCATCTGGAAGTGACAATAGTTCCTCCATTCCTGTGGTCAATTCCACAAATGTTGAAGCAACAGTCCCAATGTTTAATATATTCAATGCTCACTCAAACACTGACTCCACTGCACTGCCTTCCACTAAAAAAGACCAAATGACCACAAGCTTGAACATCAGACAATGTGACAAACGAATGAGACGCGCTCAAATGCCAAATTGCATTGTAAATAAAATAAGCAAAACAAAATGTAGAATGCGCATTGAAGACCATGAACCTCTAAATAACTTACTTCAAGCCATTTCAGTTCAAGCAAAAAAATCATCAAAATCTGATTCTACCTCAGCTCAACTTGTTATGACCCCCGATTCGACACCTGACATTACACCTGTCTTACCCATGTTGCTTTCTCTAAATCCTGTTTTGCGAGAAACATCCTCAGCTCCGATTTCTAAAGAAAATTCCGTAATTACCTTGTCGCAAACTGAGGCTGTATTAGCAGATGTGCGGGCCGAGATTAGGAAATAAATTGATGAATATTTAAAATGTAAATCATCAACAAATCAGTCCATCTTACCACCTCCTGTCATGGCACGAATTGCCTATCCTAAACCCTCTGTTTTTCAACCATTGGCATTGGAACTATCCAAAGACATTAATAATTTTTGTTCAACATATAATTCCAAAAAGAACCACAAGAATGAGCACCCACTTCGTGCATGTGCCCCGTCAAAATCTCAAAATCTAGACATGCTCTATCTATCAATAAACATCATTGATTCATTCTTAAGTGTCGAGCTGCCCCTTTTCCAGCTTATGACTTATCAAGATCGAGTGTATTAGCACTATTGAATGATGTTGATTTGTTATGTGGCATTTCCACACAGGATATACTCCAATTTGAATTTTTGGATGACCAATACTGGTCTGTGGTCTGGATTTGGTTAGCCTCTTCATTGGTTCATAATACCTTATGGTAATCTAAAATGAAGCTCTTTTCGATGGACTTCCTTTTAGCTCTTGATCCAGCTGACGTAGAAGACCTCTTGATATGGCTTCTCAATCTCCAGCCTTTACTACCCCGATGACAAAGAAGCTGAGGTTGTATTCTTCCTCCAAACCTCTTTCACATTTACAAACTAATTCTCAGCTCACTCAAAATCACCAAACCATTTTGCAATTCTGGAATCACCAGAAATAACCATCATTGCAACCACACCCCATTGATTATCGAATTGGTAGTTGGAATACACGTGGGCACTCACATTTGATGACTGGAATGGTTTCTGTTTTATTGAGCCATACTATAATGGCATTTCAAGAAACATGGTTGTTACAGAGGCCTGTATGGAGTGGGTATGATGTTGTTCTCAATCCAGATAAATCTGGACGATGGGTCGCTAGTTGTCGGGCTTAATGGTTGTTGTGAAATGTGGAATGGGATTTCCAATCAGTCCCTGGCTTGCACCAAATCACTACCTACAACTTGTAAGAATTCCATTCTTTGGGGGAGTTATTGCTCTTATAAATCTTTATCGGAACCCCGTTGCTATAACAGACTCTATTTTCTTTTCTGAATTAGAATTTCTCTTAGATACAATCATGCAGGATGCACAAATTACCAACGTATTTATAGTTGGAGACTTTAACATAGATTGTCTTTCTAGTTCTAAAAACAAATCCACATTAACATATTTTAAGTGGAAGACGTTAATAGAGTATCGCAACCTTATCATGTTGAATGGTGCCTGGGAGGGTGACATTCCCCCCCACTACACCTGGCATAGAGGCTCCACAATCTCGACCATAGATTTCGTATTGATTAATGCATGTACCTTTTCGGAAATTTCCAAGTTTGAAGTTATCGAGCGCGATTCTAGTGATCACAAACTATTGACTGTATTGTGGAAGCCTTCTTCTAACCCCCATCATGTACAAAATCTACCTATAACACCACTGTCGTGGCTAACAATGCAAGAACAAGATTACACTGGACGCACAAGTCACTGGACCAATTTAAGCAGCTCATTACTGATAATGAGATTTCACACTGGCCCTATGAATCTTATACATCACATCTGTCTTTATTTCCAAACAAAGGTGGTGTAAATTTACATTCACATAACTTGCACAAACACACCTTTGATCGAGAGATTCAAAGTCAAAAGAATTGGCTAAATTGGCAAAAACATTGTGCTCCCCAACTACCATCTGCTGCTAGGTTAGCCACCTTGAAAACCCTGAAATGCAAATATAGGAATTGTTTGAAATGTTACAGAATAGCTCAATTACAGCATGATGGTGAAGCTATGCTTTCTGCAACCACGTCAAAAACGTATCTGCTATATGGTTCTGTTGAACATTGCTAATCATGACTCACAAGTTCCAGTCCAAATAAATGGTGTGTTGGAGAGTGTGTGGATTGAACATTACACAACAATGTATGCCCTTCCGAATGTGTCCCAACAACCGCTCATTTTACCATCAGGGAACTTTCAACAAATGGAAATACTAGAGGAGGACATATTGTATTACATCCAGAAATCTAGCTCTTCAAGAGCCCTTGGCACAGATGGCCTTTCAAACTACACTTTTAAACAGCACCCTTTTGAATGGGCTGCGATATTATACTGTATCTTTGCACAAATACTCAAAACAAACACCATTCCTAAGTCCTGGCGCCAATCGATCTTCTACCGATCTTCAAGAAGGGTGATTGGTCTGATCCTTCGACTACAGACCGATTGCCCTTCTTGAGGCTCCTGACAAGTATTTTGCTCATTTTATTTTACGAGAATTCAATTTGTGGACCTTGAAACATCTCAAACATGACCGTTGCCAGACAGGGTTTATACATGGCTTAGACACTGAAATTAATCTTTTTTCTCTGACAACCATAATCAACTTTCATTATACGATTAAACAACCGCTTTATCTGGTCTTTATCGATCTAAGAGCCGCTTTTGATTCAGTTTTGCGAGACATTTTATTACAAAAACTTAAGCTCGCAGGTTGCCCTCTATATCCAATTTGATTAATTTATTCCTTGCATACTGAGACAACTGTTCAGATCAGGCTTACCAGTGAAGGTGACTTAACCAGTCCTATTAAAACTCGTAGGGGTCTGAAACAAGGATGTGTGCTAGCTTCCTCAATATTTAACTTTTTCTTAGCTGATATTGGTGCCATCTTTGTGCAAACAATGGGAAATCCTCCAAAACTTGCTCTTAAACCAACTCCAGCCCTTCTTTATGCAGATGATCTTGTTTTGCTTCCAAAAACCCCTTCTGGAGTGCAAAACTTACTTGATGCAGTTGCATCATACACCCACCGAAATGTGTTGTGTATCAATCTTCAGAAAACTAAAATCATAACTTTTGCACCCAAGCAGAAAAAGATGAGAAAGTCCTATCATTGGCACATTAATAAGGTTGAAATTGAAATAGTCAATCAATACACCTATTTGGGTGTGACCATCTGTAATGTTAGATCCCAGTCTCATTGGCTTACCATCAATGAAAAATTGGCCAGATGCTTTCTCAAGTCAAGATCATCCAAGCAAGGCTGGGGAAGTTCTCTATTACACTGGCTGTAATTTATTATTGCCAAAAGGTTACTCTGATTCTTCTTTACGGATCTGAGACCCAGGGATTACTGCCAGAATATTTCTGGAGTAGATTGGAGAGCATTTATTGGAGGCACTGTTTAGGATTGCCAAATTGTGTACCAATTCCCTGGATTAGAGATGAGTTAGGTCTAATTTCTTTATATACCCGACATTTGTGGCTCATTGTTAGTTTATTTTGAAAATGTACAATGACTACGGATAACTTAATGCTGATAGGTACATTGTCTAATCATGTATTTACAAGTAATGAACCATTTGTATTCAAATGGCGCCAAATTGCAATTAACGCTCTAGTTGAGGCTGATGTTTCTTTTCAGACTTTGGGCCTCATCACGACTTGGGCGGTAACGGCGGTGCTATTAGCGCCGGCGCTATCTATCCTACCGCCGAACCTCCCGGCGCTAATACCGCCGGATCATGAGTTCGGCGGTAATGGTATTCCCCATTCCCCATTGAGCCCATTCGGGAATGCCCCATTCCCCATTGGGCTCAATGGGGAAATTTCACGCTCATACCGCCGGCGGATTTCCCGCCGGCGGTATTAGCGCAAATGTTTGTCGGATTTCCCCCAGCTCAGAGCTGGGGCGAAATCCGCCGAAGCCCTGATTTGGCGGACCCTTAAATCCAGCGGTAATAGCGCTACTGCCGGATTTAAGGGTTACCGCCAAAGTCGTGATGAGGCCCTTTATTTGAAAATCCTATGAAAGCTAAAATCAAGATTTTTAATGCCGACTGGATTAGAACTCGAGCACATTGTGTAAAATTATGTGATTTTAAAAACTATTTTCAATCAAATAAAAAATACGGTATAATGGAACTATATCTAAATAGATCCCCCTTCAGTATCACATAGAATGGAATTCTCTAGATTAAGGTTTAACCTTTGTCCAACTCGTGAAATATTGATACGACATAAATTGTCGACCACGGCTGATAGTGATTGTAGACAATGCCAAGAGACAAATCAGAAAGAAACATTAAAACATCTGCTTACTGAATGCGCGTTTCTTGTTAAGAAGCGAATACAGTTTCTCAAACCATCTCTCATAGAATACGTTGAACTGTCTCCTAATCCACTGTGGCAAATGATACTTGAAGGTAGAAACACCTCTCTTAAAATCAATGTCATTCGCTTTCTTCATGATTTAAACTTATTAGAGAATCCTATTGATGAAGTCATTGAGTAATTGAATTTCATATTCCAAACCCTAATCTATGATAGAGTTTAGTTTGACAACAGGATTCTTGTGTTACCTTGTGATGTGAATAGTTGATCATCAAATTTAATTGTAATTTTAACTGTTCCTTGTGACATGTTTTTTTTTCTTTATTTTTTTCTTATCATATTTTATTGTTAACAATTCAGAATTTTTTAGGTTGTGTGTTTTTTCTTTTTTTAAAACTGCTTTAAAGTAACAAAAGATTGTTGTATTCCATCACTCTGTATATATAATTGATGAATTCCATTAATTTTGTGTGTTACTTTGTTTTTAAAAGTTGATTAAATTCAGCTAAATAAAAATAAAAAATAAATTTTAAAAAAAAGTATTTCACCATATTACAACAGATATTTTGTCAATGCTCAAGGAGGTAAGTAAGGGTGGAGGAGGGAGGATAATTCATGGGAAATGTGTGAGAGTAAGGGAATGCATTAAACACTCATAGATGCCACAAAGTACTGCACACTCTTGGAAAATAATATACAAATATATCATTGGTGGACATGGTTCTTTTGAAAAGGTCCTTAGGTAGATTGTCTTTTGATGAATTCTGGTATAGTCATTATCAACAAGGCATTAATGTTCTCATGCAATATTAAGTCCAATGTTAGAAGGTTTGATGATGCTAGCAGCATGAGATGAAAGGACCTCTACCCTTCAGCCAGATGGTATTAGCATACTTGATCGAAAAAACATTTGACCTTTTTAATTTGACTGAATTTTTATTATTGTTTTTTCGGTTAAAATAGTTAATTACATATATGGGGAGAGGTAAGGGAATAGGTGACTGTGGAGGAGGTAGGGGGTTTGGGTGGTCTCCCCCTGCATTTTCCACCAAAAAAGACCAAATAAAATCAGGTCAAATTGGAAAATGTCAAATATTTTATTTTTGATCAAATAGACCTAAAACAGCAGCACAAGGGTAAGTAGTGGCTAAAGCTCCTACTCAGCCCTTAAGCCACTACAAACAAAGAGTGATCGTAATCATAAAGGTAAAACAGGCACAATAAAGAGATATACCTCTTTATCCTTTAGTGGTAACGTGGACTGAGGGAAGAAAATGCTCTAAAGAGTGGTGTGAATGTGATCTAGTAGTGACACAAACAGCAATGTAGCACTGTTCAGATTAAAGGGAATGTCTAATCAAGGTTATATAAATGAAAAAAAAAAAAAATATATATATATATATATATATATATATATATATATATATATATATATATATATATATATATATATATATATATATACTTTTATTGAACACACCATCTGCTAAATAGATAACTATAAAACACTGTACAAAACTTACCCCTATGGAACGAAGAGATGATGCAACACATAGAAAGGTGTAGCGCTCTAAGTATGAATACAGGGGTGATATACAGTTTAAATAACAACGAAAAGGATATCTCTTTGCATGAGAAAGTTGCAAACTCTACATATCCAGTCTTTTGGATATCAGAATACACTAGGGAGGCAGTCATTGGTCAGTAGTGCCTTGTTTCAGTCCTTTGGCACTTCGACAGTGTAAAACCTGGCTTCGAGCAGTGGTGTGTAACGATTGGGGACAGTTTGGGTACATTGGATTGTGGAAGCCCAAGCAGCATACAGGCATTGAGAAGGTTTGAATGCAGTAGCTCCTTGCAGTTCGGAGGTGAAGTTCGGAATGAAGCTTGGGTCACTTACCAGAAGCTGTTGGTGGAAGAACTGGGTCAGATCTAGTTATAACCCCTGGAAATGGTCAATGACTGATCATCCAGCTGTTCGGGTTAGCTGGCGGCGATGGTTCAAAGTGGTGCTCCTGTTCCTCCAGAGTGAGGTTTGGCGATAAAGCAATTTGAAGGCAAGTCAGAATGAGTCATGGTATACCCACGTGTTCAAAATGGCGAGTCACACTTCAGTGGTTTCAGTCCAGTACCAGTGATAATCAGTTGATTTTGGCCTAGCAGGTGACAGGTTTGGTGAGGACATGATGCAGTGTTCAGCTTGTTCAAAATGCCTGCACTGTACTTAGATTTTTTGGAGGAGTTTCAAGTGTAGCCCTGGAGGGCTGATTCTGGTTCAATGGTGGCTAACATGGCTCAAAGGCAGTTCAACCAGTTTCATGTGGCAGAACAGGAAGCCTTCACTGTTCTGGTCCTCCAGAGGCTGTGAGGTCCACTCCAGGAGCTCTGGGTCACAATGTGTCCTGTCAGGGTCTTCTTTCCCGCCCTTGGGAGATTCTGTTGCAGAGGTGCACATTCTGCAACAGACTATTTGTCCACAGTAAGAGTCACCCACAATGTGTCAGGAAAGTGAGTAATGGGCAGCATGTTTCTCTGCCTGCCTTGTATTTCTCCTTCCTCACCTCAGTGGTTGAGGGCTTTAGACAGTACAACTCCCCAAAAGAGGTCCACATGATTCCTTGCCAGGTGTTGCAGAGGGAATCAATGAAGTGGTGGGGGAACCCTTTATTTAAAGGCAAGGCTCAACAGGTGATTGGTCAAAAGCAAACCTGCTTTGAGTGCACAATCGTTGTCCATGGAACAAAAGGAATAAGCATTCAGGTACAGGAAATGGAATCACAAGAAAGAAAGAGACAGAGAGAACCTCCTTCAGCTGTGAAGCACTCCCTCTGCCTAAAATAATACTGCCCCTTCCCTCTCAATAGAATCAGAGCCCTTGTGATATACAGCACCCTGATGAGAGGCTACACCCTTTCTGAATGGCTGTGCCCTTTGATTCCAGTTTCCAAGACAGCTTCCCCTTGAGTGGAAGTCTCTCTTGGGGGGGTGTTAACTTCCCTCACAATGGATCATATGGGATTCCCAACCATCCAGGCCTCTGCCCTGTCACTTGGCAAGACCATGTTGTCTGAACAGAATACACATAATCCTTCCACAGCTTAGCTGGGCTCAAAGGGCAGGCACATGTGTGATATCAATTCCATGCGGCTGTGATAATTATGAGAAGTTTCCATCCAATATACCGTAACTCAGGTATGGCTTAAACAAAAATGTCTGGGAGCCCCTCGACCGAGAACAAACACAGCAAAATAACCTAGTCTATGGGAAGGCACTCACTCAGAAGGTTCGACAACCACGTTTTAGCTCACTTTACCTTTCAAAGCGGCAAAATATATCCATTTGCATATCAGTCTGGTCCCACCCACTTGGGCAGTCCAGCACCGAAATGCTAGGGAAGTCTCCTCTTAACAAGAGTACCAGCAGCAATCCCAGACCTGTGCTTCTGACCTTGTTGGACCTCATCAGTGAGGTGAGGCTGTGCATCTATAAGCACAGTGAGCAAAGTGTTTGTGTCTGGATTTCCCTGGGTAACTTAGCGTAAAACCCCAAGTCTCTAAACATTCACAAAAGGTCTGAGAGCCCCTGTACTGAGAACAAACCTGTCCAAATAATCCTTTCTATGGAAAGGTATCCACTTGGTAGTGTCTACAACCATATTTTAGCTCACTGTACTTTTCACAGAGGAGAAATATCCACTTGCATAGCAGTCTGGTGCCACCCACTTGAGCAGTCTAGCACCGAAATGCTAGGCAAGTCTCCCTCCTCTACAAGAGTAACAATAGCAAACACAGACATGTGCTTCAGCCTTGTAGAGCTTCATAATTGCAGTGAGGCTGTGCCTCTCTAAGCACAAAGAGCATTCCACCAGAACAGTAACATTCATAATAATAGTATTTTGTAACAAGGGGCATATCATAAATGCTGCCTGTGTGCTGGAATGGCCTGGCTGCCACTTCAGCAGTCAAATACGCACCTGTGTCCACTGGCCATCCTCTTTGCCACTGGCGAACAGGCACTGCAGATGAGGATACTGATGCAGCTGGGCACATATACATACATTGATTTTAGCATGGAGCTTATGAAAGAGAAATCTGACAAGCCATTTACCTTTTCTGAGTTGAAATCTCTTTATAAAATGAATACAAATCAAAAAAGCCAAAGCTTCTGCACCCTTGCCAAACTGCAGTCCATCATGTTGCAGAGCCCATTATAATAAATGTGCAAAGGCTTTCTTGAGCAAAATATCCTTCACAGATGTCTTGAATCTGCCAAAGTTAGGACATGTGATTGGTGTCAGGTAGTCGTTCCCCACTGACCAAAGGCTCAGCATAGCCATTACATTCCTGTTTAACCTTTCCTACAATAGAAATAAAAAGTATAAACCCACCTTAGTATCCATAACTGACACATATATTTATTACTACGTTTGACGAATCAGTGTATTACCAAGAGCAATTCTATTCCAAAAAGCTTTGTTTAAGTCAAGGCATTTACAATAATGTTTGTATATAAACCTAGCAGCTGATTGGTCAACAGTTGGGTGGGGACTGAACTGGAGGCTCTGGATAACGATATATTCTTACCCAGCATAAGTTCTATACAATGCAAACTGAGTATTATCTTATTTATCATTCTGCAAACAGATTTACCTTAAATTGCTTTGACAGTAAGCTGTAGACATCTGCAGATGGGCCGTGTGGTGTGTGGGTTCTGATACGCATGGCTGAGAGGCCTACACTGGTCCACTTTGCTACGATGGTGCACAGCATGGCCTGCTGTTAAGATTTGGCCTGCCGTCTGAGTGAAGCTATTTGGTGGCCAGTGAGGTGGAGTGCTTTTCTTGGATGTCAGTTGCAACTGTGCATGGGGCAGAGAGAATCGAGTGAAGATGTAGGGCACAGCAGATGTGGTGTGATGGTCCTAACTGGATGTGGATAGTGTTGATCTGCATGCTACACTTTAGTCACTGTTGGTGGACTGCTGCACAGTCTGCCACCACCCTGAACATATTCGTATAACATAGAAAGGTGGCTGTGTGCGATGTGCGCAGATCCCTCAGATATGTTGCTGGTCTGACTGCTGCTTCTCTCCCAGTCCTGACTGAAATGCTGGGAAGAACCATGTCCCATGTGGATTGGTGTTTCTCATAAAATCTCCCCAACCTGCTAATGTTTACTTACTTACATTAAGCTACGTGATTATCTGAGCACGACAGTGTAGTGGATTTCTAGATTGGGGCAGGCTGATGACGTACTGTTTTTTTTCCCCACAAATCAAATACTACTCAGTGGTGGAGCTTTCGTATATTTATACTGAGGCTTGTATAGTAGAAGCAGGGTGGCTGCATGGCCCTAAGTGGTGTGCTCTGCTTTAGCCCGACCCAAGAAACCTGCAGGGAATACAAATCGTGATTTACAGCAATATGAACACAGGGTGTCAGAAATGATGTGGCAACCATGGAATCTTCTGTTTTGACAGTTCTTGTGGTGTCATCTAAGGTAAGGATAATTGAGTTTATGATGGGATTAAGCTCAAGGTAAAATAAACTCTCATTCAAATAGAGGGTTTGGTCTCTATGGTGGATGATATCCAACAGAACCTGATTGAATTGACTGGCCACATCAGTGAAGTTGATTAACAAAGTGGACGATGATCTGACAAAGGTGATTAAGACTGCCATGCATCAGGAATAGGAAGTCAAGCATTCACTAATAAGGCTGAGAATCTTGAAGGATGGTCTAAAAGCATTAACCTGCACATTCTCAGAACGAAAATATTTAAAAAATGGTAATAGAAATGTATATGGTACAAATGGGATGAACTTACACTTTACCTCAGAAAAACAAATACAAAAATTAACATTCTGTTTTTTGTCTGAGTAGCACACACAATATGCATGAAAATCATTTTCAGAAAGTGACATCTGTGTGGACAATGATATATACTCTTTACAGTGATATTTGTCCACCATGATGAATTATGTCATCTGACCTCAGGGTGCGGCAGAAAGGTGTGATATTTTACTCCTTTTATAGAGTAAAATGTACTGAAACAAAAAATGTATAGTTACAGCAGTTTGAGTTAAAACAGCTAAAAATCAGAGAAATGGGCATGGCACTGAGTGTATTTCAATGTGCGCTAATAGGGTTAAACGCAGTACCTGCACTGTAGTGACTTGGCTGTCAGAGAAGCTGTCAAATGGGTATCTGCATTCCTGAACCTGCTCCATGCCACTCGAGAGCAGGCAATGCGGATCAGGGTACTGATCCAGCAGGGCACATGTGTACTCTACGCTTTGGGAATGGAGCTTCTGAAAGGGAGATGTGATTAGCCGAAGTCCCTTCCTGAAATGGAATTACCTGTATCCTTTTATTAGTTTAACAAAAATCAAAAAGACCAGGTCTTCTACAACCTTGACCAGACGGCAATACATGACACAGGGCAGGCAAACAGCTGTTGTTCTTAAACCAGGTTTAGCATTAACTATACTGCATGGTCCTGTTCTGGCAGTTAATCAAACTACCCAACCTGAAACTGTGGTACAGTTTTGCTGTTCATTGTATCCCTTATCTATATAAGATCCAGAGTGGTGGGACAAACACATGACTAAGTATGGAAGGGGGAGTCTGGGAAACATACCTGCACCAAGGTCTGAATTCCACAGCGGGATGTTGTCCCTATCCCTATGGTCACCCCAGTCTCAATCTATAGTGTCATACATGGCAAACTTCCAGTTTTCAAAAGAGCTCCACCTTGTTGTTTCTACACTGGGTATCTAAGTCTTGAAAGAAACAACTTGCAATATGAGTTGAAGTTTTTTTTTATCATTGCTGTAAACTGTGGCAGGTTCCAATTACTTTCTTCCAAGGGGGTCGACATGGGATCATTTGCTGTTGTTTTATAAATCATAAGTTCTGTTTTGTTTGGGTCATGTTCATTTGATTTGATGTAATGTCATACAAATGTCAACTTGTTCCGGGCAGGAACCGAGATCCCAGTTCATTTGTAGGTGAAGTGTCATTCAGTTTGTAAGCAAGCAATATGAGTATGAGATGCATATTTGATGTGAGCGTATAGTTGTTGATGATGTCCAAGAGAACATTAATAGCTTGAAGCTCTATCTACGAAGAACGACAGGCCTACAAAAGGAGAATAAATGCTACCCATATGTTTTCTGATATTGTTGCAATTTACTTGATATTATAGAATTAAGCCCCAGTGAAATGCCCTGTAACGTAAGAAACCCCATGCTTGATACAATGTTGAAAATGTGCAGGTTTACAACAATAGCTTTTTCCATGTTTGAGATCTGATGCCCTTCACCCAATACAATGTTCAATGTTGCTGTTTCCTGGCCCTGCTTGAACTGTGTGTGGAGATAAAGTAGCAATACATTGCCTCCTTGAAAATGTACCAACACTATCTAGTCATCCAGAGAGTTTAAACACTTCACCAAGAGGATTTTTCTCACATAACCCATACACCGCCAGAATATGCATCCTGGGTCCGGCACGGGCAGCCATGAGAAGGAGGATAATGCAGTCCAAGATGGCAGACATGAAAAGGAAAATTTGGTTGAGGTCCAAAGTTCAAAGTTACACCAAGTCCACCTAGGAGAAGCAGCCGGTACAAACTTTGCCCTGATTAACAGACATAGGTGGTTCTGGATAGAAGAGTTAGTGGGAAGAGCCAGAGACTGTAGGTTAGAAGTTATAACATCAGAGGAGGAATTGGTGACAGGAGGTAACGAGGTGGGAAGAAGAGAGGTGGATTTGGTAACATCAGAGATGGGGGTGGTAAAATAGAGATAGTGGTCATAACAAAGAGTGTGGAGTGATACAATAGAGGAGGTGGTAAAAGCAGTGTACAGAGTGGTAATGGCAGAGGGAGAGGAGGTATCAGTGAAAGAGGAGGGAGTGGTAACAGTATCAGAAGATTTGGAAATATCAGAGTAGGAGGTAGTAGCAGCAGAGGAGGAGGATGTTGTAACAGCAGAGGTGGTAGCAGCAAAGGAGGTGGACACATGCCTAATCAAACAGAAGAGGGACCCAAAAGGAAGCCTGGTTAGCTGAAGGGAGGAGGAGGAGTGTACTGGCAAATTACTCTGAGAATAATGTGTTCCCCCTCACACAAAAGCCTCACACAAAAGCCCTAATTTGGCTCCTCCAATCTACAGGAAGAAGAGTTAGAAACCTCGGGTGGTGCACCAGAGATAGACTCATTTCATATCTAGTATGTAATTCTTCACTGCCCATCACAACAACCATTCATGAAGTTCAGTGTTTGATGCTGATGTCTCCATAAAGTATGGTAGAAGTTTATGAGGACTTTACTTTGTGGAAAAGAGGGGAGTTGGTATATTTGTTCAACTATAATCTGAAAGGAATGGACAGAGCAGTTATCCCTGGATAGTTCCTCCCCACATTCGAAAGCACCATCCTTAACCTTGCTCATCCCCGTCTATACGGAGTCCATGCTTAGTAGGTTCTTTCAGCCTGGGTTTCAACAACAAATCCAAACAATATTGCCTTGCCTGTTACACGAGCCAGAATCCATGCCAGAATTACATATGAGGTGCCCCTTCTTAGACTCTTGTCCATTAGTCAAAAAAACATTTTCACAGATTGACATGGAATTCTTCAGACCCTTCAGCCCCGCCAAGTCAAGGAACCATTACATCCTTGTTATCTTAGGTTACACCACTTAGTGCCCAGAAGCATTTCCCCACAAAGAGTAAAACAGCATAGAATTTGAACAGCACTGATTACGCTGCTTCACCTAGGCTGGGTTCCCTCATAGATACCTGCAGGTTGGGGAACCCAATTCATGATCCACGTCATGACCAATCAAAAATGAGTGCTAAATGTTGGGGCCCTCCCCATGTCCATATAACATTCCTAGACTGGCTTTGTAGTGGAGTATTTTAACCAGACTTCAAAGAACCACCTCAGAAACTGGTGTTAGAGGAAGCGTAAACTGGCATGAGCTGCTACCTAATGCCTTGCTTGCTTCCAGGAATATACCACAAACATTTATAGGCTATTACCTTTTCTAGCTGGTTTATAGAACAACTTACTAATGTGTTCTGGCCACCCTGAAAGAAACATTGGAGGGAACTAGAATACGGAGATGGGAACGAAAGAGTTCTTTCAAGCTACCCTAGTCCAGCGAAGAATAATACAATAGCTTGCCAAACAAGAACTGCAGCACAGCCAAGAGAAAGAGAAGAAACTGTATGAACAGGAAACCCAACTGAGGAAGCTCAAGGTAGGGGACCTAGTTCTTACCTTGTTGCTGACATCTCAATACAATCTCAATACAATCTGGCATGGACTTTATAAAATCACACAGGTGCTAAGTGATCAGAACTACTGGATTCCATAAGACAACAACTTGTGACCCAGGCAGGCTTCTCACATCAACTTCCTGAAGGACTGGTGACAGCTAGAGGAGCTCACCCTGATGTCCACCATGGTAATTATGGCTAGTACCCTGGTATTGATAGAAAGAATCCCTGTTCACTTCTTGGCTCACAGGAAACATGTGACATTTTCTGTTAGGGCCTACCTGAGCCCCTCGCTTTGTTCACTGAATTGAGATGCCATCTGAACGCTGATTTGGCTCTGGCTTTACTGCATTCCAGAAAGAAAACACTGGAAGTTGGTGAAAGAAGAGGTCCAAGACATGCTGGGACTTGTCATCAAAAAGGTGATTGAAATCGGCCCTTCTAAGTGGAGCTCCAACCTCATTCTTACATAGGGCTACTGCAGACCTAACTGGCCTCTGTTGATCAAGGAAATGAAGCCTTCTTTACACCCATGAGACAATTTCTGTTCATCATACTTCCCTTTATCCTCCAAGGCATGGTGGCAACGTACCATTGCCGGCACATTGACCTACCATGTCAAAGGATCAAGGTTACAATGGATCCAATGATCTGAAAGTATTGAGAAGGATTGTAAAATCATCCTGCACAGTAAGCCAAAGTGAGTTGTTGGACAAGGTTTGTGCTAGGTCATGTCATAGATGGCCTCTAGGCCTTTGATGAGGCACTCACTAAGGTCCACCCCCCACACCGTTTCTTCTCCCGTGGCTTTACCCTCCCTAGTCCAGGCATCTCTAACCCCAAAGATTGTCACTAGAGATTGATAACATCTCCGGTTTAAGTTCTGACAGGCTGTATTTGAGGGCCTAAAGGCAATCATCATATCTGTTATACTCGCTCCGGGGTTTTCTAGGTGTATCCTAATCTAATGTCCCACAATGAAAATAGTAACAAGGATTTGTGCCTTTCAATTACCCAGGTCTCACTCGCTCTTCTTCCTCGTACGCTCTTGTATTCCTTTCCCTGATGTTATGTTCTACTTTTCCCTTTCCCCTACTCTTTTTGCCTCTTCCTCCCACTCTGTCTTTTACGTCCTCTCCCTCTCTCTGTCACCTCAATGTTCTTCATTTTAAAATTACTCTCCATCACTCTATACTACTCTCCCCTCCCTGCCCTACTACTCTCCCCTCTAGTACTCTTTCCTCTACTCTCTTCAACTCTCCCTTCTCTATTACTCTTTGTTCCCTCTCTGCTCAACTACTCTGTACTCTCAATGCTACTACTCTCCCCTCTACACTAGACTTCAACACACCCACACCTTTTCCCATAGTCATCCTTCTTTCACTATCCCAGGCAATGGGGGTCATTCCGAGTTTGAAGGCAGCCATGGTGCTATTAGCACCATGGCTGCCTCCGAACCCGGGTCCGGGGCTTCTGAATGGGGACTTACCAGGTCATTCCAACTTTGGAGGACCCGGTAAGTCCCCATTCAGAAAACCATTCCACATTCCCATTTGAGCCCCCATAGGGCTCAAAGGGAATTGGGAAGGAGCTAATAACGACCTGCAAATTGCGGGCCTGTTATTAGCTCCATGGTCTCTTAACGGGTCCCGCTAAGACAGGCTGGTAAAACCAGCCGGTCCTGGTGGGACCCGCTAAGGGACCTAGTAATAGGGCGGTAGGTGGTTAACGGCACCGGCATCCTTACCGGTGCCATTAAACCCCTACCACCAGGGTCAAAATGACCCCCAATATCACTCAAACCACTAAACTCTCACTTTGTCCCACTCACTCTCCTTGCAAGTGCTCTCACCCCCAAATACCACTTTCTCTCACTAGCCAATTTCTCACCTTTCTACAATCCTCTTACACGTTCAGCTGCACTGTCCTTCCTCTGCCTTGGTCTACCTTCTCCTCACTTGACCTCACCAGAAGAACCCACAATGCCCTGCCTATCTGTGCTTCTTTATCCTACCCCTTCACCTTCATTTAGCTCTCCATATCAGCTGGTACCACTGCAAATTGCTGACTTACTTCTCAAAACGGGCCGGGTTACCGACATTAGCAAAGATAAAATGGGCATTAAGCCCCAACCCATGTTTAGACATGGATCCACCAGCTTTTGGCAATGACGGCTTAAAGCAATTACAATCAATCTCACAGTGTATATCCCTGTTTGATGAAGCGTCTGGATTGCTGGTTCCATCTGCTGGATATTCTGTTGCCATACTATTCATCCGTGCCTCTCTACCACTCTTGAGCTAGGTCTCTGTCCCAAGGAATCCTGGTATCGGTGCCCCTGTGCAACAATAAAAAAGACACTGGCCAGCATATTTTGTGGCAGGTATTGGGCAAGTAAAAGTGGTGCTTTGTATTTTTATCCCAGCACATGTAGAATTGACAGAGACTGGGGCCCTCTCAACCCGCTCAATCCTCCACACAGGGCAGGACTGGCTCTGGCAAGTACCTGATAGGCCTCCTGCCCCAGATTGAGAGGGGTACCCATACTCTATTGATAAAGTCAGGTCTCTAACTCGGTCACAATGGTTGGAGAGTGTTGGAGAGTGTTACCAAGAGAATTATGGAGTTGCTGGAGAGACAAGTGGGAGAAATATAAGAAAGAAGTGGTGACATGAGAGGAATAGATGGTAATGACAGAGGAGGCGATGGTAACATCAGCGAAGCAGATGGTAAAAACAGAAGAGGAGGTAGTAACAACAAAAGTAGTGACAGTAGTAGTGGAGGAAGAGGTAGCAGTGGAAAAGGTAATACATTCGGAAGATGAGGTAGACAATCCCCAACCAGACAGAACAGGAAGGCATGAAGAGGCCAATTGTACCCATGGCAGGCAGTTGTGGCAGGAAGAGGAACCCAGGCAGGGGGGGAGAATGGGAGTAGTGTGAGTGACCAGTGGCAGGCAGAACAGAGGTTTGTGGAAGGAGGAGAATTAACCCGGCAGTTAGGTGTGTGTTCGGATGGGCAGTGACAACCTCTGCATCATATATGGCCAACAGATAGGTTTCATTGTCCCTTTAGTTGGGCAGAGGAGATGGCAGGACTGATCCCAGGAGCATTAGTCAAGCAGGTATTGAAACAGGATATGGGTAGCCAGACGAAACCAGTAACACTCCCCCAGGGGACTTTGTAATGGTCGAATAACCCTCATAAAGCCTGCATGTCCACTGGGAGGTGAGAATTTGTCAACCGCAGTGTGAGAGACTTCATTTTTGAGAGCATAATATTTTCTCTTATTTACATTTCCCCTTTAGCTTATATATATATAAATAAATCCTGTAAATCTGATTTCCTGGGTCCAGTGTTTTTGCCTCTCAGTGTGTAATCACTTTCCTGTCCATGAGGAATGATGTTATATGCTATAATGCATTTCTTTCCAATCTGATGTTATGAGTCTTCTCACTAATATTTTTTTGAAGGTGATAATGTTGTACGTCATGCATCCCTCCACAGGTCTGAACGTGTGGAGAGATTCCTACAAGAGGATGATGGCATTCACATAATCGTTGAGATGTTGTGTATATATTTTCGCAGGAATTTCTACCCTGAAGGTTGTAATATAAAAGAATGTTAGGGATAGCTTTGTTTTTTCTTTGTTTTTTTTAGTAGAGGCGTATTGTAAGGTTATTTGAATGCTTGACGGATGACACCTTATTGTATTTATGAATTGAGGAGAAATTGGAATAGCAGGGCATATATGGGTCTTGGGTGGATCCTGCTAGATTGCTAGGTTTGACGTTTGACTATGCTCATGTATCAAGAAGAGGTGGGAAGCTCCCAGTGCTATGTAGAGGTGTTGCCGGGTGTTGCTTCATCTCTGGCCTGAGGGATGTAGTTGGACCTCTCTTTTTAGTTGATTCTAAGTCTGTGGAATGCTGTCACTGAAGTGTGCTGAAATGAATCGCTTATTGTTGTGATTGAGCTGGTGAGGTGTTGCCGACTGCATGGTTTTGAATTCTTTGATAATCTGTGTAATAGCCTGTTTTATGCTTTGTATGTATGTATGGTATGTAGATATGAAGTCGTTGGTAATGTGTACAATTGTCTTTTACAAAGTAATGTTCTCCATGTAACCAACGTCTCCTCGTCCCTTATTTGCTACTTTGGAATTGTTTGAATGGGTTCTTTGGGGTTGGCATTTGAAGTGCTTGCAATATCCGGGAATGAAGGTTGTGAAGGTGTTCATCAAGTGTTCCCATCGTCATTGCAGACGAGTAATGGGGTTTGGAAATGTCGGGTTTAATAATATTTTTTATTTTGCAATCTAAACAAAATATAACAATAACCAGTCAAATACCTGGCATTAAAATGTAACAGAAGCATACCATGCAACTGGATAATAACAATAATGTATTAGCCAATACAATCTAACTAATGAAGTCAAGGGAAAGAAGAAAAAAAAAGGCAGAAGGGGAAAAAAAAGAAGGAAAGTCGAGTTTGTTAAGAAGCCCATTCAGCTTCTTTTGCTTCTTTGGTCTTATAAATGTTGGAGGAGCTCTGCAGCATTTTGATAATGGTGTTACTGGGGTTAATATGGTGAAATGGATTGTGAAATGTTCACCCCATTCTGCACAATGTGGCACTACAACACAGGTGATATTGTTGTTTCAGAAAACTGTAACCAGAGTATGTCTGGAAGCATGTCTGCATCCTCTTGCATGAGAATGAGTGGCGATGAACGGGAAGAGGGACGAGGAATGAGGACGAGGAATGAGCAAGTTCCAAGAACATGGACTGCAACAACAGGCCTTACAATATATAGAGATAGGGTGCATCTCCTCAAGGAGTCAGTTGTACATAAACGTCCTCTTGACCGTTATTTAGAAATTTGTATCTAGTGTTTTGGTATTCTCTGCTTGTTATTGGATGTTCATGTCAATTTAGTTATTTTGTAGGTGTGAGGGACAGCTGAAAATGTTCCGTATTTATGTTACTTTTAAATATGTATTGTGTATATTTATATCTAGTCCACATGGTTATTATTGTGATTGATATGTCCTGTTTGTTTTTTTAGATACCTGCTCATACTACGTACTACTCACAACACCCATATCCTGAGCTTGGGGAGACGTTCGGAGGCATCCACAACTATTCATGGAAGCAATCACCCCTTTTTGATGACCACTTTCCTCTCTCACAGTTCGAGCGTGTTCAAAACTACTATTCAGCTGCGCCCCCTCCCTTTGCTCCCCTCCTACACCTATTCACAGTGCACTGGGTGGTGTATTTTAGAACACACAGCACAGATGCCAGAGGGCAAGGCAATACATCCAGTTTCAATGGACCGCATAGTTGTCACTTCTCACTGCAGAACGTACAGTACTGTGTCTCACAATTGGACCCAGGTCAGGATATTTGTGTGCAACCATAACTATGGTAAACAACAGGTCTCATATTGCGGCAAAATGCGTATTGTGTGTCAGTTGTTATTTCATAACTTGATGACAAGTTAAGTGGTATCAACTACTGGATTGAACACGTTACTGTAAACTGAATTCAAAAACAAGAGAAAGCGAACTTCCCAAAACAGCTGTAGAATTACTGTGGCAATAAGACCCGAGGCGGCGGGCCAATACCACCCCAGGTAATTACAAAGCCCCGGGGTATTACCTGCGGCGGTATTGGCCCGCTGCCGAGGGTCATATTGCCATTAGTACCCCAGCCCGTTGGATCGGGGTGCTAATGGCATTTTATTCTGAACAGAAAAAAAAGCAAAACAAAAACGGCAAAAAAAAATGGCCGCCGCCATGGAAAGGAAAAACGTAGTCCATTTTCCCTTTCCATGGCGGCCATCGGGAGCGGACGTGCTGGGAACAGAAGTGTTTCCAGCGCGTTCGCTTCCAAGACCAGAAGAAAAAAGAAGGTAAGTGGGGTCGGGAGGGCGGAAGGGTGGGGATGGGGAGGAAAAAAAAAAAAAAGTACTGCGGTCTCCGGCGGGGGACGATGGAAGCCTCCAGCCGTGTGGAGGCTTGGAGCGGGGATGGCCCAGCTCCGAGTCTCCACACGGCTGGAGGTTTCCATCGTCCCCTCCGGAGACCGCGGGATAGAAGGTCACTGGGGTGGGGAGGGAGGAGGGAGGAAAGGCTTGGGGAAAAAAAAAATATTACCTGAGTCCCCGGCGGGGGACGAAGGAAGCCTCCAGCCATGGGGAGGCTCGGAGCGGGGATTGCCCCGCTTCGAGCCTCCTCATTGGCTTAGGGGCAGCCACGCCCCTTGCCGGGAACAGAGTAGCCGGCACGCACGGTGTGGACGGGAATACTGTGTGGTATGGCTCGCAAATGAGCCAATCACCACACAGTATTCCTGTTCAGCCGCGCGTGCCGGGTACTAATGTACAGTACATGCTTGCTTGAAGGCCATGCTGCCAATGGGAAATGTGCATTGCAGGACAGGCAGGTTGTCAAGGGAGTAAAATATTGTGTGATTGCATGCCTTCTATTAAAGGTAGTATTTCAGAATTATTCATTACATTGAAATAGCAAATAATTAAACAGAGAAAGCAAAGCATAGAATCACTAGTCACCTTTCAGTAACAAAAACATATTTTGCAAAGTGACCGCAACTGATGATAAGAAAGGCCTGACGTGAGATAATTAATCACAAATTCAACTTCCATTCATGCAGGCAAAGTGAGTGTTGTATTCTGCATATGTATTAAGTCATGTCTTTAACAGATCTTCATTATTTTACATTTGAAAGTAAAAATTGAACTTTGGGAAGCCTTGTTATATTTTCTTTGCAAACCTGTCCTTCAAAACAAAATATTATTTTCTACGGAACAGGATATATCTTGTTATTTCAGACAGACATGAAACTATTTTGCAAAGCATTGTTAGCTCATTCAATTCTGACAAGAGTAGCTGTATGCAAGGTATTCAACTGGGAAATACAGACCATAAAACTGCTCTGAAACCATACAGAAAGCCAGTTAACCGTACACAAATATCTAAACAAAGTAGGCAGGCATCTCAACTGTGTGCTCTCGAGTTGCAAATATGGGGTCCCTGTGGAACAGGTCATGTGGTAGGTCTCGTGTCACCAGTTCTCTTCCCTACCTGTCTTGCACAATCTAGAATACAGACGCTCAATAGAATAGAGACCTACCATGTGAACATCTGTATGAAGAGTGCTCTGAGGGGCATAGGCTGTAGCAGTATTCCACCAAACCCAATACGCCGGCTCTGAACATAACATGGTGCAGAAAATCAAAAGAAATCATGCACCACGAAACACTGTACCTGGCCAGAACAAGGGCAAAACTAGGACGTAGGAGAGACAATCCCAAAAACATTCCAATGATAGGATGAGGAATAATCCAAAAGTAAATATCCTGGAGGTCACAGAACATGATGGAAATTCCAAGCATCTAGTCTGAATTGTCAAGCAGCAGCATGTCATGAGGAAACCCAGGTCATGACAGGGAGATAAAGTCAGGAAGGAAAATGGGGGAACAAGCAGAGGAAATATGCAGTGAAGTAATCAGGTTGGTAGAGAAACAGGATCAGGACTGAAATGAAAGTACGTACATAGATAAGAAACAGCCAGGCGACAGGTATCACTGGTTTATTGTCAAGAAACCATCTCCCCTGATGTTTGTTTCTTTTCTTGATGGATGGTCCGACTCAGCAGAGCTTTACAGCATTGACTAGCTGGTGATGTCACAACGTTGCGCCGTAGGACTTTGTGATGACACACACCTGCTACTGGAAGTTGTAGTGTGGCTGGCTAACCTCCAGGGTAGTCACCAATTCTTTGTTATCCGACTGAGAAACCTGACATCTCCCTGATGTAAACAGTTTCAAGCCTGTTTTCCTTTACGTAACCATTTTTCCAAAATGATTTTTTTTTTAAATTACCAGATATTCGTTAAAATGTGCAATGCATCTTATCTCTCCTTGTGAAATGATGAAAAACCAGATGCTACTTACCTACCCTTCCTTCCCAAGCTCTGGGAGATTTACAGTGTAAATATTCTGAAGGACTTAGGGTCAAATCCTGCATAATGCCTCAGATGTAGCAGATAGTGAAACATTGAAAACATGATTGTGATGTGATCTTCAGGAAAATACTTTCAAAATAAAGTAGTTTTATAATGATACCTCTAGTTTACAACATATTTTGTATATAGACCTAGGTTGATTATGGAAAGACTGATTCGTAAATTGGTATTTTGGTACACTTAGTCACCCGAATGCGACAGATATATGTTAAATATTCTGCTTATTCATTATATCCTCTTGTAAATTATTATAAGGGTAACATTATGTCAATGCATCTTTATGATATGGATATATTGACACTTCCTATAAAAACACTCCTTTGATAGGATGGAGTGCTATATATGGAGACATTGTAGAATGTTTTCCTATGGCATTGTGCCATTATAAAACACTTCCATGAACCAGGCCCTGTATGAGGCATAGTGCTTATCTGAATTAAATTGGATCACAATCATGATATTTGATGTAGAATGTAAGACACTAATGATAATCCATAAGATTCCGAATCCTCCTAAACAATCCTTGTATGTAGAACTAGAAAATATGTCTTCTGCAGGTTCATCAGAGATCATGAATCGATTCTATGCTGAATGTGTGTGCACCTTAGGGAATATAGGGTCAACTTGTGTATATTTAATAACTAATCCAACATTGATAAAAACTAAAGACAGTGGGACTGGTGCACCCAGTGAGAAATATATACAGAAGTACAAAGCATACGAACATTATAAGTATGCAATAGGCAACATGAATGAAATGCTAGGGTATCTAAACCCATTTATTCCGGGTTGTTGGGTCCAATGACTTATTTTAGATTTAGGGTAAATATTTTGAGTACATTGGACATAGTGGGACCAATGAGGGGTCTTCAGTATGATGGCAGGAGTTGTTGTCTGTGCAAGATGGAATAAGACTCATGGAAACACTTGATTTTAAATTGCCATTGATCTGGATGGTTGAGAGATCGCATTTGTTTCTGACATATTATTGAATTCATTTGATCTGTCGTGTAGTTTACTATTTGTGGGTAAAAACAAATCGATTATCTTTGCACTTGTACAACCTATCTGGGGGGGTGTATCCCTTGATAAGTGAAACATTTATACAAGGATTTTAGATCCATGTTTTTAGCCTCGAGATTATTTAATTAAATAATTAAGTACGTGTTTTTGATATTTTGAAGATGTTCTTGTATATATAAAAATAACAATGCAAGTTGTTGACAAATACAAGTACCTGGGAGTCAATATTAATAATCATGCCACTGATCTGCCATATCAGGAGGAGTTATGGGGGAAGCTCACTACAGCAATTTCACAAACCAAAATCATTCAGGAAAAATATGGGAAGTTCTCGATAGCCCCAGCAATAACATTCTACTTACAGGAAGTAGTACCAATCATCTTATTCGGCGCAGACACAAAGCCAATAAGTACCAAATCTTACTGGGAGAAAATTGAAGGTGCATACTGGAAAGCTGTCTTGAGTGTACCCAAATCTCAACCTATGGCAAAGACAAAGAAAACCTTACTTAGTACGGTAGCAGAATATATGAAAATGTCGAATCATCTGTTTCCGTCAAGATGGAGAAAATTTGTTCAGCAGATAATAACGGAATCAGATATATCAGAAGACCTTTTGGCAGACAATCTGATGCACGCCAAAACTAAATTGCAACAGCAAGATTGGACAAAAATTAAATCAGAAAAATCAAATAATGCTAATTTCTGCAAGAGAAAACAATGAGGCAGACGGCAGCTAACCTGTTAAAGTTTCCATGCCCTGCATATAGACACGCTTCGTTGCGTTTTCGACGGCATTGTATAATATGAAAGAAATACAAACAAGACGACAGAAAATAGCGAAAAGTGATAATTAGTGCAGATTTCTATGTGACCCTCGACAACCAGAGACTCTACAACATTTGTTGTCGGAATGCCCAAAACTAGTAGACGGCAGGACCAAATATTTGAAAACACTATTTGAAGATTGTAGAAGGTTGACACCGGAAACCTTGTGGCTGCAAATACTTTGCTTGCAGAGATCAAAGGTGCAACTTGCTACTGTAAAATGTATATTAAGTATGGAACTTAAATAGAGGAGATGTATTACATGGACTGAGTCACGTTTTTGCCCAATGTATAAACAAAGGTGTTGACCCTAGTATTCAGTAATGAATGTAGGTTAAACTCTATGTAAAGGTTTTGGTAAACCAAAAACAAATAAATAAAGAATAAAAAATATATACATATATATGTATGTATGTGGAGATTATGTGAAATTTATTTAAGAGAAGGAATATTTGTTCTTGTTTTTGGATGTTTTATTATGATAAATTATGTGCACGTTTTTGTAAACCGTAACACTAATACATAACCAATAAATAACATATTTCTTTACATCTTTGCTTCGATTCATCCTAGCTGAATATAAAACACTTCTAAGGAAGCACCTCACTTCAAAACATTGCATGCTGTTATTTTTAAATGCCATTTCGATCATTTTATTTTTTGGTCAACTGTCCTCCTGTTGAATTTATTGTTCAACCTATAGGTGGTGCGGATTTCTGTGTGTAGAGGAATGTCCTATGCTGATATACAGTCAGTGAAGAGAGATGTGCCAAAAGGAGTCAATAATTTGCCCATTCTGTGCAGAATCCTGCTGCAATGTTTCCACTAAAGACACTTTGAAATTAAGTGAATTGATACCCCGAAAGCATTGTTGAAAGTATAACTCCATAAGAATGAAATATATATAGTGCAGGGAGCACTGGTCTCTGCTTAATCGTGACATGCAGGAGCACTTTGAAACACTTGCCTTGTGTGTAGGTGTTTTTAAAATAAACACTACCATTAAAATAAGATATTGAAAGCTTTTCATTTTTACAGAAGTAAAATACAACTGGGTCTGTGTTGTACAGTGGGCAATTAATCTTAATGATTGACATGACTGCCTTGTGATGGATATGTTTAAAATAAAAAATTCAAACAAACTCATTGAATTGTCCTTAAATCAAAGGTCTGCAATCTGCGGCTCTCCATCTGTGACTGCCTCCCTTCCAGACAGACCCCTCCTGGGTTTGCATGTTTTCTTTAAAAAAGATCTTAATCACCAAAAGCTTAATTAATCAACATCTACAAATAAACAAGGCCAAAAACAAACTGTTCTTGCCTGTTCGTGGTGATACACTGGGGTTGGTGTCAACCTACATTGCAGTGAAAATTAACTAGTCTTACACAAAATGGTTTTCTTGAGGAGTGGACATTGATTTTGAAAAAGACTCTGGAAAAGAATGTTAGAGAAATGTCCCCTTAATGCTGTATATGCTTCACCTGAAAACTAATTAATCAGAATGTGTTAGCAAATGCTTAATGACAGAGATAGAGGCAACACAATATGAGTGAACTAATATTAGTGAGCCCTTAAAAAGTGTGGGCTTACTCAGTGCATTGTTGACTAGTTGCTAAAGAGGCAATGACGATTACCCCTGCTAATAGCGCAGGGAGTCTTTATTCTATTAAAGACAAGGAGGTGAGCATTAGGCGTATACTACTATTTATTCCTGTCTCCAGCAGTTTCAACACATTCAATAAATTAACATTTTTCATGTTTGAACAAAAACATATTTATTTTATTTCAAACTACATGTCCCTTCAAATCTAGTTCTTTCTGTAGTCCTTTTGACCCCTGTCACATGCTCATAGTCCTTCCTGTTTCTCCCTTCGTCCTCTTCCTTGAGTGCTCTGAACTGCACCCTGGTTTGTAACTGAACTTTCAACTCGTAAATCTACGGAGACTCAACCTCTCTTCTGGTCTGCTCTGTCTGTATATCCGTTCTTTACTGGTGAACTCGGTCACTCTCCTCCAACTGTGCCATTGCTATGTTGACTTTATTGTTCATCTGGTAATTTCCTATCAAGATACAGAGAATGCATTAGGGAGGGGGCTACAATACCATATCCGATATTGGGAGCAAAGGTTATTACATATAATAACACTTTCTCCTTCCCTCCGGTGTATCCCCGGCAGAAAAGTAATGCTTGCCTCCTGGTCTTTAATAGAATCAAGACTCCCTGCGCTATTAGCATGTGTAATCTTCATTCTATGTCAAGCCTGATGCAAGCATTATGCTTGTTCAAAGATTCTCATTACTGTTGCTGCCATTGATTGGATAAGCTTGAAATAGAATACTGTATAGGTATTATCACTGGCCCAATTCTCATTACTGTTGCTGCCATTGATTGGATAAGCTTGAAATAGAATACTGTAAAGGTATTATCACTGGCCCAATCAGCCGCTTGCATAATGTCTTGAAGCAACGCCATTTGGGGTGTTCGTGCAGGTAGGGATAGGATATTGAGGCAGAACATGTTTTGGTCCTCCTAGCTAGTGTGAAAGTAGCCCATTCAGGCCCGTACGTCTTTCTGTGGATGTCTAGCGCTCTAACGTCCGCTACTCTTCTGTATGAAATCAAACATAGTAGCATCGCAAGCTTCCCTGACAGCTGTGTCAATGACAGATATTTATTTGCTGGCCAACTAGCAAAGAGCTTTAGTACTAGTGTCACATCCCATAGGTGTACATATTTCAGCTCAGGAGGTTTCCTGAAGCGTTCTCATTTGATGAGTCTAACTACTGCAGCGTTCTCTCATACGGGGATTCCGTTGACGGGCAGGTGCCCTGCTGATATGTCAGATCTGTAAACTCCTATCGTCCAGAATGCTTTCCCGTCTTGCAGTAGTTCTGCTAGAAAGTTGAGGACCGCTACTATAGGGGCAGAAATGGGATGAAAATGTTGCCCTCTGCACCACCGCGACCATCTACTCCAAGCCGTGTCATAGCTCTGTCTAGTGGACGGGGCCCATGATTCTGCGATGAGTCATGCAGCTTGCATCGAAATGCCTGGGAGTGCCCAGCATCTCCTGCTATCTTGGACGTCATCAGCGGGAGTGTCACTCTCACTCTCATAGGTTGACATGACCCAGCTGGATCCGTGAGCAGGTGTTCTCCTGCTGGTAGTATTCTCGGAAGATCTACCAGCAGCTCCATCAGTGTCGGGAACCACACTTATGATTTCCATATTGGAGCCACAACGATCAGGTTTGCTGTCTCCCTGCAAGCTTTCGTTTCGCTAGCACTCTGCTCATCATTATAAATGGGGGAGTGCATGGTGTAAGTTTCCCTTCCAGTCTTATAGGAAGGTGTCCGCTCCCTCTGCAGTCGGGTATAGTCTCCAACTGAAATATCTGCTTTTCTGTGCGTTGAGTCTGGATGCAAATAGGTCTATGGCTGAGGGGCCCCATAACTTCTCTATCCGCTTGAATACTCATACGTCCAGTTTCAAGCCGATGGAATCACATAAATGTCTGTAGTTCCAGTCTGCCACTACATTGAGTGATCCTGGGAGGTATTCCGCTGTTACCAAGGTCCCTGACTGTAGGCAATAGTGCCAGAAGTCCTTTACTATTTCAGCCAGGAGTTTGGGCTTCATTCTACCTAGGTGGTTGACGTATCTGACTGCTGAGATGTTGTCCATCTTCATCAGGATACATGATTTCTTTCTGTCCTTGTGAAAGCTTTGATCGTGAATGATCGCACCAGCAGTTCCAGACAGTTTATGTGCAGTTGGAGTTCCTCCACGCTCTGTCTGCCTCCAGTTTCTAGCTCTCTGCAACAGGCTCACCAGCCTGCTCTGCTGGCATCTGATTCCATTACTATGTAGGGTCGGTCTCCGAATTTGGCTTTCCCATTCCAGGCGTCCGTATTCTGAAGCCACCATACTAGCTCTGTTCTGGATTCTCCCTCTGGGGGTACTGTCTGCTGGTATCTCAAACCTTGCTGTAGGTGTTTTATCTTCAGCCTTTGCAGGGCTCGATAATGAAGGGGCCCCGGAAATATTGCTTGGATCAATGCTGCTAGTATTCCTACTGTCCTCTCTATCATCCTCAGAGATACTTTACTCCTCTCTAGACAGCTCTTTATTTCCCTTTTGATATCACTCACCTTCCTGCCTGGTAGCTCTAGTGTAGCTTTCTTGGTGTCTATGATAAAGCAAAGCAATTCTATTCACCTTGTCGGGGTGATGTCCAACTTTTCTATGTTCACTAGGAAGCCTAGTGATGAGAGGAGGCTCTTCACCCATCTCGTCTGATAAAGCTGCGTCTTTCTATTGTCCACAATGAGTAGGATATTGTCTAGGTAGACAATCATGCAAATCCCTTTCTCCCTGATCGCTGCTGTTACTGGTCTCATGAATTTTGTGAAGACCCAGGGCACTGATAATAGGCCAAATGGCACTGTCGTAAATTGCCAATTTTGTTTGCCCCAGATGAATGCCAGGAAGGGGCAGTATTGCTCTTGAACTGGGATCGCACGGTATATCTATGCTTGTGAGTCAATATGCTTTTCTCTGTGTGTCTCGCAGCTAGTGGATCGCCTCCTTCTTGAAGTGGTGGTAAACCACCACGCTGTCCAACTGCTTTAAGGGGCCTGACTTTCTCTTTCTTGTGAACTAGGAACATATTTCTGATGAAATTTGGTGTGGCAGTGCACGGCTCGATGGCTTTCTTCTGCGCTAGGTGCTGAAGTTAGCTGTGTAAGCTTATTATCTCTGCTCAGGCAACGGGTATCAGAGGGTTAATTTGCACCTGGCGTGGTACGTGTATAAGTTCTAGCTGCAGCCCTTTGTCTGTCTATAGTATCCAGGCGTTGTTGGAAAGAGCTTGTCAGTTTAGCCGAAATTGTCGTGTTCTCCACCCTACTGGTCGGTATGCTTCATGTCTCACCTGTGAGGAAGTTTTGTCCTCTTCCCTGTCCTCTTCCTCAGCGTCCTCTCGGGAATCGCCCTCTTGCGGGGACGAAGGTATCTCGTTGTCTGTTTCCCCAGTAGAGGGTCCTGTTGTTTTGAGGTCTTCTTGCCCTCTCGAAACAACAGGGTGATCGACCTTGGTAGCACCCGGTCCCTGCAAAAACCCTACCTGGAAATATTTTCGTTACGGATGCCTGGGCTTTCTCCAGTGATGTATATGTACCACAAATTTGCCCATGTCCTTGCCAAATGTTTCACTAAAAAGGAGTCCTTGGGCTACTTCACCCGCTTCATATGAGACTGGGTCCCCTAGTTTTGGGTCAATTTTCAAAAGCAGACCTCTCCTTCTCTCTGATGAGATAGCACAGTTGGTGATGCCTAGTAGACAAATGGCTCTCTCGGCCCAGTTCGCCAGTACATCCAGGTCTACCTCTTCCCCTGAATCTTGAGACCGCTCTGCCAGGTCCATTATTTTTGCCAACAGCCCTGGTAGGTCGAGGACTTTCTCCTGCCAACTTCTTCAGGACCTGTCTATACTTTTCATGGGGTCTCCGGAGGTTTTTGAAACAAAGGCTAGCATCTTGGGGTCCAGCTCTGGTGCCCACGCTACCTTCCCTGGTAATTCAGGTTTAGGGCATTCCGCCCTCATATGCTGCCTTGCTTCCTGTTGGAATGCTTTACGCAACCACTGGGTCATGTATTTAGTTATGTGACGGCTGCCAGTCTGAGGAATTTGTGTTTTTAATATATTCAGGTTCGAACATGTCTGAGATTTCGTCTGTGGCCCTCATTACGACCCTTGCGGAAAGCGACTGACCGGAGCGCCACAGCGTAAATAGCGTTTCCGCCATTGCACGAAGGAGCAAAGTGCGGCCCATTCCGACCCATCGGGCACGAGCACCACGCCACGGCGGAAGTGCAAAGTCCGCGATGGCGGAAATGACCCCAAAACGGCCCACACCGCCGCCGTACGGCGCCCTAGGTGCAATACCGCCACCCCTCTTAGCGGTCACCGCAGTGTGCGCCTACCGGAAAGTACGGTGACCGGAAATATACGGAAACGGAAGTTAAAACATGGGCCCGGAACGGGAAACATCCCGGCGTACACCTATAAAAACACTAAAACCACACAACCACTAAAATCACTACCCTGAAACACACCCCAACCCGTCACCCACCCTAGCGAAACCAAGACAAATGGGAAAAGTAGCGAAGAAAGCGTGCGACCGCAAGCGGCAGGTCCACTTCTCCCGCGAGGAACTCACCGTGCTAACAGAGACCCTCCAGGAGAATGCTGCCGTCGTCTTCTCCACGCAAATGACCAGAACGGCACTTGCAAACAAGAAGACCATATGGGCTCTGGTGGCACAGCGGGTAAGTGCGGTGGGGACCGCACCCCGCACCCCACAGCAATGCCGCAAGCGATGGGACGACCTGCGGATACGCGTCCGCAGCATACTCTCTGCCAACCGCAACATTGCCACAGCCACCGGGGGAGGTCCTGAATCACCCATCAAGTTGACCCCCTGGGAAGAAATCTGTGCCTCCACCATCGGAATGGAGAGCATAGAGGGAGTCGGAGGGATGGAGAAAGGAGTGCAGACATCCGAAGATTCAGGTAGGTGTACCAGATAAAACAATGCCAAATCCACACAGTCCATCCATGTGAAGTACCATGCGTCCACATAGTGCAACAGAAACACATGTCCAGGAGAACGGCCACACACATCGGCCTGATAGCGCACGTTAAAACCCACAATAAATACATAAATAATTAAAAACCCCTAATACACGCACTACACGTGCAGCAGGCACACCCTAACTGCAGGCTGCCAAACAACTGCACCCTCACTCCACACACAAATCAAAGCACCTCCAAGGACCCGACCCAAATCACCCTCAGGTACCACCCCAGAGCATGTGATACAATGCCATTCCAATTCGCACAGACCCATCATTAACCCTCGCCCTCCTTTACTCCACCACAGGGTCCGATCCAAACGACGAGCTACAGGACACCCCTACCAGCACACCTGCAAAGAGGGCCAAGACCAACGGCCAGAGACCCTCCACCTCAGCTGCACGCATCAAGACACGGCAGCAGCACAAATCAGGTGGCAGCACAGAGGAGGGAACATCAACAGGCACCCCAGCAGCCAGCATGCCCACAACACCACCACCACAGGTCCTCCCAATGGATGCCACAGAAGGCACTGCCTCTGGTGGCAGCAGCACCATAGGTGACACCCCATTGATGGCAGCATGCTCCGACACAGAAAACGGGGATGTCGAAGTCAGATCCATCCATGACCTGTCCCAATCCCCCTGTCTGTCCCATCCCGTACAACATGAGGATACCACGCAGGGGCACCCACAAGACAACGACTGGCCATCCCCCCCAAGCCCTGTGGCAAGGCAACATGAGGACAACAGCCCCTCTGTGACACCCCCGCAAATGGGCATGGCCCAGCAGAGGCAACAGTCCCTCGACCAGTTAATCGTGCAACAGCAGCAAATGGCCACGCTCCTCAAGGACCATGCCGATGAATGTGGGGGCACTAAGGCAGACATAGAAACATCAACTGAGACACTTAGGGCAGAAATGGAGAGAGGCACAGAGACGCTGAGGGCACAAATGGAGAGTAGCACCGAGAGCCTGAGAGTCCAAATGGAGAGAAGCACCGAGAGCCTGAGGGGGGAACTGCATGCGACGTCCAAAGACGTATGTGCCGAACTTGCCGCAGTGCGCCGTGTGCTCACTGAGCTCTCGCAAACCCTTAGGGACATGCATGGACGTGAGCAGGCAGACACATCATCCGTTGCAAGTTCCGTCCAGGGCAGCCCCCAACGTAGATCTGGAAGGAACCTGCGCTCCACAGGCAGGGGTGCCCCTGATACCCGCAGAGGGGGCTTGCAATAGCGACAGCCCACTGACAATGAGCATCTTTGGACACTGGGGTTCGTGGGGGAGGTAGGAGGGTGGAGGGGGTGTGTTGGGCTCACTTGGGTGGCGGGTCGATAGGGTGTACAACATGATATCACATATGCCATAAAAAGTGCACGATCAACCAATGAGATGTGTGGACATTGATTTCTGTGTACTAGGCCATCATAGGCGTACAGTCCATATTGTGCATGTCCCAGACACGCACAGTGCCACGAGTCCCGTGTCCATGTATCAGCCACCAGGCGTGAGTGCTAGAAGCATGCATCAATGAGATGCTGACGAATGTCACGGGCCTCCGGTGCCTCGCAGACTCCATGAGGTGCTGCCACATCCCCACCCTCATCATGACCATCATCAGGTGCTTGCAGTTCTGCGTCAGGGGGCATGGGCACATTTCTACGTACGCACATGTTGTGGAGCATGACACATGCCATCACCATCTTTGCAACCTTCTCATGGCGGTACAGGAGTGCCCCGCCAGACCTGCTGAGGCAGCGGAAACGAGTCTTCAGTAGGCCGAATGCCTGTTCAATGACTACACGGGTACGTGAGTGGGCATGGTTGTAGTCCTCCTCATGCTGGTCCCGTGGGTTCCGGACTGGTGTGAGGAGCCATCTCTTCAGTGGATATCCAGCATCACCTGTATGTGGACGAGAAACGTATGATGTGGAATCCCATTGCTACGTACGCACACCCCCCCCCTTCCTGCCAGGTCATTGCCAAATCACATTCCCCACATAATCATGCATGTAATGAGACTCACCGAGTAGCCCGGATCTGTTCCCTGCGTGTCGCTCCATGTAGCGTGGTATTGTAGAGTTCCTCAAGACCATAGAATCATGGGTTGATCCAGGGAATCGGGCACAACAATGTGTAATGATCCTGTTGGAGTCACACACCATTTGTACATTCAGGGAATGAAATTGTTTTCTGTTGCGGTACTGGGCCTCCATGGCATGTGGGACGACCAATTCCACATGGGTGCAGTCGATGGCACCAATGCAACCCGGTATGCCGGCAAGTGCATGGAATCCCACTTTTGTGTTGGTAATTTCCTGCTCCGAGCGTGGTAGAGAGATGTAGTCGTCTGCGTGCTGCAGGAGGGCATCGAGCACTTGCAATAGTGTCCGTGAGAACAGTGGCTGAGAAATGCCATGTAACTGTCCGACTGTGTGCTGGTAGGTGCCTGTGGCCAGGAAGTGGAGTACAGACACCACCTTCAGTAGGGGTGGGATGGCGGTAGGGCTATCTATCATGCTGACAAGGTCAGCCTGTGTCATGTCCACAATGGCGGCTATGGTGTCCCGGTCCAGACGGTAGAGGGTGTGGATCTGCTCATCAGTGAGGTTGAACGGATGTGCTCGGAGGCGTGGGATTGCGGGCTGCCTGCGTGGTGGTAGTGGCTGTGCTGGCGGCCCTTGCTGGCCCTGCCTTGGCCTCCTCCTCCTCCTGCGTCTCCTTCGTGCGGCCGGTAGCAGTTGGTGTTCGTCTTCTTCTTGGAGTTGGAGTAGTTGCAGTGCTATCAGGTCCCCCAGGGCCAACATCGCGAGTCCTGCCGGTAGCATTTCGGTGTGGTTGTGGGAGGAGACTGGCTGTGCAATTTATGTGTTTTCAGGCTGTATGGCCTCCACCTGTGGTGATTAATTCCACCTGTGCAAGCTGCTCTCCCCTTTGGCCGAGCACGTCCCGCGCACAACGCTGCAAATCTGGGAATGGCATCTTGCTATTGCAATCATGTATTTGTACCCGATGGCCGTGTAACATTGGTTGACATGTTCATTCTGCTGTGGTCCCATTGTTGCACATACTATCTGTGCAGTCGCGAACAGACTTGTGAAGGGTCAGTGGAACGTAGTACTCGAGTAACGGTGGGCCCTCATGCATCACTTTACCGAGTTGCAATGACGGGCGGGGCGTCCCATTTGTGGGTGAAGGCAGTTGACATTTTCACACACAGCCGCACTCGATGGAATAATTAGTGATTTCAAACGGCCACAGATGCCTTTTCGGCGTGATGTTGCAAATGTGGAATTCCAAGGGCGGCGCTTTCGGTTTCCAGCTAGCGGCGAGGAGATGCCCACAGGTCTGACTGCAAATATAACGTTCTGTTGTTCAATGTCCTTGAGACAGGGCCCATGGCGAGGAAGCAATGATTGATATGAATAGTTTGGGATGCGCAATTGCTACGTGGGCGATGAGGCCGGCCGTTCCCACATACATGTTACTTCACAACACTGGAATTACGGGCTGGGGCACTGTGGATTTTGCAGGCTGCATAACGCACAGACTCAATGGATGTTTCTAATGTTATGTGAGTAATTATTCAGGCGTTTTGATTCCGGGATGAGGGAATGATGAATGGATGCATGGGCAGGGGATTTGATACAGAGTTTGCCATGTACAGGGCTTCTTGGGATCTATCCGCCTCCCCTACGCTATGTGATGCAGGGCTGCCATGGTGGGACCATCGTCTATCTGGCCTTGTTGAGCCCTCCCTGTCTCGACACGCCCTCAGACACTTGTGTCCATGCACATTAACATTCCCATCTGATGGATTCTGTTTTGACAGACGCATGCACAGGTACACTCGTTTGTGATGGTGTTTGCACCTCGATATAGATGGTTAGGAGTCGCAAGTGGTTTTGGGGTGGTGATGATCCTTTGGAGTGGGCTAGCATGCATATGGCTGTGGATTTCGTGTGATCATTGAAGTGAGTTGTTGGAATGTAGTTCTGATGGCCATTCTGTTCTTTTTCTTTTCTTTTGGTTGACAGGTATCTCCTCCCCTTTTGCCACTGCCATCTGTATGCCACTCCTGCAGATGGGTTTTACTCCCGACACCTGCTGCTTCGTGTTAATCAGTGGAGCAGCATTACGATCTTATGGGACGATCGCCAATGGCCCACATGCCCTTACGCAGTACTGGTGGCTCGGAGCAACATTTCGGCCTTTCAGCTGGACTAGTGCCTCCCCATTGGGACGGCCCTGCGGTTCTGTGCGCTTCCATGTTGCCTTTTCGTACGTGAATGTGGCTCTGTGTACCATGAGGGAACAGGACGACACACAAGTAGTGGCTGGTCATTTCTTGCGGATGCAGCCCACAATGGTGATTGGTGTTTAGGAGTTCATGGCCTGATGGCTGTATGGGCTTGGTGACTTTGATGTGCATTAAATTTCTATTCTGATTTGGCCCGTGTAGCGTTTTTCTTTGCAAGTGATGTGGCATATGCCTATTTGGGGGGCGATGTATTGTGAGGAGATCTGCATTGGGTTCCAGCTTCGGAGTTTAGTTGCGTGGTACTGTACTGTGCGCGTTTGCCTACTAAGCCCGTGAGGTCAGGGATGGGGGCTGCCAATATGACAGTTTGAATGTTGTCATGCTCAGGGGCGGGGGATTGGGTTTTGTGTAACAGATGCCGGTCAGCCAGGTGGACTGGTGGAATGATGTGATTCTCGGAATATGGCTGGTCACAGGTGCCTGTGTTTGCGTGCGTTTCTTGGTGGGGGACTGTGGTCATGTCCATTGGGATGGCTTCTGTATTCGTGCCATCTGTGCCCTGCAGCTCCCATTGGCCCCTCTTGTGTTTCTTTTGTTCGTTGCCATGCATGGGTGACTTGTACATTTCAATGGTTGCATTGTGGCTTCATTGCGCCTACGGGGAGTTGTACTTTGTGGGCAGGGAGCGGTGTACAGGCACTCAGTGGGGCCGTTTACGGTTGATTCGCGATGCCGTACTTCTCACCATGGCGGAATGGTACATTACGCCATGCCTGATGGCGTTAGGTACATGTCCGCTAGGGTCGGAATTGGCGTACCGTTGCGCCATGGTGGTGTTTGCGGTTTCGCATGGCGCGCGCGCGCGTGCTTGGTGCAGTTAGCGTTGGCGTTCACTACGGTGTCGCTAATGGCTTCGTACTTTGCGGTGACGGGTCATAGTCGCACCGAGCGTTATTCGATGGCGGTATTGCATTTCCGCCATCGTTTTCCGATTTCCGCAAGGGTCGTAACGAGGGCCTGTGTCCTCTATGTTCTTTTCCTTCCACAGCATTTTCCTTGTGGGGGGCTGAGGGTCATCCTCTCCCTCTCCGTCTCCTTCTGTCTGGGAGGAGCATGGTCATTCTTCCAGCTTCCCTTCAGAGTCTCACCGTTAATTTCCCATACTGTCCTCCCCTGGGTCGAGAGTCGTGAGGCTTGGCATGCCCATAAATGCGTCATTACGTTTTTTAAAAGCATTGGCAGCCCCCTGGGCCTCTGAATCTGCCCTTTCCTCTTCCGGTTCTCATTAAATCCCTGAGGGCCCTCTTTGAGGCCCTTGTGGACATGCTTTTCTGCTTTTCAGTGCTTGTTATCTGGCTCAGAAACGTTTCTATTGTCATCAGCCTTTCTTGTAGGTGTCTCACTCACTGCGCCACTGCCTCCACCAGCGAGTACCCCAGCACCTCCCTGAAGCTGTAGGCCAGGTCCTCCGCCTGTTCCTCTTCGCTCCACTCAAATTCTGCCATGCTCCTGTGGTGCTTGTGCCTTGATTACCTTTTCAGGTGTATGTGGCACATCAACTCTGCGCTGTGAAAATAAGTGTGGCTTGCACCTGTTGTTCTGAGCTGCTGTGCAGTAATCTCGCCATGTAAGCTGTCTTTGAGCGGGGGGTCCTGATGTTTCTCTGTACGGCCTAGCCGTGTGTTTCCCTGCTTAGTCAGCTTCTGTGTTTGATATATGGAAGAAAGTTATTTTATTTTTATTTTATTTTTCTTCACCCTTCCTTGTTGATGTTCAGTTGTTGCTCCGGCGCTTCCCTTGCTAATTTTCACTCAGCGGGAGCATTCGTTGAGTGTACGTGTGTAGGAGAAAACTGCAACATTGCTGGTCTTCTTGTTTGAAATGTGCGATGTGCGCTTGACTCCGCCCCCCCAAAAGTGGGGGCTTGCATGCGCTCCTTTGCTTTGCTATGGAGTGTTGAGGGGCTCACCAGTATGCCACTTGCTCATTGGCGGCTACTCACGCGGAAACTCCACCCCCGAGGGTTGGGGCTCTAATCCTTCTGGGCTCCACCTCCTCGATGGAAGGGGCCTTTGACTGCGAGCATGGAGGTAGCGAAGCCCCCGGGCCTGCAGATAGTGTGGCACTGTCAGCCTCCAGCTGAGTCTAAATTGTGTCAGAAATGTATTACTGTTATTCTGTATATATCGTGTTTAATGTGCACTCTAATATAACGCTTTAGTGCTCATTAACCATATGTATACGCGCTTCATGAACTCGGTACAATAACATGACATTAACTCTTTGATCCTCGCGATGTTGATTTATTGATTTATTGAATTTGTTGAAACTGCTGGAGGCAGGAATAAATAAAAAGTAGAAGCATAATGCTTGCCTCCAGTCTTCGCATATAATTGTATAATGAGAACAAAAGGCCTCTTTAAGGTGATATTATGTCAGTCTTGGGCTAGTCCCAACAGAGAGACCACTGAATGGATGCTGTAATCAAGCTGGTGTTGGAACTTCACCACAAAATTAATTCCTGTCTTAATGAGCTGGTAGCATATACACCGTAATGCCTAGTTGTTACTCTTGCTCAAACGTACAATAGCTCGCATACTGAGACAGAAACAATAGGTCTGAGAGTTGCTCTAAATAATTCAGCATAAGCACTGAGCATGTCAAATGTTTTCCCACTACCTCAAACCTGATTATCAAAGCCTTGAAACAGGGCAAATCTGGAGCTGGCTGCAGAATAGCTGAGATGTCCTTGAAAACATGTTTAAGCATATAGGTGCATCAGCATTCCAAAGATCTTCTAGACAGCTCCAACTGTGCTTGTTTTAGGCTAGTGGAGATGGTATACCATGCATTTTACAGCCATGCACCTCAAGTCTGCTTCACTCTGAAACATGTACTCTGATGCCTCTAGGAAGACAGGGTACCTGCCAGAAGATTGGCTGAGAGAATTGTCTGTGAATGTGATCCGTGGCGGGACTATGTACAGGTCCAACACCTCTCCAATGGTGCACAGGTCTTAGCACACCTCAACATGCAGGGGCAGTGAAGTTTACACGTAATGGCAACACATTGCTGTGCATTGCCCTCACCCCATACTAAAACAGCCCAACGTTCAAGTGAAAAACTATAAATAAAGGTCAGCAATGTCCACACATTGCTGTTAACTGGACTGGAAAAGAGTGAGCAAATGCCAGTTGAGTCTCTTGAAGACCAGTATTATTTGAGCAACTGAGCCAGCCATTGCACATCACGTGCTGCTCCTTGGGGCAAGTATGGAGGAAGGTGGCCCAAATCAGCAAAATATAAACAAGAAAGCTATGTGGTATTTAATTCTGTAATCATTTCAAAAGTGCAAATGTCTTTGATATGGGAATTAGAAAGGTCCATTGGATGTCAAGGTTTTCCAAACTAGTGCTTGCTCAGTGTCTTAATACCGTAGACAACTGCCTCAGTTCTATGATGCCACCATGATAACTGCTGCTCCAGCCTAGAGGAGTGTTAAAACATCCTCACAAGGTACATGAGAGGCAAGCCCCTGCAACTGTGCATAGGCAACTAAAAAGAGCTCTTGCTCCAAGTTTACATAAACTTCCAGCTCATGTTGCCTACTGTAGATAGGTATTCCATTTGTCAACAAAAGTAAGAAAATAAAACTAGGATCATTTGTTTAAAAAAACAAGTCTGATGAAAAAAGATGTTAACAGAGGTTGTATTCAAACCTAAGATCTCTTGACAGCTCCTCATTCAGAGGCCTGTGCCCTAACAATGTACAATCCAATGCTCTACAACTTAAGCCTATAGATGTGCAGTCAACACACCCACACATCATCACAAACTAAGCCAAATTCGTGCATATGGGCAGCATGGTTTGTGTCTAGTGTCACGCTGTGGAAAGAGTGGAGAGGTGCTGTTACTTTCTAGGTACATAAGCCGAATTCTTTAAAATCTGCAAGGAACTGGCTAATCCTGTTGCAGTCTCTACCTCTCCTGTTCCCTCCCAGGCCCACTGTACAGCTTTGGCCTCTCACTTCTCTGCCAAATATCAGAACCTCCTGTCCTCTATCTCCTCTTCCTCTCTCGGCTGCCCTTTGACCATCTCTCCCCCTCCTCCTCCTTTCTCCTCTTTCTCTCGGACAACACCTGTCAAGATTTCTAGACAAGTCCGATCTATGAAAGTGTCATCCAAACAGGTGCTAAAATGCTCCTCCAGAACAATCATGAACCATATTGACACTCTCGCTCCAGCCTTGGCCGATTTCTGTAATCACTCTTCCGCCCCTGGAACTATCCCCTCTGCCCCTGAGCAGTCCCTTGTGCACCCCCTCCTCAAGAAGCCAACTGCCGATCCTACCTGGCCGGCAAACTATCACCCAATCTCCATCACCACTTTCCTTGGGCAAACTCTTGGAAAAGCTGGCCATCTCCTAGCTTACTCTCCACGCTGAATCTGTTGGTTGCCTCCATGACCATCAGTATGGCTTCCGAGCTTTCATAGGCATGCAAACTGTTCTTCGGAACACCCGTGAAGATCTTTACTCTAACCTTGATTCCAGCATTCCTTCTGTTCTCATCCTCCTTGATCTTTCCTCTGCTATCAACACTGTCAATCTCCCCCTACAACTACAAGTGCTGCCTAAGATAGTACTGTAATTCACTTGTTTAAGTAATAGGCACCACTTCTTCCAGACCTTCACCCTACCCCATACTCTTTAGCCCCCCCCACTGCCATGGAGTCCAGCTCCTAGTCACTGGTTGCACATCCAGGGCCCCACATCTACCAATCTAGTTCTTCAATACCAAGCTACCCAACACCAGATGGAAACCCCAGCCAACAAGAATCCCCCTCTCCCACCCCTCCTGATCCCCGGCATACCCCATCTCTCCCCCCTCATCCCTTCACGGCACCTGGCCCGCTCTCTAGCACCCACCTTCACAACACCCCCTCTACTCTCCCGCTGGGCACAACACTAGACACCTTCCCTCACACCCCATTACACCCTGACGCCACTCAACCACTCTCCCACCAATGTCCTGCGTCCAACTCTAAAATTAGAAGTGCACTCTGGCACACCAATCACTCACTCTGACACCTTTTGAGAACTCCCTGATACCCCTGTCATAATACCTCGCCCCCTATCAAACTCCCAAGCCAGGGGAGACCTCTGGTGCTACAAACAGTGCTAATCCACATCTTCCACCCTCTTTCTGACACCTATTGAGCACTCCCTAATACCCCTCGCCATGACACCACATACCCTATCGGACTCCCTAGCCAGCGGAGACCTCGAGCATCCAAACAGTGCAAATGCACATCTTCCACCCTCCCTCTGACACGTATTGAGAACTCCCTGATACCCCTCACCACGACACCACACCCCCTATCAAACTCCCAAGCCAGAGGAGCCCTCTGGTGCTTTAAACAGCACAAATCCACCTCTTCCTCCAATCCTTCCTTGCACCTTCCAGGAACAGCCCCCCTCCCCTCTGCTCCCACTAGCCCCTCCCCCTTAACTCATCAGAGAACTCACACACCTCTCGCCCACCCGCCCCTACCACCCACCCTTAACCACTTCTCGACCCCCGCCAACAAGCCACTCCCTTCCCCTCACTGAAAGCAGCACATTTCACCCTCGCAAGAACGGTAGCTTCAACTCCCTCCCCCTCTGAACCTCCTACCCTCTCTCACACACCTATAGCACCAAAACAAATGAAATGCAGAAAACGAGACTGGTCCTCTCCCTCTCCCTTGACCTTTCCTCACAATCTCTCTCTCCCCTACCCCCTTGCACTTCCCCCTGCCCTTGCACTGCTTTCACCCCATATCTCTTGACTACTCACCCTGCACACCAGGACCCCGACTCTTTCCAGACACACTCCAATCCCTAGGCCCTAAACCACGTCACACCTTCTGACCATCTCTCCACTCGTCCATCCCCCCTCAACTCTACACACACCCCTCACATATCCTCCTCCGCTTGCCTACTCTTCCCAACCTCCACCGACATAACCCCATCTCCCATCATCCAAATTCACTGACACCCTGCTACCTCCCTAACCCATCTCGCTCTATCTCAGCGACCCAAAATCTTCCACCCTCACCCTCCTCCCCTCCAATCTCCGGAGCTCCTCATGCTCCCACTCTGATGATGACCTCCACTAAGTCTACTTCCCCCCACAAAGTCAACTTTATCCTTTTCAATGCCCCCGCTGTAGCAAGAAACAGGCACAGCATCTTCAACCTCATTTTTATCACCGAAACCTGCTTCTCTGATGACTTTGCACCTGTTGCACATTAAGCCTTCCCCCCTGGCTACTCGCTCATCCCCCTCAATAGACCCTCCAGAGGAGGCCGAGTGGCAGTCCTCTTCAATTCTCATTTCTCCATCTCACTCGTCGAATCTCAGACATGCATTTCCTCATGTGAATCCCTTCTAGTTAAACTCTTGCTACCTCCTATTTTCCCCTACTCATCTAGAGACCCCCTGGTTATAAAGACATTTTACCAACAACCTCTGTGATTCTGTAGCCACCATTCAAATAAATCACCCCTCTCTCACACTCCTTGGAGACTTCGATATCTGGTTGGACATTCCCACCAACCCCATGACCCATCCACTGGTCGACAGTCTTAATGTGCTCAACCTCTCCCTTCATACGACTGGTACAACCCACTCAAGGGGCCACACCTTGATGTAATTTTCATCTCCCATGACCTGATTCATATATCCTGCCCCAAAACACTCATCTGAACCAACCACTTTGTCATCCCCTTCTCCGTCATCACCCATGTCCCCCTATAACCCCCCTGTCCTCAGCCCTAGTCCTCAAATTCTGGTACAAAGTGAAGATCCTTCCTGACCTCGCCAAAGCCCTACTTCTTAGATCCCCTACAACGCCGCCCCCAGACAGAGCCTTAACCATCGACTCTTTCGACTCTTGGCTCAATGAATCACTAATTCCTCTCACCCCACATTCTCACACAATGGACCATTCCCAAATGGTTTACGTTCCACCTGAGGAACGCCAAAAAACAAAATAACTCTTTGGAATGCAAATGGCGAGCATCTAAAACCGAACTCAGCAGATCCAGGTTCGCCTTGCACGATCGCAACTACAAAGCTGAAATCCGAAAGGCCAAAAAAGCCTATTTCACCAAAGGAATTCGCAACTGCGGCCACCGCAGCAAAGAACTCCACAGAATCATATCAGAATTCATCAAACCCACATGCACCTCTACCCAATCCACTCCTTCTCAATCACTCTGTGACTCCCTCTTCCTACATTTCTACACCACCACTCTTGACAGGACGACCTCCCTTAAAAACAATCTGTCCCTCCTCTCGCCCCTCCCACATCTGACCAATCCAACAACCTCCGTCACCCCTTCGCCTGACCCCCAATTCCCCCACCTTCGACTCTCCAGAGATGAGTTTCTTGACCTACTATCTGCCAGCAACCGTCTGGGTCCCCCCCTTGACTCCTGCCCTGCTGCTGTCCTAAAAGAAATATTCTTGTCTACCTGTAAGAGCCATACTAAATGAGTCCCTCACCTCTGACATCTTCTTCCAATGCATTCAAAATTGCACATGTCAAGCCTTTCCTTAAAAAGCCATCCCTCAACCCCCTTGACCCCAAAAACTACAGTCCCATCTTGAACACCAGATTCCTTGAAAAACTCATCGACCGAAAAGCATACTCACAGCTCAATGCCTTTGTAGAATCCAAAAACCTCCTCGACCCCGCACAGTCCAGCTTCAGACCACAACATGGAACTGAAACCACTCTGACCATTGGGATGACTTCCAGCTTACTGCAGACTCTGAAGGATGTGCTGCACTAATTCTACTTGATCTCTATGCAGCCTTTGAGACGGTTAACCACTCAAGCTCCTGGAGAAACTGGCTATCTCCCAGCTTAATCTCCACACTGAATCTGTTGGGTGTCTCCATGACCATCAGTCTGGCATCAGAGCTGCCAGAAGCACGGAAACTGCTCTCCTGAACATCCGTGAATGCCTGATCTCCAACCTCAATTCCAACACCCCTTGTGTCCTCATCTTGCTTGATCTCTCTTCTGCCTTTGACACTGTCAACCATGCCATCCTGCTCAATGGCCTCTGTGATAACCTGGGTATCACTGGTCAGGCTCTGGCATGGCTGACTTCCTTCCTCTCCGATCGACCCTCCCAGGTCCAACTTGGGTACTTCCTCTCTGATATCTTTTTCTCTACCTGCGGTGTCCACCAGAGATCTAACCTCTCCCCCTGGCTGTTCAACCAATACCTGGCACTTCTTGCCCACTGCATCGCCGCTCTCTGCCCCAATTTTCAGTGCTATGTGGATGATACCCAGCTCATTTTCAGGCTATCCTCGGCCTCCTCCTCTCCTTCCCTATCTCTGACTGTCTTTCTGCTATCTAGGAGTGGTGTGCAGCCAATGACCTCTGCCTTAATGCCAGTAAGACTGAGATTCTTCTCATCAGCACACCCACTCCTTCCTTCCCTGCAGCTCTCTGGCCTGCCTCTCTTGGCCCTCTTCCTGCTCCCACCTGCGAGGCAAACAACCTTGGGGTCATCTTCGACTCCACACTCTCCTTCTGTCCTCACATCTCTGACGTCTCTGAGAAGTCTCACTACCATCTGCACCTCCTCAGAGGTATTCTTCCTTTCCTCACCTTCCCCCAGAAGCTCACTGTCTCCAGAGCCCTGGTTCTCTCTAGGTTGGACTATTGTAACAGCCTCTATCTAAATCTGCCTGCCTCTACTCTCCGCCCTCTGCAACATATCCAGAACAGGACTTAGAGACTTGTCCTTGGCCTCAAGCCCAAGGATCGTATCTCTTTTAAAGGAGGTCCTAGACATGGCCTGCACCCCTTCCCCTTATTTCGAGGTACCAGGAATGCACTCGCCAAGGTATGTGACGTATAAAGAGCAAATTAACTTACAAAGAGCCGCAGTGGGACTCTGCCCAGTATACATCAGAAGATCCATACCGGCTGAAGCACCCATAACCAGACAACCCTGGGCAGCATGGTACCCTATCAGACAGCCATACCAGCCGCTAATACGAAATGAGGAGTACCTACACACGGCCCACGAAGAGACCCCAAAAGCCTTAACCGAAGGCCAGTGGAAATGACACAAGGGCCTGAACAGATTTGAGAATGAACAAGAGCAGCTATCGACGATAACACGCCAGTGCGAGTAACTACGAAATTGAATGGAATAGGCACAGAGAGGAGACAATTTTACAATACCCGGAAACAGTGTTACGAGACCAGATGGAAGCAACCGTCCTGTTAAATGTGTGTAAATAGGCTTGAAATGCAAGATGCTAAGAAATCGATATTGCTTGCAATGCTTAGTAGAAGATAGAGCGGCTAGCGCCAACCGTATATCTACCTCAATAAGGCACATTATACAAGTGCGAATCCATTTTGTAAAAGCAGAAAAGGTACCCATGCGGCCAGAGACCTGCCAGGCCAAGTTTAGAAACCCAGCCAAAGGCAAGAGAAGGAGCGGAATCGAAACTCAACAAAGAGCGGCTCATGCCTAGAAAATCGAGGTCAACCGGAGAAGGGGAGGAGAGATCGTCAGCTCACAAGACTCCAACTTCAGAGCATACCAGCCTACCTCATGAAGGTCAAGATAAGGGGGGCCAATGCAGGTGGCTAGGCCGACACAGAATTAAATGCACTAAAAGCTGGAAACTGAAGCAGATTCATGGTGAACTAACACATGACCAGCCAGGCGCGAAGAAGTACCATTGCCTGATGTCATCCAGGATCCGAGGATACCATAACTTTTCCTGATAAGAGACTACAGTTTCGAGGCATCCCTAGCCAACTAATTGACACATAGCCCTAAAACATTGATGAATGGAAAGGAGGAAGGGTGAATCTTTGGACACTAGGCACCTGGGTGTCTATTCTGCATGCTGCTAATTAAAATGGAGATTTATGTCTAGGGGTGTAACTTGTCCAATCACAATGGACCATGTCATCTAGGGTCCTATAGACACTGTAACCAATAAGACGTCGTACTTGTAGTGACGTCAATCACGTGTCTTGTAGAGGTATGGGCGTAGACGCCCACCCAATAAGAGTTATCCAATCCACATGTTTTATTTCTATATACAGATATAGCACCTATACTTAAGTTACCTTTCCTAACCAATTATATTGCATGATTATTTTTTATAGAAATTAGACATCAGTGATGATGATTTGTGCCTATAAGAATTGCTGTTCTACCAAAGTTCATGGAAAGTCGGAGCGAAACGGGTGATCGCACTACAGCTGATTCCCATTTGTTTCCCTGTTTCACGTATGTATCATTAAACGGACTTCCCTTTGCCAAACTACTGAGTCCTCGTTATTGAGTCGTGTCCGAGTAAGTGACCTCCTGTCCTCACATGGTGCAGCTATCTTGTCTTACAAGTTCTAGAGGGTGAGCGCTGACCTATGGGCCCGTCAGTGATTTCCTCTCCTTGTGAACATTCTCCAGGACTGAAATCTCTGCACTGGCTCCCAGTGGCTGCGAGGATTAAATTCAAAACCCTCTGCATTGTCCACAAGGCCTTCTGGGGGCTGGGGCCGAAATACCTTCAACTCTCTCTTCCTAAATATCTTCCTCCCCAAGCTCTTTGCTCATCCGCCTCCAACTCCCTCAGGGTCAGTCGCTTCTCCAAGCAACGAGTTGGTGGTAGATCTCTCTCTTCGGCAGGGGCCTCCCTCTGGAACAGCCTTCCTGCCTCCCTGAAACTTGAGGAGCACCATCTCCGGTTCTGGAAGTACCTCAAAACCTTCCTCTTTGCTTCTGCTTTCTCTCTTCATCTCCCCTTCTGATTTTTGGCTGAATCTGCACCGGTCACAAGGCCACCATTTCTGCTCACAGGCCCAGGCCCTGCCAGTGGCTCACCTGCACTGCCTCCCTGATAACCCCTGCTCTTGGAGACTGTTTCTGTATCCCTACAGTCCCCCTAACCTGACTTATTCCTGCACTTACCTTGCACTTGACACTAGCTTGCCGTTTTATTTATTCTTTATCCTACTATCCCATGTACTGCACTTTCCCCTCTCCCTGCACCCTCACACTTTTCCCTTTCCCCCATCCCATGCACTTGCGCGATCTGAATGACACCTGGCCTAGTAGGATCGTTATCTGTCTTCCCCTGTCCCCCTCCCTTGCCTCGTTGCGCCTTGAAACACTTGTGTATAGGCATATTATAAATGCCATATCATATCATATCAATCCTCCTTGACCGCCACCACTCCCTTGGAATCCACGGCACTGCTCTCAAGGGGATTGCCTCCTTCCTCAGAAACAGGAAACAAATAACCCTCCTCTCCTCATTTGTCTCAGCTACTTGCTTGGTTAACACTGGAGTACCGCAAGGCGCATGACTCTCTGCTCTCCTTTTCAACCTCTATATGACCACCCTCCCTGGAATCATCCGCATGCACAACATCTCGTGCTACAACTACACTGACAATACCCAAATCATACTACGAATCCCCATTTCGGGCCCCAACCCCCAGCCCAGCCTCGAAGCATGCCTTTGAAATATTGACCGATGGATGACAATAAACCACCTCCTCTTAAACCCCACTAAAACCGAAATCATGGTGTGTGGCAACACTGCCCTTCTACCTCATCCACTCGCTTGGCTCCTGTCCCAGAGCCCTTCCCCCCACCCTCCGACACAGTAAAAAACCTAGGCTGCACTCTGGACTCTGGCCTAACCCTCTCCCGTCAGATCAACAATGTGTCAAAATGTTGTCACTACCACCTCAAACTTCTCAGATGCATCTTTTCCTTTTGCTCCTTCCCGAGCAGACTCGCAACAGTTATGTCTATTGTGATGTCAAAACTGGACTATGCCAACTCACTATACCTAGGATCCACAGTTTACTATCTTAAAAACTCCAAAGAGCACAAAACACTGCTGCTAAACTGCTCCTTGCCCTGGGTCCGAGAGACCACGTCTCTCCAGCTGTCCGAACCCTCCACTGGCTCCCAGTCGGACGAAGGACCACCTTCAAGACCCTGTGCATCACTCACTGTGGAGTGCACAAGACCAGCCCATTATAGCTGCAAGAAAAGATAAAACCATACCTCCCATCCTGCACCATAAGATCAAGCACTGCCCTCCTTTTAGAAATTCCAACCTCTAACTCGGTCAGGATCAGAGGATCTGCCTTCTCAACCTAGGCCCCGACGCTGTGGAACTTGCAAAGCTCTAAAAACTTTGTTTTTTTCCGTAATACCAACCACGACCTTCTGAAGTGATTGAAACCGTAGCAACCCGATGCCTAATGCTCAAAGAAACCCCCAACAATGTCATCAATGAATATGCTCATTTATTTGGCCATTAACCAACCACATGCATGAAATGCGGAATAATGATCTCCTTACATCATAACTCCACACAATTCCCTCTCCTTATCAATATTCACATATCCCTGCCAGTACCTTGGTGCCGCTTCACCATACTAGACCCACATCAAAGCCTCTGTCAACTCCCTGCCTGCTTCAGGTGCGCTCCCCACCCCGCGATGTCTCTATGCACTTGGCCCCTCTGCTTCCCTTTGTTGTCGCTGGGTGCCCCCTCCCCCTCAAGTTCCCTGTGATGTTGCTATATGTACCAGCCCCTCTGGTCCCCTATAATATCACTGTGTGCACCCAAGCCCCCTCTCGTCCCCACAATGTCGCTGTGTGCCCCTGTCCCCTCTGGTCCCCTGTGTTGTCACTCTGCACACCCTGCCCTGTGGTTACCCGTGATGTCGCTGTGTACCCCTCTGGTCCCCTGTGCTTCGCTGTATGGCCAACCCTCTGTTCCCCGCAATACCACTGTGCCCTGTGTGCCCGCAGCACACCCTCTTTAGTCCCCCGTGTTGTTGCTGTGTACCCCCTGCCCTCTGGCTCCCTGTGTTCTTGCTGTGTACCCCTCTGGTCCCCCGTGCTGTCATGGTATGCCCTGCCCCCTCCAGTCCTTGTGATGTCGCTGTGTGCCCCTTTGGTCCCCTGTGCTGTCACTGTAGCCCTGCCCCTCTAGTCCTCGTGATGTCACTGTGTGCCCCTTTCGTCCCTGTGCTCTCGCTGTATACCCCTCTGCCCCTGCCCTGTATGCCCTACCCCTCTAGTCAATGTGATGTCGCTGTGTGCCCCGTGGGTCCCCTTGTTGACGCTGTGTACCCCCGCCCTCTGGTTTCTTGTGATTTCACTGTGTACCCCTCTGGGTTTCCCGTCCTGTTGCTGTATGTCCAGCCCCTCTAGTACCTGAGAAGTCCCTGTGTGCCCCTAAGCCCTCCGATTCCCCATGTTGTCACTTCATACCCCAGCTCCTCTGGTTTCCTGTGATGTCACTGTTTGCCCCTGCCCCTCGTCACCCCTTGACGTCACTATGTACCCACAACCCGTCAGGTCCCCATGCTTCACTGTGTAACCAGACCCTCTGGTTCCCGTTTCTTCACTGCACCCCATGATCACCCTGTTGTCACTGTGTGCCCAGCCCCCTTAGCTCCCTCCTGTGATGTCGATGTGTGCCCCCATCTCCCCCATGGTCCCCTAAAATATCGCTGTGTGCCCCGTGCCCCTCTCATGTCCCGTGTTGTTGCTTTGTGCCCTCAGCCCTCTCTGGCTCCACCATGCTGTTGCTTCATGCCCCTACCCACTTGTCGCTACTGCCCCACCCCCTCCGGTCCTCGTATACCATCCCCTCCTGTATGTGTCTTAGCACTTGCACTGTTTGGGTCTCACTAGACCAAGTGCAGTGGCTAGTCTTCACATTCTTGCTGTTCATGACCTGTGGGAGTGTCCTTGTTTTTCCCTGTTTCCCCCCATTGTGTTTGGTCGTTGTGTGGATGAACCATCACATCATTATGCTTACTCTCTACTATACACCATCACACAATTAGAGTACAGCTACACCCTTTGATCAATTCAGCCCAGCTGCTCACATAAGAACACTATCCCATGAAAACCTCATCATTCTAATAAAACACAGCTATACCCCATGAAAAAAACCAGCCTAGCTGCACACATAAGCGTCCCACAAGCCTAACACAGGCAGGACCCAGTCTTGGTGTCCACCCACTAGTCTGCACACATTGAACCAATACCAATGCCACCACACCTAATTCTAGAATGCAGCTACCATCAAGCAATTACATCAGCTGCACACTTAAAGGGTGCACCCATGCACCCTTCGACAACAAACTCTTTTAACTGACCTGGACTACGGTCCCTGAGGGCGTTCAACCTACCAGCGCTTTGTGGTCATACCAATGATATATAGAGCACTATATAAATGCAAAAAAATAACCTAACATAACATAACATTTTGATCATCGACTCCATGAGAACCTGGGCATCATGGATCAGGCCCTGGAGTGGCTGACCTCCTTCCTCATGGACCACCCCTCCAGGGCCAACTTAATCCTTTTGTCTCTGCCACCTCTCTTTCTCTGCCTGTAGCGTTCTCCAGGGCTCTATCCTCTTACCCTCATTTTTCAAGCTCTACTTGGCCCCTTTGGTCGACCTGATCACTACATTCTCCTCTAGCTTTCCTTCAGGCTCCCTTTCGCCTCCTCTCCTCTCTCGCTCATTACTGACTGTCCATCTGCGGTCCATGACTGATGCGCCTCCAATGATCACTGCCTTAATGCCGGTAAAACGGAGATCCTTCTCATTGGGACCTCTAACGCTGCTTTCCCTCTCTCACTCTTGGGCCCTCTTCCTTTGCCTTCCTGCAAGACAAAAAACCTTGATGTCATCTTGGACTCCACTCTTTCTCTTCTCACACCTTGGATCTCTCCAAGAAGACTCACTACCAGCTGCACCTCCTCAAAGGAACTCTTCCCTTTCTCACTTTCCCCCAGAAGCTCACCGTCTCCAGAGCCCTGGTTGTCTCTAGGCTGGACTACTGAAACAGCCTCTTTCTCAATCTTCCTTCCTCTACTCTAAGCCCTCTGCAACTAATCCAGAGTAGGACTGTAAGACTTATCCTTGGCCTCAAGCCCAGGGACCATATCTTTCCAGCCGAGAAATCTCTCCCTTGGCTCCCGTTGTCTGCAAGGATCAAGTTTAAGACCCTTTGCAATGTCCACAAGGCTTTCTGGGACTGGGGGCTTGCACTACATCCAATGCTCTCATTCAAAATACCTTTCTTCTCGAACCCTTTGCTCAGCTAGCTCCAACTCTCCAATGGTTAGACGCTTCTCCATGCAGAGAATGGGGGGGTAAATCTCACTCCTCTGCAGGTGCCTCCCTCTGGAATGGCCTCCCTTCCCCTCTCAAACTTGATCCGGACCACCTGAAGTTGCGGAAGCAGCTCAAAATGTTCCTTGTCTCTTCTGCTTTCTCTCTCTCTCCCTCCCCTGCTGACCTACCTGATCTACGTGTCTGCTGTACCGATTGGTTGCTTGGCCACCCTCAGAGTCTCACTGGGTACCACGCTCTTTCTTGATCAGTCACCCTTGCACTGCCTCCGGGCCTACCACACACTTAGGGGCTGTAACTGTTACTCTACAGTCCATTGTTCTCCTTGCACTATCCAGAGCTATGCTGCCCTGGCTGTACTTACTTTGAGCATTTCTGCCCTGTTTTCCCCTCCCCTCTCTCTTGCACTTCGCCCCTCCCTTTCCCTTTCCCATTGCACTTCTCGTTCTCATGCTTGCACTATCTAAATGCCACAAGGCCTAGTAAGATCGTTTGTCTTGTCCTCCCTCTGTCTTGTTGCGACTAAAAGCACTTCTGTGTAGGCGCGTTATAAATGACTTGTATCATAACATATCGTGATGGGGGAAAAATCCCCCAAAGTTAATTGTCTAGATCACAGTTTTTGTATGGGAGCAAAGGGTGCACTATGTGCTGATTTTGTCGATGACAAGTATAGTTACCAGCAGTGAAAGGCAAACTCAAAAATAATAATTCTAGGCTATTTTCCTTCAAGGGTGTACATATTTCACATTGAGGTACACCATATAGTTGCTATTTCTTACACAATGTATACACATTTCATTAAACGTGTTGCTCAATAGTGTTTTTGCATTATTTTTAGCAGGTTTTTAATTTCCACATTAATGTTTTAGTTTCTATTTTGGTTCGTACAGTTTCTGTAGACACGCTATAGTGTTGTTTTTGGCTCAATGCACAAAAACCCAGACTCGTTTAAAAGTGGAAAAGGTCGCTTTAATGTGACAGGCCAAAGCTTACAATCAAACGCTTAACTGGCTCCATGGCCTAACAAACTAAAGGAATATTTTAACCACCACTTAAATAAATTAACATTTTCATTTTCCCCCAACAATTAAATAATTAAATAACCTAATTCCTCCCTAATGATCCCTTGGATCCTACCGTCTCCTTGCCCCTTTTCCAGGCGTCCCGCTTTCTCCCAGGGGCCATGCCCCTCCAGGCTCAATACCTGTTCCCCCGGGGTGACCTGCTTGTGCAAACAGCGCCACCCCATCCTTTCCCGTGTCATTCCCCCATTGTGCTTCCCTCCCCCCACATCAAAAGGGGCCATGCCCCCGGCGCCCCGACCCACTTCAACACCCTTCAAACTCCCCTCTACACCAAACTCCCCCTTCCTATGACCTGCAGCCAGCCTGACCTGCCACATCAGCAACATGTATTACACACAACTTTCCCAATGCCCTGACCTGTCACACAAAACCACCAAACCTACCTTCCTAACAGACCCCAAAACTCCTGAACCCGCCATGCCATCTAAAAAACCCCTGCATCATCCCATGAACAATGGATCCCACCATATTACATACCCAGACACTACCCTAACGAAAGTGAAAAGGGGTGGGAGGGCGGGACAATCATCAAGTCCTAACTGTCGCCTGCCTCCCGAACCTTCCCTGAGCCCTTAAATACCCCCCCAGGAGGCGCTCTGCCCCACGGCCACTCGCTGGCCATGTGCATCGCCAAAAAACTCCCCGGGGGGAAACGCTTCGCGTTCCCCCCGGGGCCCCCCTTTTGGCTTAATGCACAAAAACCCAGACTCGTTTAAAAGTGGAAAAGGTCGCTTTAATGTGACAGGCCAAAGCTTACAATCAAACGCTTAACTGGCTCCATGGCCTAACAAACTAAAGGAATATTTTAACCACCACTTAAATAAATTAACATTTTCATTTTCCCCCAACAATTAAATAATTAAATAACCTAATTCCTCCCTAATGATCCCTTGGATCCTACCGTCTCCTTGCCCCTTTTCCAGGCGTCCCGCTTTCTCCCAGGGGCCATGCCCCTCCAGGCTCAATACCTGTTCCCCCGGGGTGACCTGCTTGTGCAAACAGCGCCACCCCATCCTTTCCCGTGTCATTCCCCCATTGTGCTTCCCTCCCCCCACATCAAAAGGGGCCATGCCCCCGGCACCAGAAAAACCCTCCCCCGAGGAGTTCTTTCTGCCCCACCCCCCCCCCAAACTTTTCTACCTCAAACTTTTTACCCAGTCTCCCAGCCCAGAAACTAAGAAGAGCCACCCGTATTCCTCACCAGGTCATTCTCCCCTGCCTGCAAAATCACCACCTCTGTAACCCCAAGCGTTCCCTCAACCCTGCCAATATAGGAGGCAGCTGATCCCCCCGCAGGCCCCCCAACCCGTGCCGTCTCACCCCCACTTCCTTGTAACTGCACCCCTGTTACCTTCCAAACCCCTTTTCCCCACTTCCTTCCCAACCCACTTAACAATTCAATGGCCAACAAATCAAAACTTGCGCCAACTCCCCTTCCTTTCGCGCAGCATCTGAAAAAGAAAATACAAAATCACTGACAAGTCAAAAATATTTCAACAACAGTTGGCCCACCAAGTCCTAACCACCTTTTCAACAACCCCATTAACAAACTCCCTGCCGTACCCCTTATATTTCCCAGACCTCCAACGTCCCAATCTTTTCACCTTGTCTTCTGAAAAAACCCAGCCCGGTACCCACAGATGCTGCGCCCATCCTAAATAATGAGTCCCGAAATCCTCTTCCTTTTCTCCCACTGCCACCCACTCCTTCCGCGATACCCCTAACACCTGGAACTGGGCATAAGACCTTGCTCCCACGACCCAGCCGAAACCACGAGCCCCTTCCCTTCTTATCCGTCTTAGACCTTTTAATCTTGATGTCTAAACCTTCTTCTGTAATTTGAACATCTTCCCACTACAGTCCCACTACCCCCCTTTTTCCCCCGACCAACTCAAACCCTGAAAGCCCCCAAACAATAACCACGTAAAAACAAGTCGCAGACAGCTCCCCTACAAGCAATAACTATTTGTTCCACTTGTTGTGCCCAGTTTATTCCTTTACATTCCTGCATTGTCCCCCCTGCACCGGGGGCCCACGTGCACCCCCGTCCATGCAGGACCTTTAGTTTATTCCTCCTCTCGCCATTGCACCAAGGGGCCCAAACCTGCACCCCCGTCCATGCAGTCCCTTCCTTATAACTCTTCGAGCTCCTCGCATCCATTACCACCTTTTTTTTTTTTTTTTTTTTTTTCTTCCCCGCCTGCACCAGGAGCCCTAATGCACCCCCGTCCATGCAGGCCCCTTTTCTGCCTTACTCCTCTCCACCGCTGCACCAGGAGCCAAACCTGCGCCCCCGTCCATGCAGTTCCTTCCATATCACCATCTTCAAGCTACTTGCGTCCATTACCACCTGTTTCCCACCTGCACCAGGGGGCCTAGTGCACCCCCTTCCATGCAGGCCCCCTTTTTTTTCTTTACTCCTCTCCACCGCTGCACCAGGGGCCAAACCTGCGCCCCCGTCCATGCAGACCATTCCACATAAATTCCTCCTCCGGCACCTCGCTTCTCTGTTCCACTTTTTTATTTTTGTATTTCTTATTTTAGCTGCACCAGGGGCCCTAGTGCACCCCCGTCCATGCAGACCCAAATCCTCACTTCCCCCTGCTGCACCAGAGGCGCTCCCGCACCTCCGTCCATGCAGCCTGAAGCCTACTCACCTTGTCGTGCGGCAAGCGTGAGAGCTTCACCCCCGTCGTCCATGCCTTCCAAACGACAGCTACCTCCCCTTAACAATTACCACTGTTACATCCCCCCTGCGGCCCTCCCCTACCTACGCGTCTTCCTCCTCACCCTTCTTCTGCCCCCCTTTCAGTTGCCCCCAACCATCTTTCATCAAACCTTGTGCCCCCCCCTACTTTTACATTAAACTGAGCCCGACCTACCAGCACACCCCAATTTACCTGGTATGCGGTCCTTCCCCCCCACTTCCTTGCCCCGCTCCTCGCCCTGACCCACTGTCCCCTGTCTGAAAACACTCTGTAACCGGATGCCGACCCGCACACCTGCTGCACTCGTGTTTAAATTTGCACATCCACCTCGTGCAGCCTTCTTTATTGAACGCCCAACATGCAGTTGAGGGCTGTCCTCCGCCTCCTACCCCCACCCCCTCATGGGCGGGGCGACCAAGAAAGGGCCGGTAAGGCACAGGCAGCCCACTCGCTGTGTGCGATGTCGGGGCTGGCCTCGTTGGGGCCATCCATTGCAGCCAAAGATCCATATCTATCTCCCCCCAGACCGCCTGACTGTCCTCCGCCATTCTCGCTCTAAATTCCTCATCATACCTTACCCAAGCAAAGCCCCCAAAGCTCGTGAAAGCCTTCCTTATTACATCCATGTATTTAAGCAGGGCCACACAACGCTCCGGGAATTTTTCGCAATACACGCTGGCGTAAATGATAAACGCCGACGTCCAATTCTCAATGGTCACCGGGACCCTCGGGCGTGAAGCCAGCTCTCTCTCTTCCTCCTTAGACCCCTCTTTCGCTCTCACCTCCCTATGCAGCAACTTGAAGACATCCACAAATTCACCTCCCTGTATCTTCTCCCTGGTCGCTGCCATCAAATGTGCCCCCAATGGTTTTGTTATCCCCATGTATGGCAATTTCTTCTCCTTTCCCTTTACCTCCACCTCTTTATCTTTTCCCGCCTGCACCTCGAGCCCCAATGGCTCCACCACTTTGTCCGTTTGGACCTCCACTGAGCAAATGTTCTTTCCAACCCCTTCGGCTCCAAAAGCCTGCACCCCTACTTCCTTCATCACACCTTGTAGACCACCCCGGTCATCCCCCAACCCCCTATTTGTGACCCCTCTCTGCCATGCAGATGACCATTCCCTTTCCCTCTCACCTCTTTCCACGCCTGCCATCTGCGGCCTGGCCTCCACACCGGTGCTCCTCCTCTCCATTCTTAGAGGGCTCCTGCTGCGGGGACAAAACATGTCAGCACAATCGCCCAGCCAATAATTTCCTCGACCCGCTTCGCCCCGACCCCCTTGTACTTCCCTTTCCCAGTCCCACCTTGAACTTCTTCTCCCCTCCGCCATTTCCATTTCCGCCCTGTAATCCTCAAGTTCCCATTGCCCCCCGTATTCCTCCCAACCAACTTCATCACTCCTTAAATACCATTGAGGATGCGGGCTCCTGCCCGAGATGATTTGCTGATCTTCCTCCGAGCCCGGGGCGTCCGCCCCGCCACCCCTCTGACGTCTTCTCGGCGGGGCTGTGGGAACCTCTGCCTGGTCCTCTTCTCTTGGGCGAGGCGTTCCGACCTCCACCCTGACATCCTCGTTGCTAGGGGCTGTGCTGTGCCCTCTAGGCTCTCCTTGCGCTAACCGAGGAGGGGCCGTACCGAAACCCTCACCCTCCACCTGCACAGCGGGGGCTGCGCAGCGCCCTCCGCCCCCACTCCTCCTATCCGGGGGGGCCGTTCCGCGCCCCACCCTACCCTCCTCAATTGACGGGGACCTCTCCCTCCTTCTCCCACCTGCGCTCTTCTGCAGGTATTTTCCCCCTCTTCCTCTCTGCCCTGCCACACCCACCTGCCCCCCACCCCAGCCCCCACTGGTGTTCCCTTGGTCCCTAACTTCACGCGCATTCCCCTCTTCCCTAGAGCTATCATACCCTTCCTCCCTCCCTGGCTGCCCACTCGACCTGCTCAAACCGCCATCCGCCCTCTTGTCTATTTCCCTCCTCATCTTCCTACCCCTGGATTCCCAACTCTCCCCTCTCCCTGCCGTAGGGGTGCAGGCCACCACCGCCGCCAGGGCCCCGTCCGCCGCCGCTCTGCGCTGCGGCCGGCCCCCCCCACACTCCTCCTCACCCGTAACTACCCCCAACGCCCCTTCCAATTGGGCTTTCGTCGCCCAGCTAATTATTTCCAGGGCCTTCTTCAAGGCCCCCGCATCCACCCGCCCCTTCTTGCTTGCCCTCCGGCCTGCCATTGTGCACACTAAACCGCGTGTGCCCAGAAATATACCCCCTAACTTGCCCTAATTTACCCTATGCCCCCCGAGCCGGGACCTACCCGTGGGCTAGCCCCCCCTTTGTTCCTGAGAAACCTCACAACCCTAACACTAAATTAACCGCCCCCCAGAACCACAAAACACACCTTGTGTGCTACCCTGTAAAATAACCTCCCTAATACTGCCACTTACTAAAAGAAAAACTGTTCTTTATTTTATTTATTTATTTGTTTTTTTTTTTTTTTTTTTGAAACTATCTGCTTCCTTTCTGCCCAAAATGCAAAATATAAAATTAATCTAACTATATATTTTTTTTTTTTTTATAACCTAAAACTAAAATTTCCTCTTCAATCCCCCCCCCCCCTCTTTACCCTGGTCAAGAAACCCACGAGGGAGCCCTCCCAACCACTGTAGCCAAGCACTACTTAGTGCTCGCTAACCGGCAAAGAACACTGCCCCCTGGCGGTGACACACCCACACCGCACTCCCTCTACACGCGAGGGACACGGCCCCTTTAAAAGTGCTGGCCAACCCTTTCTGTACGAGCGCTGTTACGCGCCCCGTACCCAGCGCCAACACTCGTCAAAAGGCGACGAAAGTTCCCCCGCGGAGCCGCTGGATCTCCGCCCCCCCCCCCCCCCAGGCCCTAACGCACAGCGGGCCCGAGCACGGATGAACACTTCCCACCCAAACACCGCGGAGCCCCCACGCCCCCGCTCACGGGATACCCTCGGAGTGAACAGGACCCAGAAAACACGGTAAAAACGCGAGGGGTGTCTTATGTACGGCACCCCTCCTAAACACGCTAAATCCGACGAAATTATTATTATTGTTTTTTTTTTTTTTTTTTTAATTAAGGCCTACCCGCCCTCCTCTTATATTATTCCCCTGCCTCACCTGCACTACAATCGACCCCTAGACCCCAGGAACCTCAGGGAAGGCTCGGGAGCGGGCAACAGGACTTGACAATCATCAAGTCCTAACTGTCGCCTGCCTCCCGAACCTTCCCTGAGCCCTTAAATACCCCCCCAGGAGGCGCTCTGCCCCACGGCCACTCGCTGGCCATGTGCATCGCCAAAAAACTCCCCGGGGGGAAACGCTTCGCGTTCCCCCCGGGGCCCCCCTTCTGCATTCCTGTTCTCTCGTGTTTCTTATTCTAGTGGGGCACTACATTTCAGAGGTACTATTAATCAAATAAAGTCTGAAGCTTTCAATGTTTTCATCCTTGATATAAAACCATTGCATTAAGTAACTATCACAGGTTCTTTGTTTCACCTCCATTTTACTGTGGAAACCAAATGTAAAGCTGTGTAACAGCTCTATTCAAATGATATACCTCATATTACAGTTATCCTGGAAAAGCAAATGACCTAAACATATACACAAGCTCTTTTTAAGGCAAACAGTAACAGAATTATGGGCATTCTGCCTTGTGCTTCTATCTTGATCTGCAAACACCAGCGCGAGTTATCAAACGCCCTGTTTGGAAATTATTGATTCAGAATGGTACATTTGCTCATGTGTCAGGGCAGCCAATAAATGTTCTTTATAAATTACAGAGCCTTTAACTTGATTACCATGTACCATCTGTACACGGTGCGATAACGGCTACCTGTGACTTTCTTGGTGAGCGTAGAAAAAACCGCATCCATCTGTCAAGTAGTTAAGGCCGCCATTAGTCACTCCACCTTTAGAAAAGCTGCTGCGTACCAAGAAGGTGGCAATGAAACGAAATGATTGATAGCAAGTGAGACTAGCATCTAACACTAAACCCAATGTGCTCCCGGTATTTAGCTCTCACCTGGCTTAAGCATAAAACAAAATGGCCTCCTACCAGCGTAATTGCCTGAATATGTCTGACACTTCACAACAAGCTTAGTTTTGCACTCACCTCCCCCGAAAAACTCACGGGAAATGATGGTATAGAATAAACATTGTCCTTACCACCTTTGTTCTGTGCAATCCCGGTAGCAGTATTGCCATGGGTTTAGCTGTTGCTGTTTTGTATTTGAGATCATATTTGTCAGAGTTTGGGGTCCTATTTTTATTTTTGCCCCTCCCTGCTTCCTCTATTAAGTCTTTCTATAAAGCAGTCTAGATGGGTGGTCTGTGTTGTCACATCACATTGTAGGAGGTGATGTCAATGAACGTGCAATATGGTAGCCGCCCCCTGTGAAGTTCCAGTAAACATGTCAATGCATTAATAAGGACATGGAACCAAACCTTGTTACAATAAAAAAAAGAGGCATAAAAAGAAAAATAGACAGTTTGGTCACGGCTCATGAAAATGTAACAGCACAGCCCGAGTTAGGAAAATAAAAGCAACCAGGTACTTGCACAGTCATACAGTAGCTGAAGACATTACAATAGGCGATGGTTTGCCCCTCCAAATTAAATGACCTCCTGGGCTTTGAATTCTGTTACGGAATCTCACTGATTCATTGAGCAATGTTCCCTTTGCTGTGCATGAAATTGCAAGTACATAAATTGTATACTTATGAGGAGACAGTTCCTCCCTTGGCGATTATAACCCAGGATATGTTGTAAAAGGAATAGTGGGCACTAAAAACGTGGTATATTTGCTTAGTTTGAAGTATAATTCATTCATTTAAAAGATAGGCAGCTCCCCACTATTAGATCTTAGATCTCCTGTGCTCCCAGCACTTTCCACTTTGTCTTGTTTTTTATATCACTATGTCACTTGTTTATGCTTGATCTAACTTTTCTTATTGTGAAGGAACAACCACAACCAACATGGGCCCGGAGACAAAGAGTAATTGTAATTGGTTGTTTATAATGCACTTAATAGCAAAAGGTTTCTAACGGGGATCAAACCTGTGTTGCTCGCATCGTCTTGCTTCCTCCCAAGACATCATTGGTCCCCCCTCCACGTTGGTGACCTCCCACACAAACGAATTTTAAAGCAAGTGTTGGCAAAGCCATCAGTTTCTGCTTTTGTTATGTTATGTAATAGTGTAAAGCTCTTATAATGCACCAATCATCATGGAGGTTGCCTTATGGAGCTGGTACTCTGCATAACCAGGCCACAGTCTATGGAGATAGAAGAAAAGAAATTGGAAAGTGTGAGGAGAATGGGGAAATGGGAATAGGAAAGGGTGTCACTGAAGAAACCCATCCGGAAGCTAGGGTTGAGGTAAAAGTAATGTAGCTTTCTGAGAAAAGGTGCTTGAGCAATGGCAAACAGTGGATCAATGGAAGGCTGACGATGAATCAGGAGAAATACCACATCCCGCGGTAACAAGCAATTTTTCAGTGAAGGCAGTTTATAGTATCTTGGAAGGGAGTACTAGAATGAGTGGAAACATGGTTGTGTGGTGCCCCGAGATATGCATTGGAATCAATTGAAGTGTGGAGGCCAGAATTGTCAGCTACATTTTTTCGGCACACCCTGCAAACACCAGAGATATAGGGCCTCATTACGACCTTGGAGGAAGACCATGGTGCTATTAGCACCATGGTCCATGCCGGTAAGTTACCGACTCCGTCATGGAGAGAGGGGGAATTACCACCCCATTACGAGGTTGGTGAGGCAGTAATTCCCCCTTCCTCCATGGCGCTTCCCCATTCCCATTTTTGCCCCTTAGGGCTCAATGGGAATGGGGAAGGCGCTAAGTACGGTGCCGCAAATTGCGGCACCGTAATTAGCACCAAGGTCCCTTTGCGGGTCCCTACTTTAATGGCTGGTCTACACCAGCTGTTAAGGTCGGGTCCCGCAAAGGGACCTCGTAATTAGGCCCTAATAGGTTAACGTCGCCGCAGCCTTTTACGGCACCGTTAACCCATTAGCGCCTGGGTCGTTATGAGGCCCATAATCTGGGATGGCTGTATCAAGGCTATTCTGGGTTAAAAGATGAATGCAGGAAACCAGAGTGGAAGAGAGGTAATAGGCATGAAGAAGTGCAAACCACTCTGCAAGGTACATCAATACATGACCCCTACATTTATTCTAATTTTATTTTACTGGTTATTTGTATTGCACACTATACACAATTTGTTTCAAGGCCCATCAGGACAAGGGATGGGGATAAAAAGGTACAATGCAAAAACGTTCTTAAAAGGTCTTCAAACATTCGGAACATGACAGCGCTATGGCATGAGTAAGTGGCGAAGGGATGGAGGGGAAGTGAAGGAGATGGGAAGAGGGAGGACAAAGGCAAAACATTCTGACTAGGTCATGAGACGATTTAGAATGTGCAAGTGCTGAAACATGAACAAATTGGGTGTGGGGGGTGAGGGGAGTGAAGGAGGGGGAGAGATGGGTGGAACAGCAACAAGATACACAGAAGTTCAAGGGCAAGCAGGTTAAATGCATGAAAGGAGACCCGCCATGCAATAGGACAATAAGGCAAGAGTGGATGCAGACTGGAAAACTCACGCCTCATGAATGAGGGGCTACATCAGTCATGCTGGCATGCATGTAACATCAGGTAAGAATGTCTGCAGACTGGCAAAGCAACACCTCCTGAATGAGGGGCTGCATCAGTCATGCAGGCAGGCATATGAGATCAGCTGGGAACGGCTGCAGGCTGGCAAAGCCACGCCTCATGAATGACGGGCTACATCAGTCATGCAGGCATGCATGTAACATCAGGTAAGAATGTCTGCAGACTGGCAAAGCAACACCTCGTGAATGTGGCTGCATCAGTCATTCAGGCAGGCATATTAAATCAGGTAGGAATGGCTGCAGGCTGGCAAAACCGCACCTCATGAATGATGGGCTGCATCATTCTTGTGAGGAGAGTAAAGGCAGGGTTTGAGGGAAAACAGTAAGGTACAAGGGTGGCAGCAATGGCACAGGAGAAGAGAGGCAGGCCAGACGGAGAGCGAGGCAAAGACGAGGGATCAAGAAGGAGGGACTGCAGAAGCCAGGCATAATACGAGGGTGCATACAGAGGCAGTCATATCATACAGAGGGGAACATTACATATGCAAGGCGATGCACGCCATTAATCAACACTAAGATAAGAAAGATGCATCATGAGGTGTCAACACCACCTGGGCATGAGGAGAAAAAGAAACACAGAGGGGAAACATAGTCACAACGAAGAGCAGTGCAATAATAGTGCCTTGAGAAGCATAGTACAGAGAGTGGCACAGAGGTGGCCAAAAGCCATGGTTCATGAGCAGGCAATGTGAAGTTTGTGAAAAAGTTAAAAGGTAAATTGCAAAGGCGGCAAAAGGCATTGTTCGTGGATTTGGATAAGGTTTAATCGGAGGAAGCCAACAATGCAGGCGAGTCAAGTAACGAGCAGAAAAAAGTAGTGGAACAAGGTCAGTGTGGGTAGAACTTGTGGGAAGGATTGCAGACCTTCCTTACCTTGCATGTAGCGTGACATGGCAACAGGGTGACACATCAAGTAGAATGCCATTGGTGGTGTGAGTTGTAGGAGAGAAAACGGGGGATGTGAAGAGATTTGCGTGCCGAACATGCCCCGAACCAGCACCAAAATATGAGTTCAACCAATCATCTGTTTGTCGATGCAGCCATAGAGACAGCCTCAGTGGAGGAAAGTCGTGGGCTGCAGCAGGCAATGCAGTCTCGTTGGTCCTGGGCTCACTGTGGCGGCCATTTTCATGGGAGCAAGTGCTTCGGGAAAAATGTGTGTCTCCTCTGCATCAGGCTCCTCCTGCTACGTGGAGAGCTGCAGGACGAGGCCGATGCCTCACTCCTGGTGTTGGTGCAGTGCAAAGGAGCCTTGAAGGAAGATTCACTATGTGAGTTTTGAGAGATATGCAAGCTGTGTATTGTCAATACATTATGTTTGCTGTGCTGCCACGGGCTGATCCTGTGCTGTCCTCCACTATATTAGATGATGTATTAATGCATAGCTCATTTAATCATAGTCCCCATTGGATGCAGAGAAAATTGCTGGTAAACAATTAATATGGAAGTAAGGTTGTAAAATAATGCATTAACAATCTGACAGCCTGTGCGGGACCAACCAATGCAACCAATGCACAGGGAGCAGAAGAACATACAATCTTCTACTTATTTCCATGAGCCCTGGGCAGCCACAAGCGTCCAGGTTCAATGAAAAGGAAAGCTGGGAGAAAGTTTGAAACCTCTTATATTATGGTGGGTTATGAACTGTGGTCCTTCAGGGAATTATATCCCACACAGGCTTGCCTTGAAGTTTTAGAGGCTTGCAAGGAGATTTGTGGGGATGGTAACTGCGTTTTCAGAGGCTGTATTCCTCTCAGGCTAAGGCTGGGATGTTCCGGGATTTAATTTTCATTATACAGGCATGCCTATCTTTCTCAAACTGAGTAGCCGTAACCATATCCTGATAAAAGAGGGCACCAGAGGAATATGAGGTTCAGCACAGGTGTAGAGTCTGCTTACCAGTTTACATGTGGTTGTCTAAATTGGGTGGTGTGGCCCTGTTCATAAACTGAGTGCTACTAATGCGCTTTATATATTTACTTAGGCGTTTGTGAATTGTTCCATTCCAGCTTCTGGCTGACTCACAGTACTTGTCAGCCTTGTACAATAGAACATGAAATTGAAGTGAAACACTTAAACAAACCATTGCATAATATCACATTACATAACAATGAGTAGCATAACATAAGAGTGAAGCAATACTGCATTTTTACACAAAACAATGAAAGGAAGGCTAAAGTAAATTAACAAATAAGTGAAAATGATCAATGAGCAAAACTTACTTACATTTGAAGAATTGATCAAAAAGAACAATTGGGAAAATAATAAAGCACAAAGTGGGAACAAATACAATGAGGACGGAAGTCGAAGTCCACCAGGAGTGTTTGAGGGTGGGGAAAGGGTGAGCATGTTCCATAAAAGCAAAGGGAATGTGTACATTCAGAGCGCAATCTCATGTTATAATTTTATTTGTGGACAGATAAACATATATTTTGTGTGTGCAATTAACATGATAATAAAGCCATTGCACTGCAGAAGACTTTTTCAAAATAATATTGACATTCCTTTAATAGCACACAGCTGGCTTGAAGAGATACACGTGATGGGTTTAGCAGATATTGTGTGGAATTAGATATTGGAACTAGCATGACCTTGAACAGTCAATGGGTCAGCACAAGACCTAACAACACCCATACTGTGTGCCCCTCCTCTCATCACATATCTCTCCTAGCATCACTCCCCATACCAAGAGTTTTGTCTTATCAGCAGAATTTACATAGCCACCTATTAGCCAAAGCTTTAAAAAATGGTTTGTGCTAACTGGGCTATGGGTTGGCCCAATGAGGGAATCCAAGCCCACCTTGTCGAATTCCCCACCACCTCTCTTCTGAGCAGCCATGCAATTTTGAAAATTGACAGTGTTAGCTTTGCATAATACAATGCATTACATGTATGTGATGGTTCAAGGCGGGGGAGGCTACTGCACATTGTATTGATTAAAAGTAGAACATGTGAATATGTATTGCATTACTCTCACAATAAGTTTAAATAAAGTCACACAACTTTAGGGAATATGTCCAAGAAATGTTCACAAGCTCAACTATAATAGATTTCAATGTGAAAAGAACAGATGTATTGATAATATATTGTATACACAAAATTGTCTCATTCAAATTTATTACATAACAAATCAAACTGTATCTCATTCATGTATGTTGCTTAAAGACATTATGGTTAAATTGTACAATGATGTATGTCATACAAAGCCAATGTTCTCATGTAATAATCCTTAATGTTAATTGTTCTTAATACGTATCTAATAGAAAGTAAGGCAACTCTAATAACTATTCTTATTGTGCTATAAGGACTTTCATTACAGTTTCATTTTTTAAATCTTTAATGTGTAATACCCTGGGTCTGATTTACAAACATTGTTAACACGGGAAAGACCCTTTGAAAACCTTTTTATAAATCAGGCTGTCACTGTCTTCAACAAAGAGATATATTCACTCCTCTTCAGGGATGTCCTTTAACGTAGTCCACAAACATAGAACTCAGAAGCACTTTTAAATAAGCCATAAAAAACTGCATACTACCTAACACAAGAGACAGAGGTTGATAGCATGCAAACATATGTATTGTGGTGGGTTGCAAATTCTTTTTGTGAAAAGATCAAATGACCATACCTTCCCTGGTGATATTTATAGAAGGATATTTCATATGTTTCGATAAAAAAAAATCAAAGAAAGAGTTGAAATAATCATTATGATGACCCAGAATTCTGTATTTAGAAATTTCACTATTCAAAAAGGTATTACCCTTAAAGTGTAAAAAAACACTCAACGGTATAGTCTCGTTAAAAAGCATTTCATAACCCTATCTCAGGGAAAGTGGCTAAATCACAGCAAAAAACACATTATCCTTTTATAGACGAACTTCTTACTAGAGCTTTCAGATGTCTAGACTGCTCAATTAGGCATGGAAGTCATTTTAATCTGAGTCTTCATTCCAACTTTCTTCTTATCTCTATAACTGTTTATATGTTTTTTAGTAATGAGAGCCATGTATATAATCTATGAAGTTGTCATCAAATTGTAACTGAATATTGTATTTGTATAATAACACCATTTATTAACACTGTAACAGCAAAAACTAATATCACGTTGAAGGGTGTATAAACAATATTGTACCTGCTTGTATACTATCATCTTGTAAAAACACCTTTTGGTTGCTTCTCGGCCATCCAAGTGAGCAATACATACTAGTAACATCTAATGTGAGTTTGTGTCAAACTTAAGAGATTTTATAGATTTTAAAAAATAATTCTTGTATCTTTTAATAAGTGTTTGTTTGTTGGATAAGTGGTTGTGAGTTCTTATCAAGATATCGTGTTAATGGTTCTAGTAAGCTTCCTGTTGCTTTGCAGGTTTTCCTGGTGAATACGTTGAAGATGGATTTTTGGTAAACTGTAGAAAATGTGCATGATAAGATACTGTTATAAATGAAGATCCTTGGGACATCCGGTAAGTAGTATTGACGTGCCTTTTATTAAGTTACATGAAGATCAGTTAAGTTAGAGACCTGATGTTGACCAACTGGCTCCCACACCCATGCTCACATCTCTGTAACTCCATGAACTATAACCTTCTTCAAGGACAAACATTCCACTCACTCACACAACATTCTCACGATAACATCATATACTGCATGCATCTAGGAGATCACTACATAACACATCTCCCTTCCTTTAAGACAGGCAGTAGCTCAAACCAAAACAGCAAGTGCTTCAGCAAGTGTTTCAGTAACATTTCAAAGTCACCTCCTTGCATTGCTATTGTCACATCCAACCAATGTCTTAAACTGCAGTATCCTCTTACCTAACATCCTCAACCAGCAAGATAAGATGTAACTCTTTATATTCGGTTCTGCCACACCTGAATCTCAGATCTGCCAAATGAAAGCACTGCCAAGCTCTCTCTCATAGAGCACGTAACCAAAGACTCGGCACTCGGCTCACCAAACCCCAAGCCTTTTCCAAGCCCAAAATCACACCCAGCCCCACCCCTCACCATCCACCCCACAGGAATTCCAAAATCAGCAATCCCCCACTACTACCTCCTAACCTCAAAGGAGCCCTTATCAACGCTCGGTCTCTTGTGGCACACGCCCCAGAGATCTCGGACATTATCACCCTCAACAGTTTGGACTTCCTAGCAGTAACCGAAACCTGGCTCCACCAGGCAGCAGGCCCTGCTCTCTCATTAGCCCTACCAGAAGGGTACTCCATCATCAGAGCCTATAGAACTTCCAACAAAGGCGGAGGAGTAGCCTTCATCGCCAAGTCCCACCTAGCACTTAGAGCCATACCCCAAATAAACTTCCACTCCGCAGAACTCTTATCCGTGAAACTCTCACTGACACCAACCACCACAATACTCATGCACCTTGTCTACCGGCCCCCCGGCCCATCGTCCACTTTCGAGACCGATATTCTTGACCTCCTCTCCACACACAACAAACTCGCTTCAAAAACCATCCTCTTAGGTGACCTAAACCTTGGCCTCCATGACCCCAACGACCCACACGCCCTATCCCTGGCCAACTCCATATCCAACCTCAGTTTTGCACACAGAATCTCCACGCCAACCCACTCCAAAGACAGGACCCTGGACTGGATCACTGACCTTATCTGTGCCATCACCGTTACCCAAAATGAGCCTGTTGCATGGTCTGACCACCACCTCATCCAGTTCTCCATCCCGGGACCACCCCCCACGAAAACCAACACCGAACCTCCATCGCTAGCCAGAAACTGCCGTAACATCTCCATAGAAAGCCTCCAACCACTCATTAAAAATATTCTTTGCAAATCAAAAGCTAACAACCTCGACCCAACATACCTAGTGGACCTCTACAACAACACCCTCAAGTCAGCCTTAGACACTGTCGCACCCCTCAAACTCAGGAAACCTAAACCCCAAGCACACCTCAACAAATGGTTTACCCCTGAGTTAAAAAACCTTAGAACCTTAAAAAGAGCTGCCGAAACCACCTGGCGAAAAACACCCTCTATCTCCAATAGAACAGCGTTCACGCTAGCATCCGCTACTTACAAAACAGCCATCTTATCAGCCAAAAAACATACCTACGATACTAGAATCCAAAATGCCAATTCCAGAACAAAAGAATTATTTAACATCCTAAAAGAGCTAGAGTCCCCAGCACCCCCTACCCAAGACTGTATCAAAAATGCAGACTGGTGTACCAAAATACAGCAAGCCGTAGCAGACAAAATTACCCTCCTCCAAAACAAAATCAAAGCTAAAAAGGCTACCCTTCAAAAGGACCGCCAAGCTGCTAACCTCCACCTCGACAGAACCCCCACCTGTCCACCTTTCACTTTCTCCCAAGTAACACCTAAGGAAGTCGAAAACATTATTAAAAGCCTAAAACCCTCTCACTGCCAAGGTGATGTCTGCCCAGCCACCATCATTAAGGATGGAGCCAAACTCCTTGCCCCCCTTCATAACCACTGTGATCAACTCCTCCGTCGCCTCCAATCAGGTACCCCAAAATCTTAAGGAAGCCTGGCTCATGCCACTACTAAAGAAAGCCAATCTGGACCCGAATATTCCCACCAACTACAGGCCTATCACCACAGTCCCCTTTCTCCTAAAGATCCTGGACCGTGTGGCATACTTGCAGATCCAGAAACACTTAGATGTGAACAACCTCCTCGGCCTCAGACAATCCGGATTCAGACCTAGACATGGGATTGAGACTGCTCTCCTAGACCTAAAGATTCAAATGGACGAGGCAAAGGATAAAGGCAAACTTGCAATCCTCCTATTACTAGACCTATCCGCAGCTTTTGACCTTGTCGACCACCAAATCCTGACCAAACACCTCTCCACTGCCGCAGCTTTCTCTTCCAATGCATCTGATTGGATCAAATCTTTTCTAGCAGACCGCACCACCAGAGTCTTTTCACCCTCAGCCTCCGCAGACCCAACTCCAATCCTGTGTGGCGTCCCGCAAGGATCGTGTGTGTCACCCACGTTATATAACATCTTTACGAAGCTCCTCTTCGACCGACTTGACATCCTGGGTGTAGTCTATACCAACTACGCTGACGACACACAAGTCCTCATCCACCTCACCGGCTGTTACGACAATGACTCTAAATTACTCAACAGCATCTATCTCGAAATCCAAGCCTGGATGGCTAACAACGGTCTTTGTCTCAATGACGACAAGACAGAGCTGATGATCGCAGGCTCTCAGGCTCGCCTGAACAAACTTGACCGCAGCTACTCGTCTTTCGCCATTGACAACAACACAATCAGCGTCTCCAAGGAGATAAAAACCCTGGGGGTCTACCTCGATTCAACCCTTTCCCTCAGAAAACAGGTCAACAGCATTGCATCCTCCACAACCTACACAAACAAACTTATATATTGTTGCAAACCCTTCCTATCTACAAGTAGCTGCCTAACTCTAGCCAGAGCACTCGCTCTCTCCAAAATGGATTATTGTAACACACTATTCCTCGGCACTTCGGAACATAACCTCAACAAACTTCAGGTGCTCCAGAATATCTCACTAAGAGCAGCTCTCAGCCTCCCGAAATCCTGCCACATCTCCACACACAGACAAAACGCTAACTGGCTGCCCATCTGCGACAGAATCACCCTTCGCACCCTGGCCATCATGCACAAATGCCTCACCAATTCCGCATCGAAATATCTCGCAGACAAACTCTGCCCCCACCAACCCACCCGCATCACCAGATCTTCCAATTCTTCAAACCTAATGATCCCAAGATATAACCTTAAATCAGCAGGCGGCGCCAGTTTCCCAGTTCAAGCAGCTAAACGCTGGAACGCCATCCCCATCACCATCAAACAGGAACCCTCCTTCCTCACCTTCAAAGCCAGCATAAAAACGTGGCTTACCAACAACCCTTCCCAGTAAGGGACCAGCCACCTCAGTTACAGATCCCAATACAACCATCGTACACAGTTGCCTATTATCTGTGTATCTTGTGTATCTTGTAAACCGACCCAACTGTAACCAGGGTCACTGTAACTTGTTCTCGACCCAACTGCAACCAGGGTCATTCCTTTTGTTATTTATTGGCATAACCTTTTGCAACCTGTAACCTACATTCTCAAGCGCCCAGTTACCCCTGGGTTCGGTGCGCGATACAAGTAATAAACAAATACAAAATACAAACATAGCTTACACACCTCCCATCGAGACCTGCCACACCTCAATCCAAGGCATGCCACACTGAGTACAAACGCAAACCCTCAATTTAATAACATCTCTACACTAGCAATCCTCATGGCTTTCACACCTACCACCTACCATTGAAGACTGACATTCCTCACCATCAAGCCTGCAACACCTGAACACTATCAAAATCTTGCAAACTAGACAAACTCTTAATTGAACTCCTGCCATACTTGTGAGGCATAGGCTCTCCAGACACAGCAATTAGGACAGCCACACCTCAAGGCACAAAACCAAACACCTCCTATTTTTTCACCAACATTTTGGGAGGGGTCCGTGATGAATCAGACGTGATTCCTTCTAAACTCCTGACCTGGGACCCTTCTTATGTGGTCAGGAGAAGGCAGATACTTCCTGATCCTGCCCCTGCGGGTCAGGAGGAATGAGAAACCACCTTGTCTAATTTTATCCAAAACCCTAATCTTTTTTTGGCATATTGCAAAGTGGAAATAGTTGAGAAAATGAACTTTGTTGTCTGGGACGCCAAGTCCCATCATTTCCCCAGTGCTGGGAAGAGGGAGTTAGAGGAACAAAGATGCAGTAGTGGTCAGATAATTAATAACAAGGACCCACATCTGAGGGAGATTGATAGGCTTAAAAGGCCCCCTCAGGTGTGGGAACGAGAGAAATGAGGGCAGCAACAGAAGCAGAGAAAGCAGATCTGGAGAAATCCATGCAAGCTGAAAATTCAGTGGAAAGCAAGATAAGAGGAGCCAGAAGAGGCTTGGACCATTGCGTGTCTTGAGAGTTTCTCTACCACTAATATTGCTAACTGCAGAGAGAGAAGCACGAGAAGGTAACATTTGCCCATCCAGAAGGTGCTCTGCAGAGACTGCGCAGCGAGAAGCAGAAGCAGTATAAGTTGTCGAGAGGTTCCAGGTGGTTGGGGTGCACCCAGAACTCTCAGGAGCCATGGGAGCTCCAATTCAGTGTGGCAATGCTAAAGTAAGCCAAGGGAGTGTGCTTGCCTGACTGAGAGAAGCCACGCATACAGCGGTTCTGTGAGCACCGAACGGGGCACACGAGAGTGATGCACCAAGTGAGTCTGTAGCATATGAATGACTCTGGGGTGCTCTGACGTGAGCCATGTTTGTTGTGCAGACTATTTCACTTGCGAGGGAGTGAGAACTGCAGATGAGCATTACACACACCGAAACCAACAAAGGTGTCATTTCTTAAAGCTATAAGACTCTAGAACTGAGTTTGCAGGTTGTTGGAGACTAATACAACATGGTGGGGAGGTTCCATTGAAAGCTAAGTTGCACGCAATACCAAAGCCAAAGGGGAGTGAAAACCTGGCAATACCCTTTCATCATACATTGCCAAAGACCAGAGGGAAATGGTGTGGAAGCCCCACCAGATCACTGCTCAGATTCTGGGATACAAACATATGTAATTGATACAAACCGACATTGCCAAAGCCTAAAGAGAAACCACAGAAAGCCTAAGTCTTGGAACTGTTGGTCTATTGGTGCAGAAAGAAAAGGGAGGTGGTTGGAAGGGACCACTGTTGTATATTTCCCCTTGAGTAAGTCGAGCAGGTGAGTAGACACGAAAGTCATCAATGTTGTGGTGACATACATGGTATGAGAAGTAAAACAGGCATTGTGGTAGTTGTAGGCTTGGCAAGGGGGTAGACAAAGCACCCAGGGATACAGTGCAACAGTTGATGAAGTGTGTAATTGTGGCAACCAATATTATTTTTGATAACAAGAAGAGAAATGTATGAACTGACTTTTGAAGAGTGGTTGTTTTTTAGAAGATCTAATTTGACAAGTTATCCTGACCATGACAAATATTGTGGGTTTCTGGAAAAGACCTACATGAACACTGTTTCCTTTCTTTGTGAACAAGGGCCAGGATTTCTTATCATACATTTGGAGCTGTTGAACAAACCATAGCTCAAATGTGGGACTGGAAAAGTTCACCCCGAAGAAACATTGGTTATACTTTAAACTTGTTTTCTATTGAATGACATTGCCATATGTTACCTTAATTTGCTGTTTGAATGTACAAGTGTGAGGGCCAGATATCCTTTAACAGAGTTCCTCCTTTAGTTTATTTTAGGCAGCAAATCCTTGTTAGGGTAGGAACATTAAGGTGTTTAATCAACCTATTTAATTGAATGAAATGGCTAACTTTGAAAATCACTCACAAAGTTGTCCATCTCTCATTTCTGACCGCGCACAGGGCTCACTCAAAAAAGAAAAAAATACAGGAACGATGGGACAGACCACATGAGGATCACCACCGACTACTCTAGTTGGAGTAATTCAAACAACAGAATAAATCCACAACTGCTGGCCAGTCAGGTAGGATCAACCAATAGTTAACCTCATTAGAAGACGACACATTAAAACATACATTCAAGTAATCACTACATAGGATCACGGTATCTAGGGGTTGGTAAAAAACAACTTACCTCCATGGATGTTATTGCAGTAGATACTTTCTATATGCTGAGTCTTCCAAAATTGGAAAACACCTTTAACTACCACATGAACAGACCACATGAGGATCACCACCAACTACTCTAGTTGGAGTAATTCAAACAACAGAATAAATCCACAACTGCTGACCAGTCAGGTAGGATCAACCAATAGTTCACCTCATTAGAAGAAGGCACATTAAAACATACATTCAAGTAATCACTACATAGGATCACGGTATGTAGGGGTTGGTAAAAAAAAAACGTACCTCTATGGATGTTATTGCAGTAGATACTTTCTATATGCGAAGTCTTCCAAAATTGGAAAACACCTTTAACTACCACATGAACAGACCACATGAGGATCACCACCAACTACTCTAGTTGGAGTAATTCAAACAACAGAATAAATCCACAACCGCTGACCAGTCAGGTAGGATCAACCAATAGTTCACCTCATTAGAAGAAGGCACATTAAAACATACGTTCAAGTAATCACTACATAGGATCACGGTATGTAGTGGTTGGTAAAAAACAACTTACCTCCATGGATGTTATTGCAGTAGATACTTTCTATATGCTGAGTCTTCCAAAATTGGAAAACACTTTTAACTACCATAACCATCAGAACAGGAATAATGTCCTACCACCAATGGGTTCCAGTATAATGAGGCGTAACTTACACTGCGATCATGCTGAGTGGAGTCAACATTAAATAACAATAAGAAAATGCCCTTCTAGACAGTGGCTTCACTAAACTCCCACAAACCTATATGGCAGGCAATTGTTCATGCATGGATGTAATGTCCCTTTGGCTCCACCAATTTGTGCCATAGCAAACTCACACCGAGCCCCATCTCCAACAGGCACCTCAAAACCCACCTGCCACCATTCATTCTCTAATAGTAAAAGAGGTGTACCTACCATGCCAAACAACAAACACACCCACACAACAGGTAGATATGAATACAAGTGTCACCATTTAGAAAAATACTGATAATGCTCTACAGCAGCTGCAACAATACCATTGCAACAAGGACACTCTAAGCGCTGCACGTTGCCTTACTCCCCGGCAGATACTCATCACTTTGCTATCTGTCAAAACATAAAAACTTAAAGTGACATGCCATTACGACCCGCAGGTTGTATTTACTCACTCATCCATGCTACTTTCATCATGTTGCACACTACATAAGGTTCCAATAACACTGCAACATAACAAAATGTTTTAAATGAAAACATATTTCACGTACATCATTGCAGCAATATATATAACAGTAAAGGCATTCTCATTAAGTGTAAAATGTCCTAAAATTGCATTTTTCATGTAGTGACTATAAAACTGAAATCCCCCCAAAATGTTAATGGTAACTTCAGATGACACTCATGTCTTTTGTTTGATTTGCGTGTCCTAAAAGCCCATGCTGTAACAGACAGTTCTTATCCTGCAATGCTTGCTAAGTTAAGGAAATTAACATGCTGTTAATCAAAAGCCATTCAGATAACATTAGAGCACAGTTCATTTTCTGCACCTTTAAACAATTCTACATCTGTTTCAAACAATTCATTGATATCATACTATGAGGTCTTACTTCAGGTAGTTCTAAGAGCTGTACATCCCCAAGAAATTAATGATAAAATGCTAATCTTACCGTTTGCATTGTGCTAATCCTTTTGTAAACCTTTTCAATTGAGCACATGAAGCATTATCAACATTACTCTATCCCAGAACAATTCTTATCTAACTCCTCACTCCAATACGGACCAGAGCTATTGACCAGGCTAAGAAAAAGGCATTCAAGTAACACACCCAGCCATCCAGACCCATTTGAAAAGGTTATACACTTCCAATATAATGGACACAAAACCGAAACAGCCGAGAGCGCACTGCAAGCCTTTCCATTTAACTTTTACGCGCAGCAGTACTTATCCAGTTCCTACTGTCAGGATGCTCATTGTCCCTGGAATTTCCAATTAAGTTTCTGCCTGTTCATCTACAAATACATAGGACCTGGCATTATGAGCCAACAACTGTCCCCGGTGAACCATGGGTAGCCAGCACGAGTCATCTACCACCTCACAGATAGCGCTCTTGCCACAACAGGATATGCTGCAAAACATCTCAGGACTCCAGGTGTACTCTGATACCACTCTCTTATGTTTTCTGACTAGGTACGCTGTTTTTTTTTCCTTCACTATTGCCTAGAGTCTTCGCAAGCAGACTGTCACCTGGCAGCATCTTCTTTTTCCTCTCTTATTTTAACCCAGGGTCCTTTGTCTGGGACACTTTTGGCAGCTCTTAATTCTGGCCAAATCCTAATTCAGCAGCGTCTCTCATTACTGCAACCTTTTCACTCAGCAGGCACCCTGGGTGCTTTTAGAGATGCTTTCCTTACTTGGTGTGTTTATATGAACAAACTGATTAGTTAACTGTATTAACATTGTAAAGTGTCTCTTTTTACAATGTTACAATGTAATTTCTAATGATTACTTCAAGTATGCACTGTAGTCATTTTGTTGTCTATCTGAGCATTATTATTTGATAAAAGCTTAACCTTTGAAGTTGGAAAGGTTGGTTCTACTATGCTCTTCAAAATACAAATACGAAAAAGGGGTAAGAGGAAAGAGGCACCAAAGAACATTCTTCAATGCTTTGCATAAAATCAAAGAGCATATTGGGAATTTAAACATGATCACAGAGAATCATGTGTGACAAATGTGGCTTTGATAGAAAGGGGTGTGGTTGAATCACTACATAATGCACACTGGGTCGGTTACATTCAATTTTTCACAAAACTCACCCTAACCTCATGGTGTTTTTAAACGGGAAACATCTATTCTCTGTCCTGATAGATTTCAAGCTTCAATGGGAGGGTGCCATATTTGCCATGCCTGTTGCTAATTTCAGTTCTGAAGGTTAAAACTGGAAACCAAGCAGAGTTCTTGAAGATTATAGGCTAAAATGGGAAGCTTGATGAGAGCATAAGGATGCCTATGTACATGCTCAGAATCTAACACACATGTCCATAGTGAATTGTATGTAGAGGATAAAAGCAACCATAATTATGATAACCAGGGTGACATTGCAGTTTGCTTTGGTACTTGCTACTAGTAGTATTAGCAGCAGTAGTAGTCGTAGTAGTTCTATAAGTCTATCTTCAGAATCGGTGCTTGTTCCAAATCGCAGCACAAGGCCAGTTTAGGTTTAGCTTGAGTTGGGAAGATTTTTGTGATGAATGACCATCCATCATTGACAAATGCTGGTTCGATGTGCTGTCAGAGAAACCAGGTTCACACATCAATATTAGCTGATGACAAATAGAGACAAATGTACTGTTGTCTTGTAGAAAATGGTCAACGAATGTGTTGTTTTTATCCATGACCATACAACATGCTTTGTTCTAACATAGAACCTTTAAAACAGTATTGGATATAGTGACTGGCAATCTCGCTTTAAGGAACATGATATTTGTGTTAGGGTATTCAAATTCTTTTGGTGAATTGTGGCTAAGGCTTGAAAACACTTTGTGCTAAAGTGGCACACCTACATTGTTGGCACTGCTGTTACATTAGATTCTTTCAGATTTTGAGATGACTAATGTCTAGAAATGTATCATGAGGGATCCTCTTTTGTCCTGTGTTTTGGGACCCTTCGCTCATCAACAAGAAGCAGAAAAACTCGATGTGTGTTCAGGAGTGCAAGCAGGGGCACTGGAGGAGGGCCACCACCACCACCACCCGAACTCACACCCTTAGAGGAGAAGATGACTGCCCTAATCGGCATGAGCACCATAGAGGGGAATAGGTGAAGCGGAGCCAGGCACTGATATCGAGCCAACTGCAGGCAAGTCCCACCCATAACTGAGACCTTGAACCACTGAACCGTAGTGCCGCCTAGACTCCCCTCCACATGCAGTTCATCAATACAAGGGGCAGGGGACAGACATCCATTGCCATGGGACAGCTACGTAGAGTGTGAGTGTGCATGAATACACCCCCAGGACCTTGAGCATGGTGCATGCCAATCCCGCATTTGATGATGGCACACAAACATTTCCATGCACTGTTCCTCCACACTCACACATTCCACCAATCACTACATTGGGATTGAACAAAATGCAAGTGCCATGCATAATTGCTACTGCCTGCAATCCCACTTGATGGCATGAACAGCTTGATACTTATGTAGGTTGCCTTGAACTCAATCCACACCCTATGTACCCCACAGGCACACAGCGATCTTCACGGGATGACGATGACGGTGAGGAGGCCACTTCATCACAGCGCCCGAGGCAGCGTACTTCGACCAGCACCACCACCCCGCAAAGGGGCCGCGCGGAAGGGAACCGATGCGGACCCATCCCACATCACCACACCACAGACCAACCAGACCGCTGCAGCACCCACATGGCCGCAGGGTGTCAGCGCCTAGGTCACCCCAAGCCACCATGCAGACTACCGATGCAGAGGGAGTCACCTGTGGTTCAGAGCCTGATGTGGGACTGACACCTCTAGCTGCGCATCAGGCAGGACATTTGCATTCCCCCAGAAGCAGCAACGCTGAAGGGATGGGCACACCATAGGGGACCCCAGGGCCAGTCACACAGGGAGCACAAACCCCACGTGTGCATGTGCGTCATGTCCGCACACCAGAGCCAGATGTAGTCACACCATCATATGGCAACCCTGAAGACCGGCACTCAGAGCCCGACAGCCCCACCCAAGCCGCCAACATGTCCCCATGCAGCCCCCCCCACAACAGCGCACAAGTGGCAGGCCGGTACCCGCCACACCAGGGGTACCTTTCGTCACGGGAGCAGCTGTGATGGGATGTCTGTACATAATTGAGGCCAAACAGGCAAACTTGGAATCCATGGCCAAAGTGCACAGCCGGCACATCAAGGCCATTGGCGCGTCCATACCGCATGGCTGCAAGTACATTGCCCGAGACAACGTGCGCACACGGAGAGTGGAGGAGCAATGCACCCTAGCCCTGACACGTTTTGGCCAAAGGGTACGGGAGTTGTGCGGGGCAGTATCTGCACTAGCTGAATAGACAAGGGAATCAAACAACCTTCTCCGTCAGCATCTGCAGGCAACCGGGTCAGTCCCATCAACCTCCACTACACCCGCGGAGGGATCCCTTGAGCCTTCACCTAGGCGCCGTTCATTGCACCACCTGAGATCCCGCAAACCAGAGGGGCCAGGACATGGAAAGCGCCCACGACCATCATAGTTGGACATGGCATTGTTGTGGGTGCCCTGAGAACATGCACCTACCTGCACTGTTGTGTGGAGTTGACTGGGGAAGGGGGGATTGTGTGCTGGGTGTTCACTGGGGGGAGGGGGTATTGTGTGCTGGGTGTTCACTGGGGGAGGGGGCATTGTGTGCTGGGTGTTCACTAGGGGTGGGGGGATTGTGGGCTGGGTGTTCACTGGGGGAGGGGGGATTGTGTGCTGGGTGTTCACTGGGGGAGGGATTGTGTGCTGAGTGTTCACTGGGAGGAGGGGGGATTGTGTGCTGGGTGTTCACTGGGGGGAGGGGGATTGTGTGCTGGGTGTTCACTGGGGGAGGGGGGATTGTGTGCTGGGTGTTCACTGGGGGGAGGGAGGATTGTGTGCTGGGTGTTCACTGAGGAGGGGGGATTGTGTGCTGGGTGTTCACTGGGGTCAGGGGGGATTGTTTGCTGGGTATTCACTGGGGGGGGGATTGTGTGCTGGGTGTTCACTGGGGTGAGAGGGGATAGACAATCTTTGAATAAATCACGTTTAAAATTCATACAAAGCATGGACAGTTGTTATTGTGATTAAGTGTTCTTTAATGTTCAAAGGACATGTGCAAAATGTAGCCGTCACCCGTATCAAAAAGAATTATTACTCAAGCCCTGTCTGGCCAACCTCCCCTCCCGCAGCCCATTCCTGTGTGCACGTGCAACACCTTCTGGCAAATCATCATCTTCACTCCCATCCCCAGGTGGCTGCACATGAGCATCGGGGGGCAGTGGCACATTCCTGCGACAGCAAATGCTGTGCAGCATGGCACATGTAAGTACAATTTTTCCAACTTTTTCTGGTGCATACATCAATGTCCCTCCTGTACGGTCTAGGCACCGGAAGCGTGCCTTCAGCAGTCCAAATGCCCTCTCCACGCAGATGCGTGTACGTCCATGGGCAATGTTGTATGCCCGCTCAGCTACAGTGTGTGGATGACGCACAAGGGTCATGAGCCATGTGTACTGGGGATATCCAGAATCACCTGCAGGGGAGAGAAAGCAGGTATGGGGACAAGGTAGGTTCAGTGGGTGCACAAGGCTCAGTCATCAGTGACATTGTCAGCAGGATCAAGTTTGTGTCGAGAAGGTTTGGCTATCTCATTGCAATGTTGGCATCCAACCTTTGACTTCCAGGACATGCATGGTGTGAGGTTTCCATACAGCTGTGTATCTATTTATTTGTGAGTTGGTATGTGCATCACACTCATGTATTACATGTGGCCTACTTATCATTTGGTCACTTACATTGTGGAGCGTGCTGTGCTAGCAACAGCATTGAATCAATGGAGTACTTACAACTTGCTACGCCTCTGTTTCTAAATGTAACAGTACTCTGTCCCTTGTCACTGGAGGAGGGGACCCTTCCATCTGCTTGTGCATGCGACATGTGGTGAGCTCATGCGTCATTGGCATTCCCTTTGGCTGCTGTTGCATTTGCTGGTTGCCACTATTTTGTACTGTTCTCCAGGCATGTGATTGGCCAATCAGGGGTCAGTGTTTCAGGGATGTACATTGTCGTGAATCAGACTACTTTTGTGTAGTGCTTTTGTGGATGTGCCGACTTTCGTGTAACATTGGCATGACTTTCGGGGGGCCAGCGTGTGCTGTGTCAGGGTGGGAAGCTATACTGCAACACACACAGGAGGCTTTATGGTAGTAGGCCTTCCATATGTGACTGTGCTGCCACATGTCATTGACATCCAGACTGGGTGTGTTCTGCTGTGTTGGACATGTCCAAGGGTTCTCGTGCAAGGTATATGCATGGAAATGCTGCAGTAATGGTGCTGCCTATTAGCATGCAGGGATTTCCCTGTGTGTGACCAGCCCCATCATATGTAATTCAACATGCATTACGGACTACATTTGTACTCACCCAGCATCCATGTGTTTTGGCCTCTGTGCCTTTCCATGTATGCTGGCAGGGTACTGTTGCGCAGGACCATGGAGGCATGGGTGGATCTTGGGTAGCGGGCACAGCAGTGGCTGATGGTGAGGTCAAGGCTACATGTCATCTGCACATTCAGGGAATGGTAATTTGTCCGGTTTCTGTAGGCTGCCTCATGTGTCTGGGGTGGTACGAGTGCTACATGTGTGCAGTCCAGGGCTGCTATCACATTCGGAACTTGGGCAATGGCATGGAATTGACCCTTCAGCTGGTTCACCTGTGCCTGTGTGGCTGGCAATGCAATGTGCTCATTCACATGGATCAACAGTGCATCCAGCACCTGTCCCAGTCGCCCTTGAAGGTGGACTGGGCCATGCCATGCATCATGGCAACGGTGTGTTGGTAGCTGCCAGTCCTGAGGAATTGTAGCACGGACACAAGCTTCACAAGCGAGGGTACTGCTGTGCTGATGGCTATACGGCTGCCGATTTCAGCCTGGATTGTGTCCACCAACTGGGTGATGGTTGCCCTTTCCATCCAATATTCGGTCACCAACTGGCCATCAGTCAGGGCTCAGGGTGTTGGCCTGGGCCTGGGGATGGCTGGCCACCTTGCTGGTGCTGCTCTCCTCCTCCTTCTCCTCATCCCCACCACCGCCTGCACTCCCAGGGCCCTGACCTGGTTTGCTGGCCTCTGCAGCTCCAGGCGCAGCAGGTAAATGTCCACATCAATGCTCCCAGCTCAAAATGGCAGCATGGTGTTTGGAAGTGTGTGTTGTGCAAGGGTGGGTCCTTTGTAGGCCTCTGATTTGCATTGGTTTCACCTGGGCCCTTATTGCTGTCTCCTCCCTGCTCCTGCTGGTGTAATGCTGTTGGGGAGGGTGTGTTGTGCATGGGTGGGTCCTTTTAGGCCTCTGATTTGCATTGGTTTCACCTGGGTCCATATTGCTGTCTCCTCACTGCTCCTGCTGGTGTAATGGTGTTGGGGAGGGTGTGTTGTGCATGGGTGGGTCCTTTGTAGGCCTCTAATGTGCATTGGTTTCACCTGGGCCCTTATTGCTGTGCCCTGTGTTCTTTTACCTCCAGCATTTTGCTGGGGGTATTTTCGGCGTATTATCCGCCACTTTTCTGGCACTAATAGCCCCTACGCCAGACTCGTGATTGCTATGTTTTAGTGCGAATGGATACTGGCGCTTTTACAGCCGACGCTTTTACAGCCGGCTGTACTTGCGCCGGCTATAATTGCGCTGGCGGTATTTGTACTCGTGATCCGATGGACCCTTAAATTCGGCACTGATAGTGTTACCGACCGCCGATTTTAAGGGTTACCGCCAAACTCGTGATGAGGCCCACAGTGCTGACAATTGCAAACTCAACCACCTCCCTCCTAAAATGAGTGCCCAACCAGTTCATCCCTCTAAAACACTAGTAAGCTGTTGTCTACGTGACCATGCAGTATTTAGATAAGAACCCACAGCAAAAGCTACTCTCACCTCAAAACATATCAATAAAAAGGTCAGAGTCAGTCTATAATGTCTAAGACCGCTGTCCCTAAGTATACTTGACAGCCAGATACTTCTCGGATCCTTGTGAAGGGGTAAAACAAGATGAAATGACCCAAAGGATCTACCGTCCCACACATGCACAGTTAGCTTCCTCCTCGTGTCCATCTACAGGTGCGTGCTACTAGGGGCAAGACATCAAACCTAGTTCTGATTAGCATGGTCCATTGTTGATGGCTATCCACAAAGGTAGAGTACACTGTTAAAACCCCCATAGGAGTAAGGGGAGGTACATGGGTACCTGAATACTGACCATTATTACATTTTCTTGATGTCTATGAGAAACGTTTCAATTTTAGACTTCAGGGTTATTTTAGGGATGCTAGCCAGCTGTGCAGTGTGTTAGGAAAGATTTCCATTCATGTGTAATTTTCCCTCCAGTTGTAAACCCCCAACTTTTTGCTTTTGTCTAACCATCTTAGCCTGACTTGTTCCAGTGGAGCCCAGTCTTCTGCCGTACTCTGCTGTGCTTTTGCTCATCTTGTTAAGTGGAAACTGACATGCCCTTCCGACTGTTAGTTCCGGGTGACTTTGTTTCCCTTAGTCTTTCACTTTGTTGCCATTTCTTGGTAACTTTTTTATCCATGCATAATTTACCTTCCTGTACAGTGCACTGGGGTCTCTTTTTCATTTTTAAGGACCTAGACACCCTCGAAGGATTTTTGGTGAATGTAAAAGTGTGCCCACTATGGAGCTGGTGGCAGCTGTTACTTTTGAAGCATTTTTGACTCTTTTCAATGGTCCAAACCATGTTTACCACATTTGGTCCAGGGCAGTGGCCAGTGACTGAAATGGCACTGCCACAAAATTCTTTGTTCTGTCTTTTGCCCATTTTGTTCCTTTGCCTTCCCCAGGTCGAGCAGACCCAGGAAATTCGTTATTTGGCTGCATGCCTTGTGTGTGTGTACCCAGGAGGTGTGCTGGACTGTCTAGTTCCAATACGCATCCTGGGTGCCAGGATGTCTGGTGTGCTGGGATGACTGGGACCATCATGGTCCGTGATTGGTTCACATCTGGGATGGTTGAATGTGAGCAGACCTCCCATTGGATGCCCTTTGTTTTGGTACAAAGCAAACTTTGGATAAGAGAAGGCACTCTACACTCATTCCAGGTCAATCTTTTGTGTTCTCACCAAACTTAATAAATGAACCACGTATCATGAACCGAAGAAACAGATCTGTGGAACTACTGGTGACCCGCTGGAAGGTTTGGCACCCTGACACCGCTGTTGTCCGAACAGAGCCCCTGTTGGGTCTGCAAGGGCGTTATGACCCTTTGGAGTAGACGGACCAACTACTATCGGCACCTCCTGCTTAACCTGCAAACAAGCCTCTTCTAAAGTATTCCTGGACCGACCAGTGAAATGACCAGGTCGTAAAAGACTTTTTCCTTAGACTGCCTCTATCTTGAGTTTTGACTTGAGACTTCGGGAACTGTACGTTCTTGGATGAAGGCACTCTCCCACCGACTTTAATACACCTAGCATTCGTAGGTCTGGAATTAGGAGAGTCTGCCCGAACCCAAGCCTACGCGGTACCCGTGTTGCCCTGCTGTTGTGACAAGCTTCGTGGGTGCCTTGCTGCTGTGCCCTCCTGTGTCCTAAGACAACCTGCAGTGGAAATGGCCTGATTCCTTCACCAGAAGCAGAGAAAAGACAACTGTCCCGCCACAGACTGAAGTCCTGGAACGCAGCCCCTGAAAGCCAGAGAGACGCGTAACTATGGGGGTCGAAACTGCGAGGGAACTGGACTTGACTCGCAAACTTTTGTCCGGGCGGTATTGAGGGTGGGGGAGTACCTGCAACACTTACTGGTGGCCCCTGGAGCATCCATAGAGTTTTATGCACAAGTGTCCCCTAAGGTCCACTCACTGTTGTTAGGGTAGCCTGTGCTACCATCCTTCTCCCGATTCCTGGAAATTGCTCTGCCCTCTTGTGGAGGTCCTCCTTGAATAGTGGAAATGTATGCTTCATTGCCTTACCCCCCTTCCTGAGACACTATAACCCCTTTAAGAAGGTCTGCTTTGTAGTTTTATGCACAATTGAGTGCTGCTGCGCTGAATGTACTTTTGAGCACAAGGCTCCACATTTTGTAGGGATTAGACTGCCTATTAGTTAGGGTTTGGGTTACAGAAGAACTAGTTAAAGTATATTTGCACGTCTGACCCTCTTCTGTTACAGTTTGCGGATCTCTACTTGTTTAATATTACTTTAGGATAATAGTTACTGTATATATGTTCCCTAGTATTTGGTTGTGTTAGATTGTTAATAATTACTGTGATTTCATCTTGTGTTTGACTTAAAAGGCCTTTAATAAATATAAATGTATTTTTGATATATATACTAAACTGAGAGTAATTTGTGGGGTTGTTTACTGTGTGTGCTCACTGTACCCTTCGATCGCCCTCATCCCTCCTGAGACCTAGGGGGTCATTATGAGTTGGGCGGTAAGGGATTACCGGCACCAGTAAGGAGACCGGTGCTGGTAATCCCTTCCCGCCCAATTCCGAGGTCCCTTAGTGGGAACCGAGTATCCCGCTAAGGGACCAGGGCGCTAAAAACGGGCTTGCTAGTCACGAGCCCGTAATTAGCTCCCTCCCCATTCCCATTGAGCCCTGGGGGCTCAAATGGGAATGGGGAATGGTTTGTTCAATAGGGACACTCCAGGGTCAGAATGCACCGGTAAGTCCCCATTGAACAAGACCGGTGCCGGACTCCGTATTGGAGGCAGCCATGGCGCAAATAGTGCCATGGCTACCTCCAATCTCGGAATGAGGCCCCTAGTCGTGTCCGCCGCCAATGCTACCTTGATTGGTCTGGCTTCTCCATAAGGTTACCCTGTTTCAAGAAGCTAGGCTGGCCTTTTGAACCTCTGCCACGTCAGATTTCAGAAATCCATCGTAACACAGTGTCCTTGAAACACAGTTACAGACTCATCCTGTGAAGTAGGGACTTAATATATAGCAGTCAATTGATTTTTCACCAACTACCATGTGCCAGCAACTTCTCAATCAAATCTCTGGTTAAGCTATTCCCCTTTCAGTACATATAGTGTGCCAAAATAGGATTGGTTTTGCGCAGGTCAAGTCTGTTATATAGGGCTGTTCAATCTTCAAATGGGGAAAATAACTCAACTTAGACTGGATGACTGATAAAAGCTTTTTAAAAAAGAATTCTGTAATTTGCAGCACTTTTGGTCGGTGTGGCCCCATTTCTCGCTTCAATATGTCCCCACTGCCAGAGTTTTCCCTTTGTGTATAGTCAACATGTGGTCTGGTGAGGAGTGCCCCAGGTTTTTGGCAAATTTAAATATCTCTACTACGGTCTGTCTCATTTTTATCATTAATTTCAACAGATGATCAGCTCAGCTTAATCTATCATTACATCTCAGTCTAAGGTAATAAGCTCATGCAGACTACGATTAACTGCCTGCTAGATAAATCCTCAGCAATCTACATCATATAGCTTGTAAGTCTGCATATTTTCTTGTCCTTGAAACAGACAGTATGTCGGACCTGCATACGGTGGACACTAAAGTCTGGAATAATTGAAACTATATGAGGGATAATTACAAAAAGGGTGCCTCATCCAATTGGATTGTACTTTAAGTAAAACTCCTTTTAGGTTAGGTATTGATCAGGAGACGCATTGACTCCTTGGTAATGGTTAAGATTCAAAGATGCAACATATTTTGCTTTGGAATGTTTATCCTCTGTTGCCCCAATGTATATTTAGATTGTGTCATTGTCTCCCATATTTCATGGCTAAATCCGACCCGTGAATATACTCTTTGCTTATTTGCTTGCATCATTCTAGCATAAAATGTATTTTTAATATCTATTATCTGCATAGGATATACCAATTGTTGGACATTAGTTCACTATATTCTTGCCTCATTGCCATTTGCTCAACAATTTTCATAGATTTCTGTATTCAATAGACTGATCACAATACTCCTTTTAGTGGGTTGCATTCTTGTTTGCTGTATCAATTCATTCCAATGTGTTCAATTGTCCTAGTACTTGCACTTGATGTGTACAAACAAAAGGACAAGATTTTATGTCTGCTAATTTAAGCCTGTGTGGGGATGTTATTGTTTAAATATTTGTGCAGATTGGTAAAACCAATGGTGGGTTGAATGTAGTTCAACAGGTGTGTTTGCCAAACAAATTGCCCATGAAGACACATGGATAAGGCGACATTACATGAAACACTGTCCTACAATCCAGTTGGAAGTTTGCTTTTTAACCTACATGACCAATTGCCATTCTTCAGAGTAAGGGAGGAATGTTCCACAGTTTGGGTCAAAACCTGTGTCATTTTTGCAAGGGGTCATTTACTGCAGGTTTCTTTGTTCTTCCACCATGGTTCGCCTCCTTCCATCTTCTCACCAGTTCTGAGAATATTGATCTTGTCTGGGCTTTGTCTTCCCAGCTGTATGTATGGCATGGGTACGTATTGAGTTCATTGAACACCTTAACCTCTTCAACCTTTGGGAACAGGACCCTTTCACATACTAGCTGGGCGATTGCTTGTCCTACTTAGATGTGGTAGGTGTTATCTCCCAGGTTGAAGAGAGAGAGACCTTGACTTCACTGATGCATATGTTCTCTATGATCACGGCCCCAATATCCAAGGAATGTCTGTGTGCCAAACTGGACCTTGGAGTAATCCTCCCATAGATTCTTTTGAAAACTTCTACCCATAGACCAGTGTTGACTATCAACATCCTCCCCAGCGGGACTAACAGATCCTTGTCTCTGTATAGATCATATTCAGCGACTGACAACAATATCCTGGTGGGTAGACATGTTACTTTCAGCATCTTAACAACAGGGGGACACCAATTTCATACAGTAATAGGCGTTCTCTGTTTTTGGATCTTGAAAATCCCACATCTGACACCACATGTGATGGGGTGACCTGCCGCAAGTAACCACTCTGACTCGGGATTCAAGTGCAAGGGTGTTTATTGATGACTCACAGATATATTGCTGAAGAATCTTTAAAAGGGTCTCTGGAAGGTTTGGTGCTAGGGTCGGTCTTATCTGTCTCATCTTCACCCATCTTTCCCTCTTCCCTAACCCAGGTGTACTTAATGAGGATGTTAGTTCTTGCCAAAGTTAACACCTGGCTGTCTTTTGCTGTTGCGGTTGTTCCCGTAAGATGTCAGCTATCTCCCTGGGGATTTTCTAGGCTTTCCATAACCTAGCCTCCTTATTAGTCTTAAGGAGTTGGGGCTGGTGCCTTCTTCTGCCCAGGGGCATGTTCATTTCTCTCACTCGCTCCTACCCCCCTTTCACTATACTGGTCTCTTCATATATTCTGCTCCCACCACGTCACTGTCCCTCTGATCTCTCACTCTGCCTTTCCGCCTCCCTTCTTTGATCTTACTTCTTTTCTTACTCTGTTTCTTACTGTCATCTGTACCTCCATCTACCCCTCTACCTCTGTTGTCTTCTCGTCTCTCATTCTACTTCCTTATTTTATTAATAAATTACCATATTTTCTATTTTTACCGTAAACATGATCATGATCATGCCAGCAATAATGTTTTTCTGTCCTTCAATTCAAGTGAATGCAATGTGTTGAGCCTCTTCAACCCAATCATTCTCAACCACCATTCTCCTCACACAAGCAATACGGTTGAACTATCATGGTAATTCAATATTGGATCATCAGTAAGTAAAATAAATGCAGCCCACTATTGCACAACTCCTCCCAATCTGATACACATGAATGTCAATGTCACCTTAGTGTTTGTGCAAAGTCGAAGAACTGTACGTGTCTGAATTGGAAAACTATGGAACATCCAATGGTCCAAAGTAAATCGCTCAAGAAAAATGTTGGGCTTTCCTTTTCTCCACTCTTGCTTTTATATCCTCACTGGAATGTCAAGTTCTACATTTACATCTTTTTAAAAGGCAATGTATTAATTTCTTTCATATTACTTTAAATGCCTGCATCTATCAGTCCAATAGCTGTACATTTTGGAGAAAAAATATATTCATCATTTTTTTAATCATTTACTTAGATGCTCTTCAAAGAAGAAGGTAAGCAAGATTAATCTGACTCAGAACGTTAGTTTCTATCAGACTGGTGTGTCGAACACATGCCTTGACATCTGCCAATATTTAAAAAACACAATTAAGTTTTGAAAAGTCTGAGGAACATGTTAAACTATTTAGGCATTGCATACTGAATGACAATAGTATAAGTAGACAGGAGGAATCAGGCCAATATCTTCCTTGAGCACTAACTATCCGGTAGGGAGCAACTTATCACTGGATTTGGGTCTTGCTTGTTTTGTAGAAATTCACAAATAATGCATATTGACAAATGGAAGATAATGTAACACTGTCAAGAATGTGCCTCTGACATTCCATGTCCTATGTAAAATAGGTGTCTTTTCCCTCCCAGAATGAAAACGGTAAACATGAAATGATTTTCTAGACTTGAGTATTCAATTGTGAAACACCAGAAAACAAACAGCAGAACAGAGCTATCAGGACTTTTCCAAAATGAAGAATGCCATACTTTGTTTAAAGCGGACAACATATATTAGTGGACGTGCCACTGAAATCTGTGTTTACCAATAAATATTGTCAGGACATTGGTGGCTCTGCAAACCTTCCTCAACAACTTTTCACATGATTTTCAATAACTGTGGCGGGAGGCATGCCAACCCACATATCAGAAATACCCATAGTTCGCTGTTTCTCACAATCTCACTCCCAAACAAGAGTAGAAAGACTGCTATCAGCTCTATGCACGTAATGATTTTTAAACTGCTATCAGCTCTATGCACGTAATGATTTTTAAATCATCTGTAATCACTACCTTTTTAATTTTTTTATTTATAGTTACAAAGTAACATTTACAAACAGCAGAATTTTGGTGTTTAAGCACATAGAAAAACACACATTTTAAACAGACAGGATTGATACTAACAAAGAAAATGTCATAACTTACAAAACAATTATATTTATCATAATCGTGTAAGATTTTCCATAAAATCAATAAAAACTCACATCTTCTAAAAAGCCTGTGGGGCTAATACTAGTAAAATACAATTTACAATTGATCCAAGGATTTCATGGTATTTAGATACACATACTGACAATAATCCACGTATACACAAATTGACTTTTCCGACAATCCATTAAAATTTCGGTTACAATTCTTCATAAAACCACTCAGATATTTACAATTGTTTTTTTAAATATTGATACAATGCAAATACAATGCTAATATGTAATTTGGAACTGTCAATGATTTCTTTAACACCATTTCACAAACAGCAGCACATTTTCAAGAGTCTTACTACTGCGATCTGTAAATGTACTCTTTTACCATGCAGCATGTCCCGCCACAAAAGATCTAGATCCACACACACACAGTATTGGTTACGTAACAACTAAAGTGACGGATGCGTTCCTTCCTTAATCCATCACATTGGGTCAACAGGTTTACCAATGTCTCACAGTTTTCCTTTCGCTTTCAAAACCTGCAGAAGGAATACCCCCTGATCTCACCGTTTCTGATATCTTGTATTTCACCCGTTCCCAACACGTTAAATCGAAATCTCATAAATTCCTGCCTCCATTCCCTATCCGGGAATTTGATTAAATATGATGCAGGTTCCCCCATCTTTTTACAGTCATTTACAATATGATGGTATAAGTGGGTCTTCTTGGCCTCGTGTACCGCAAGGTTCCAATCTGCGTGTAACAGTAATTCTTTCACTTTCATTGGGTTCTTAATTAACAAATCTCTAGGTACACCCAGTTCAACCAATATAACGTTTGCTTCATCCATCATGTCCCTCAAATATTTCGATGTGGGTGCACCACTCCTGATGCCCTTGACCATGATGTCATATAGTGTGGATTCATTCATTGTTAGCAATTTCCTGCAAAGGCCCATTCTGCGCCATTCTAAGACACTCCTCAATGAATGCTGGCCGAGTTCATAAAGAATTGCCACCAAGGGAACACATTTGGGCAAACACCTCACCATCGATTTTACCATTTTGGCTTTGTATATTGCCACCTCGCCCCTGCACCATGATGGAGCTAGGTCTAAGCCATAACAGAATTGGGCGACAATTCTGCTTTTGTACAGGCGGAGACAAGGCACTAACGAAAATTTACTGTATTTTGAGTCTATTTTACGTACTTGTGCAGTCATTGTTCCCACCTTTGCTACCAATAAGTTCAGAAAATGTGCTTTCTTCTTGTCCCCTAACACCGGATACCCTAGGTATTTTATGGCTGTACTTGTGGGAAGTTTTTCATGATTTAAAAACCAGGAGAAGCCTTTTTGTTTTTTCTTATGAGATAAGCATACTATAACCATCTTTGAGTAATTTATTTTTAGAGCATTTACAAGGATATATTCTTTAAAGGCCGATAAGAGACACTGAAGTCCAATTGGAGTATAATCATACACTGTCACTTCGTCTTCATAAGCAGTCCACAAAATCTTAGTACCCTCAATCTTCGGGGAGTTGACTAAGAGATGTTTTAGACTCTGACCCAGATCGGAGAAAGATGGTCGGTGCGTAAATACAGCCTTGCCTTAGGCCGTTTTTGAACCTGATTTCTTGGGACAGAACCCCCTCCACATTAAGTCTCACTTTAAGTCTAGACTCCTCATGCATGTTGTGCAGGATCAACAGCAGGGGTAACAGCATTCCTAAATTCTCAAGTTTGGACCACAGAATTGATCTATCCACAAGATCAAAAGTAGCAGTAAGATTGATCGACGCAACGTAAATGGGTGGATTTCCTGGGGTCCATGCTGCATTTTGCAGGATGTTAATTAGAAGACCTCCTGCGTCTGTGCCTACGTTTTTCCTAAATCCAAACTGATTGAGTGACAGAATATTAAACTTGTCTATCCAGCTCCAAATGTGCTCTAGAACGAGACTTGCAAAAATTTTTGGAGTCAACGTCCAAAAGGGCAATTGTTCTATAACTAGATGGAGACGCCCTATCCCCTTTTTTATAAATTGGTACAATATACGACATTCTCCAACTTATAGGAATGATCTTCGTGTGGAGAATGTCTTTAAATAAGAGGAATAACATTTTTGCCCATATATTTATATTTCCCTTCATAACGCTGTTACAGAGCAGATTCGGGCCTGGGGCCGCGAGGAGGAGCTTTTAGCAATGATAATCTCAATATCTTTTACCCCAAAGAAAATATTCCATACTGCATTTACAATATGAGACAGAGGATTCCAAACCACAATCGAGGGGGTATACAGTGTAATAAAGTGTCCTTCCCATTTCTCAGAATTCATGCACAAAGTTTGAGCTTTCATTTGCGCTAGCCCTCGCTTATTTACCAGTGCCCAGAATCTACGTGTATTTACGTCACAAAGAGATACAAACATGTCTTCGGCGTCTCCCTGGTACAGTTTGGTGCGTAGACACCTTGCTTTCCTCTTCCATTTATTTTTTAACAGGGAGAATTCACTCTGGTCCATCACTTTTTGTGAGTATTTATGACGATTTAGGAACCCACGTATTTCACGATTACGTTCATTCTTAAGGGTTTTCATTTCATTCGAAAAAGCATGCTTGTGGGGCTCTTTCCTGTTTATATATTTTTTTTATTTGTTCCCACTTTACCAATGACTACGGACTCGAAATAGCTCACAAATGAATTGTGGGCATATACACATTTTTTTGGGCTATGCATACTACTGTTCAAGTCTGCCTGAAAAATCATATTGACTTTATTAATATTTGTTATATGCCCACAATTCATTTGTGAGCTATATCGAGTCCGTAGTCATTGGTAAAGTGGGAACAAATAAAAAAAAAATATATAAAAAGGAAAGAGCCCCACAAGCATGCTTATTTGTTTTATGCCACACGATTCTATTCTGTTGGGCATTTAGAGACACCAGCATATCGTAATTAAGTGCCTCAACACTATCCACCTCTATCGATATTATCATTTTAAACATTTTATGGTCACTCTCCAACACATCAATCAAATTAAACTTGTGTATGAGCGAAAAGGTCTTGGTACATACAAAAATGTAATCATTTGTGGAGCTCCACTTGCCATTTGACCAAGTGAATTTGTCAGTAGTATCCTCCATCAAATTATTTACACATTGCAACCCCCAACCACCTATGAATTGTGCCCATTGCAGCCCCTGAAGGTATTTCCGTGTGTCCCCCCATTCATTCCTCGTCCTTCAACCCTTCCTTCATACCGATCTTCTTCCACACAAATTACTGAGTTGAAGTTCCGCACATAATAATATACAAATCATTATTCAAATCCTGGCATTCCTGAATCGTTAAGTCAATTGACTCAATATACGTCTTTAGATCACAATCTGGTTGCCAGTATATGTTTATGATTAACAGGTGGATCCAAGCATACTTCCAACCCACTTTTATGAGCATAGCCATACAACCTTTATTTATACGGAAATTCTTTATGGTTTTGAAATTAATGTTGTTCTTGATCGCAATAAGCAATCCCCCCGCTGGTCTCCCCTTGGTTTTTTTTATGGCGGGTTCCTGAAAGATCGTAAAACCATCTAATGTTATTGCGGTTGTTCCCCATGTTTCTTGGATACACAAAAAGGAGTATTTCAAAAGCTCGGAACATGTGTTGGCGGAATACAGTACGGGGCGTGGCCCCCTAGAGTTCCATGATAAAAAATTGTGCTTAGCAGTGCTCTAGGTAGAAACTTTCAGACCTTGAATCTTGGCTATTGATTCTCTCAAGGATTGTGCCAGTGATCTAAGCTCGGCCACATCATTGACTTGTTTCTCGATGTTTATATAACGCCTCCTTGTATATATTTATTCCCTTCTGGCTCACTGGAATAACCAATCTGCTCCCCTCCAAGTTGTTTTCCCACACCCTGGCTAAGAACAGATCAATGAGAGACAAGGAATCTCGTTAAACAGGGAGAGAATCCTTCCTCAGTTTAGTGAAGGCGGGCATCCTATTGTTAGTACAAATTTCAATATGACACTAGGTTCATCTACATAGTTCGGTTCCCTCCATTCTCTCCAGTCCTCCTGCCTGACATTTTGGAACATTTGGTCTTGCTCCTCCAACTTAAATTGCCTACCAGATTCCCACTTCCCACCACCTCGGGTCTCAAACTTCACATCCGGCCCTTGAGTGAACTCTCTTCCTTTTTCAAGTACCTTCTCTAGGTTCCACAATTCGAATTTCTCTCTTATACGCTCTTCAAATTCCTTAGCTGCGTGTTGTATTTGGTTTATCGAGAGTCCCTCCACAAAGCCTTCCTCTCTCATATCGATAAGGTTAACCAAGGTGTTTGTGGAACTACCCCCATGTTTTAAAATGGGCACACAAGTGTTTGACCCATCTTCATGCGATCAATCATTTGGTCCCTGTTGACTCAAATATTTTTTAACTTCTACCATCATCTTTGGAGGGTCCCTCCTCTGTACTACCTCCACAGGTTTACAGTATGAATGCGCTATTGGTGAGGGGAGGGATGGACCAAGCTTAGATGAATGTTGAAGAATTTTGAAGAGCACTCCCTAGACCAGTTTTTTTATGTCTTCACTGGGAATCACGGGTAGCTCACTATCATTGGATTCCATAATTGCGTTCCCTCCCGCTATTCCCGTCCCCTCCTGCTGAATGGGACTAATGGTGGTATTTAGCCCCTTGTGGGAGCCTGATTTCTTTCATTTTCCTTACCAATTTCCAACTCATTTTCTGTTGTAATCTTTTCTATTATTTTAGTGCTAAAGAACTGTTGAACACTCTGTACCTCTTTGCTCCCCTCTGGTCTGCTATCATTCAGCTTTTTTGAATCCTATTTTTTCTTTCTATTTGTTTCTGTTTTTTTGTTTTTTTGTTTAACTGTGACTATTTTCACCTTGTGGTTCATGGCTTCAGATAGGGTATTCTGGGCTTCACCGTATTCATTCCCGTGTGCCTTCTCTTCAGTTTCTACTGTATGGATAGAAACTCCCTCTCTCCCCAAATCCTGTCTGCCTAACTCTTCCTTTAACTCCTAAGCTAGCTTACTTTTTTTCATTGAGTTGGGTGAAGTCTAATATTCCACCCTCACCTGATAAACTACAGATGTCTTTAATGTTTGTATTTGTATTTTTTATTTTTGTGGAGGGTTGATTTTGTGATTTTTTTGTTGGCCCTATGTTGCCCCCCCTCTCACTCTTAGCACTTCTTTTAATGGCCCTTGCCCTCATTTTCTTTTCTCTACGAGAGATAACATAGACAAATGGTGGCTCTTCCTCCTGATTAGGATCTGTGTTTTGTGTTGACTTCTGTAACTGTTTCTGACTAGCCTCCTCCTCAACCACCCTCAATAAAACAGATGGACTATAGGGTTTACTCCCAATACTTTGTTCTAAAGAATTAGTTTCTTTGCTGTCCCTAGTTTCATGCTCCATTACTCTCTGATTTTCCACACTTTTAATCTTCTCTGAGTTGATTAGTATCAACCTCTTTAATTCATTCTCCACTTCGGACTTATACTCTTGCTTATTTTTGTTCTCGCAGGGTACAGTGGCCCCATGAGACTGTTCTCTTCATGCCCAGAAGTTTCTGCTTTTGTCCATTGCCATGTTCTTATACTCTCTGTCTTCTTCCCTCGTTTGGGAGCCTATATTATGCCTCAGCTTAATTTCCTTAGATGTGCAATGGAATGTCTTTTTTGTAGGTGTTTAGAGCGTGTGCAAACCCTTCCAGCCTGCTTACCTTTTCTAAACACTCTACCATCATAAATCTCAGTTCCTGAATATCTCCATGTGTCCTTTCATGTCCCTTATCCAGGAGATTAAGAATCCTGGTTAGGACCAGAAAGGACTCTAACATGTGGACATTCTCTTCGGCATTAGACTCCTCGCTGGCATTATTGGGGGCAGGTTCCTCATATTCGTGACTATGAGGAGGAATAAGGGTGGGTGGACTAGCGCATTTATGAAGATCTAGTTTAGCGTCCCCCGGATTCCCACTTATGAACATGCCCCTCACTTCCCCCATACCGTCTGCGTAGGGTCAGGATATTGGAGATGAAACGTGCTCCTCCATTCTTCCAATATTGGGTTTGTGGAGGTGCACGTTATCAAGACCTCCACCCCTAGCCCAGACCAGGGTTGAGGGTCCTGTCGAGAGTATAACCCTTCTATCCAACTCCGCAGATACTGCAGGGGCCAGCAGGGATGTGTCCAGTTGGGGAGTAGGGGGCAATGTGTCGTCCATATTTAATGTTGAGGGCCTTATTGGTATATCTTGCACACTTAGGAAACTTTTTTGCATATGTTCCTCAGGGTGGTCTAACTTCTTAAATAGTTTGCAAGGGTGCTTTACTAATTCTCCCAGTGCATTTGGGAGAGGGGGAAAGTCAATTCCACTCAATTCCCATTTTTCTGGTTCCCCCTTCCCCAGCTGGTCCTTAGGGTCTTTTACGTTCATATTCAGGGGATGCTGATTTGCCAATTGGGAGATTTTGGTATTTGGATACACAAAGGTCCCACTTGCGATTAGAATATTTTTCTGTTCCAATTTATTTTTAGATACCCCACACGGCGTTGGTAGCTTGCCACTTCTTAAGGTTCCTACCATACTCCAGGTTAGGCAGCGCGTTCAATCTTATATACGGTGTGTTTATACCACTATTCTGTTAGGTTCTTTAGTTGCTCAATGGCTATTTACACCTTTAAATGGTACAGATGATTCTCTGTGAGCCATTTTTCCCGTTCTGTCATTTTGACAAGAATGTTCTCTTATGTATACAAGGTAGGGGATGTTGGGTCCTCCTGAATTCTGTGTTATGAACAGCACACTCACCGCCCCGTAACTGAACTACGGGCCCGGAAGGCTATGGTCCCTGATGAATGTATTGCGCCAGAGGTTGCAAAAGGAAATAAGGCACAATATGAAAATGACACAGAATCTATATCAGCAAGCTTATGGTTTACCTTCACTCACACAAAGGATCACACAGCGATCCGTAAAGAGCAGCGCTTTCTACACAAGATTTATAGCAACAAGGTTTAGAATTTCCCCCCACTCACAAGATACGTAGAGCAACACTTTCAAATCAGAGTTTATGACTGTAGTGTTAGCATTTCCCTTCGCACATGCAAAAAATAACACAGCGAACTTCAGAGGGAAATACTTTCCTGGTTGCGTTTTACTCCACGCTCCCGGTGTCCCCTAGAACATAGTGTTACAGGGAAAGTTAATCATTGGTCTCGTACCAGACTATAAGAGTCTCCAAATTAAATAATGCTGCAGTCCTCTTACACACAATGGAAAAATAAGAGGTGGCTCAAACAAATTACCTCATTTGCAAGTTGCAATACAATAAGCAGGTTTTCACATTTCCCATTCGGCAATGCAATAATCTGAGGCTGGCAAAGCAATAGGTTTGAAGGTAGAGAGTGACACCGCCCCGGCTAATAGGCAAACAGGGCACTTCCAGGCACTTCTCGGTGCGCGCGCGCTGGTGCGCGCAGCCGTGCCTATTTGAGGAAGTTCCTTAATAGGTGGGCTGGGCTTGTTACTAAAAAAGAAAAGAAATGGGGAAAAGATTATTTAAATGTACTTAAATGTACTTAGTATAACTTCAGAGGTAGTGAATGTTACCACTAATGTGCTCACCCAGAGCAACTAGCAAAAAAGGTCCACGATAGTCCACAAAGGTGCACAGGATACGGACTTGACAGGGCACTTCACACCATAATCTCCAGGCAAACAGGGCACTTCCGGGCACTTCTCGGTGCGCGCCAAGCACTGGCAGCCAAAGATGAATACACATAATGGTGAAAGAAGCAGGAGGGCATTACAAGAATAAATACAATATTACCATGTCTTGTAAGGGTCCTCAAACCCAGGAAAGATCTTATTCTCAAGTTATGAAAGAGCCACAGAGCTTCTGAATGCACACATTTCACTAAATGTAGTCACATTATCAAAATAATGCACCTTTATTAGGCCCAGAAAAGTGTATTCATATTCTTTGACCTCTCCCTAGTTTGGGAGAGTTCCATGAAAGACAAACTAATTTTAACATAATCAAAACGTGAGAGCATGCTCTTAATTTCCATGCTGGTCTCTTCAATCCATGACTTGCTATTCATTTCATCAGGTGATTCAGCTGCAAGCTGATGAAGACAGCCTAGTGCTGGACCACAACCTGCTAATAATAGAGGTTTCAGAAAGCATTCCTGCAATAAATGTTTTCCCTAATGCACTGACTGAATTTCTCAATCCACTTTTACAATGTTTTGGTCTAGAAATGTCTTAAAGTGGAAGTCTGGATAGCAGCAGGCGTAGTCTCTTGCAGGAAATGTGTGACTTGAGATCATTCTCTAATGAGGAAGAAAATGAACTGATCAAAATTACATGTTGCTCTTCTGATCATCAGGAGATTTGTAAGATCTTTCAAAAGAACTTGCTTTTACTGCTTCAGAATGATGATCGTGCATGGCCATCCAATTCTGCAGTAGCCTTGAGGAGGCTACCAAATTTGGAAGATCAACTATTCTCCAGTTACAACATCTCTACGAAATCCATGCAGGCTAACACAAGGCTTTCCCAAACATCAGTTGGATTCCTTTGATGTGGCAAGTGCAAGGAAATTGACTATCCTGCTCACATTAAATGGCAATATAGCTCTATTGGTTTGTATAATGTATGCCAAATACATTATCTCTTTTTTTTTGCTTTCACTTTTTTATTTTGGCATAAACAGCCATAAAAGGGTACAACTCATTATACAAAATTCATCCACACAATTCCATAAAACATAGCATTCTCGGCAAATAGTAGACTATAATACACCAACCACATAAAAATGCAACTTATTGCAATAACATTAATTTTAAAACATGCAGGGCCTCATCACGAGTTGGGCGGTAATGTGGCGGTTTTCCCGTCGAGCGTTATTAGCGCTAACGCCAAGCCCCCCGGCGGATAGTCCGCCAGATCACGAGTTTGCGTGCACGCGCGCAGGAACATGGCGGTAGCGCAAATAGCACTCAATGGGAAAAAGGCCCAAGAACCCATAAATCCAGCACACCGTGCGCTACCGCCATACTGCGCTAATTGCGCATGCCATAAGCGCACGCTATTAACTCGCGGGAAACACGTCACCGCAGGAAAGGGAAATAAAATGGCGGCCACCTTGGAAATCACAATCCGTCGGATATCACAGCCCCTGCAAGCCATCTACCCCTGGGAAGAGTGAATTATGTCACAGGAACGCACTAGGGGCAAGTCAGCCCTGGACAGGGTTAGGAAACGAAAATTTAGTGATCAGGAGCTGGCCGTACTGGTGGAGGAGGCAGAGATCCACCATGATAAACTGCAGCAGCGCAAGACAATTGGGCAGCGTTGTGCAAAGATCTGGTGGAACATCAGCCAAAGGGTGTCTGCAGTGGGGCGCGTGCCCCGAGATGGTGAGGACTGTCACAAGCGCCTCAATGACTTGCGTGTGAGAGTCCGCGGCATACTCTCACAGCACCGGAGTGCAAGCAGGGGCACTGGAAGAGGGCCACCACCACCAGGAGGTTTCCATACAGCTGTGTATCTATGTATTTGTGAGTTGTTATGTGCATCACACTCATGTATTACATGTGGCCTACTTATCATTTGGTCACTTACATCGTGGAGTGTGCTGTGCTAGGAGCAGCATTGAATCAATGGAGTACTTACAACTTGCTACGCCTCTGTTTCTAAATGTAACAGTACTCTGTCCCTTGTCACTGGAGGAGGGGTCCCTTCCATCTGCTTGTGCATGCGACGTGTGGTTAGCCTATGTGTCATTGGCAATCCCTTTGGCTGCTGTTGCATTTGCTGGTTGCCACTATTTTGTGCTGTTCTCCAGGCATGTGATTGGCCAATCAGGGGTCAGTGTTTCAGGGATGTATATTGTCGTTAATCAGACTACTTTTGTGTAGTGCTTTTGTGGATGTGCTGACTTTTGTGTAACAATGGCATGACTGTCGGGTGGCCAGGGTGGGATTTCTGTGCTATGTCAGGGTGAGAAGCTATACTGCAACACACACAGGAGGCTTTGTGGTAGTATGCCTTCCTTATGTGACTGTGCTGCCACATGTCATTGACATCCAGACTGGGTGTGTTCTGCTGTGTTGGACATGTCCAAGGGTTCTCGTGCAAGGTACACGCATGGAAATGCTGCAGTGATGGTGCTGCCTATTGGCATGCAGGGATTTCACTGTGTGTGACCAGCCCCAGCAGATGTAATTCAACATGCATTACGGACTACATTTGTACTCACCCAACATCCATGTGTTTTGGCCTCGGTGCCTTTCCATGTACGCTGGCAGGGTACTGTCGCACAGGACCATGGAGTCGTGGGTGGATCCTGGGTAGCGGGCACAGCAGTGGCTGAAGGTGAGGTCAGGGCTACATGTCATCTGCACATTCAGGGAATGGTAATTGTTCCGGTTTCTGTAGGCTGCCTCATGTGCCTGGGGTGGTATGAGTGCTACATGTGTGCAGTCCGAGGCTGCTATTACATTCGGAACTTGAGCAATGGCATGGGATTGACCCTTCAGCTGGTTCACCTGTGCCTGTGTGGCTGGCAATGCAATGTGCTCATTCACGTGGATCAACAGTGCATCCAGCACCTGTCCCAGCATGGCACTGAAGGTGGACTGGGCCATGCCGTGCATCATGGCAACGGTGTGTTGGTAGCTGCCAGTCCCGAGGAATTGTAGCACAAGCTTCACAAGCGGGGGTACTGCTGTGCTGATGGCTATACGGCTGCCGATGTCAGCCTGGATTGAGTCCAGCAACTGGGTGATGGTTGCCCGGTCCAGCCAATATTCGGTCACCAACTGGCCATCAGTCAGGGCTCAGGGTGTTGGCCTGGGCTTGGGGATGGCTGGCCACCTTGCTGGTGCTGCTTTCCTCCTCCTTCTCCTCATCCCCACCACCCCCTGCGCTCCCAGGGCCCTGGCCTGGTTTGCTGGCCTCTGTAGCTCCAGGCGCAGCAGGTAAATGGCCAGATCAATGCTCCTGGCTCCAAATGGCAGCATGGTGTTTGGAAGTGTGTGTTGTGCAAGGGTGGGTCCTTTGTAGGCCTCTGATTTGCAAAGGTTTCACCTGGGTCCATATTGCTGTCTCCTCCCTGCTCCTGCTGGTGTAATGGTGTTGGGGAGGGTGTGTTGTGCATGGGTGGGGCCTTTGTAGGCCTCTGATTTGCATTGGTTTCACCTGGGCCCTTATTGCTGTCTCCTCCCTGCTCTTGCTGGTGTAATGGTGTTGGGGAGGGTGTGTTGTGCATGGGTGGGTCCTTTGTAGGCCTCTAATTTCTTGGTTTGACCTGGGCCCTTATTGCTGTGCCCTGTGTTCTTTTACCTGCAGCATTTTGCTGGGGGTATTTTCGGCTGTTATCTTCCGCTTTTCTGGTGCTAATAGCGCCTACGCCAGATTTGTGATTGCTATGTTTTAGCGTGAATGGATACTGGCGCTTTTACAGCCAATGCTTTTACAGCTGTAATGGCGCCGGTGGTATTTGTACTCGTGATCCGACGGACCCTTAAATTCGGTGCTCATAGCGTTACCGCCGATTTTAAGGGTTACCGCCAAACTCGTGATGAGGCCCACAGTGCTGACAATTGCGAACTCCTCCACCTCCCTCCTTAAATGAGTGCCCAACCAGTTCATCCTTCCAAAACACTAGTAAGCTGTTGTGTACGTGACCATGCAGTATTTAGATAAGAACCCACAGCAAAAGCTACTCTCACCTCAAAACATATCAATTAAAAGTCAGAGTCAGTCTATAATGTCTAAAACCACTGTCCCTGAATATACTTGACAGCCAGATTCTTCTCAGATCCTTGTGAAGGGGTAAAACAAGATGAAATGACCCAAAGGATCTACCGTCCCACACATGCACAGTTGGCTCCCTCCTCGTCTCCATCTACAGGTGCGTTCTACTAGGGCCAAGACATCAAACCTAGTTCTGATTAGCATGGTCCATTGTTGATTGCTATCCACAAAGGTAGAGTACACCGGTAAAACCCCCATAGGAGTAAGGGGGAGGTACATGAATACCTGTATACTGACCATTATTACATTTTCTTGATGTCTATGAGAAACGTTTCAATTTTAGACTTCGGGGTTATTTTAGGGATGCTAGCCAGCTGTGCAGTGTTTTAGGAAAGATTTCCATTCATGTGTAATTTTCCCTCCAGTTGTAAACCCCCAAATGTTGCTTTTGTCTGACCATCCTAGCCTGACTTTTTCCAGTGGAGCCCAGACTTCTGCCGTACTCTGCTGTGCTTTTTCTCATCTTTTTAAGGGGAAACTGACTTACGGGTCCCGCTAAGGGACTAGGGTGCTAATAACGGGCTTGCTAGTCGCGAGCCCATTATTAGAGCCCTCTCCATTCCCTTTGAGCCCTATGGGGGCTCAAATGGGAATGGGGAATGGTTTGTTCAATGGGGACTTACCGGTCCCTCCAGGGTCAGAATGCACCGGTAAGTCCCCATTGAACAACACCAGTGCCGGACCCGGTATTGGAGGCAGCCATGACGCAAATAGCGCCATGGCTACCTCCAATCTCGGAATGAGGCCCCTACTCTTGTCCGCCGCCAATGCTACCTTGATTGGTCTGGCTTCTCCACAAGGTTACCCTGTTTAAAGGAACTAGGCTGGCCTTCTGAACCCCTGCCAGGTCAGATTTCAGAAATCCATATTAACACAGTGTCCTTGAAACACACTTACAGACTCATCCTGTGAAGTAGGGACTTAATATATAGCAGTCAAACGATTTTTCACCAACTGTGCCATTCCAAATCAAATTTCCGGTTAAGCTATTCCAATTTCAGTATATATAGTGTGCCAAAATAGGATCGGTTTTGCGCAGGTCAAGTCTGCTATATAGGGCTGTTCAATCTTCAAATGGGGAAAATAACTCAACTTAGACTGGATGACCGATAAAATATTTTAAAAAAAGAATTCTGTAATTTGCAGCACTTTTGGTCTGTGTGGCCCCATTTCTCGCTTCAATATGTCCCCACTGCCAGAGCTTTCCCTTTGTGTATAGTCAACATGTGGTTTGGTGAGGAGTGCCCCAGGTTTTTGACAAATTTAAATATCTCTACTACTGTCTGTCTCATTTTTATCATTAATTTCAACAGATGATCAGCTCAGCTTTATCTATCATTACATTTCAGTCTAAGGTAATAAGCTCATGCATACTACGATTAGCTGCCTGCTAGATAAATCCTCAGCAATCTACATCATATAGCTTGTAAGTCTGCATATTTTCTTGTCCTTGAAACAGACAGTATGTCGGACCTGCGTATGGTGGACACTAAAGGCTGGAATAATTGAAACTATATGAGCGATAAATACAAAAAGGGTGCCTCATCCAATTGGATTGTACTTTAAGTAAAACTCCTTTTAGGTTGGGTATTGATCAGGAGACACATTGACTCCTTGGTAATGGTTAAGATGCAAAGATGCAACATATTTTGCTTTGGAATTTTTATCCTCTGTTGCCCCAATGTATATTTAGATTGTGTCATTGTCTCCCATATTTCATGGCTAAATCCGACCCTTGAATATACTCTTTGCTTATTTGCTTGTATCATTGTAGCATAAAATGTATTTTTAATATCTATTATCTGCATAGGATATACCCATTGTTGGCCATTATTTCTCTACATTTTTGCCTCATTGCCATTTGCTCAACAATTTTCATAGATTTCTGTATTCAATAGACTGATCACAATATTCATTTTAGTGGGTTGCATTCTTGTTTGCTGTATCAATTCAATACAATTTGTTCAGTTTTCCTAGTATTTGCACTTGATGTGTACAAACAAAAGGCCAAGATTTTATGTCTGCTAATTTAAGCCTGTGTGGGGATGTTATTGTTTAAATATATGTGCAGATTGGTAAAACCAATGGTGGGTTGAATGTAGTTCAAGCAGGTGTGTTTGCCAAACAAATTGCCCATGAAGACACATGGATAAGGCCACATAACATGAAACACTGTCCTACACTCCAGTTGGAAGTTTGCTTTTTAACCTCCATGACCAATTGCCACTCTCCAGAGTAAGGGAGGAATGTTCCACAGTTTGGATCAAAACCTGTGTCATTTTTGCAAGGGGTCTTTTACTGCAGGTTTCTTTGTTGGTCCACCATGGTTCGCCACCTTCCATCTTCTCACCAGTTCTGAGAATATTGATTTTGTCTGGGCTTTGTCTTCCCAACTTTATGCATGGTATGGGTCTGCATTGAGTTCCTTGAAAACCTTAACCTCTTCAACTTTTGGGAACATGGCCCTTTCACATACTAGCCGGGCGATTGCTTGTCCTACTTAGATGTGGTAGGTGTTATCTCCCAGGTTGAAGAGAGAGAGAGACCTTGACTTCACTGATGCATATTTTCTCTATGATCATGGCCCCAATATCCAAGGAATGTCTGTGTGCCAAACCGGACCTTGGAGTAATCCTCCTATAGATTCCTTTGAAGACTTCTATCCGTAGACCAGTGTTGACTATCAACTTCCTCCTCAGCCGGACTAACAGATCCTTGTCTCTGTATAGATCATATTCAGCGACTGACAACAATATCCTGGTGGGTAGTCATGTTACTTTCAGCATCTTGACAACAGGGGGACACCAATTTCATACAGGAATAGGCGTTTTCTGTTTTTGGATCTGGAAAATCCCACATCTGACACCACATGTGATGGGGTGACCTGCCACAAGTAACCACTCTGATTCGGGATTCAAGTGCAAAGGTGTTTATTGATGACTTACAGATAGATTGCTGAAGAATCTTTAAAAGGGTCTCTGGGAGGTTTGGCGCTAGAGTCGGTCTTGCCTGTCTCGTCTTCACCCATCTTTTCCTCTTCCCTAGCCCAGGTGTACTTAATGGGGAAGTTAGTTCTTGCCAAAGTTAACACCTGGCTGTCTTTTGCTGTTGTGGTTGTTCCCGTAAAATGTCAGCTTTCCCCCTGGGGATTTTCTAGGCTTTCATATCCTAGCCTCCTTATTAGTCTTAAGGAGTTGGGGCTGGTGCCTTCTTCTGCCCGGTGTCATGTTTATTTCTCTCACTCGCTCCTACCCCCCTTTCACTATACTGCTCTCTTCAGATATTCTGCTCCCACCACGTCACTGTCCCTCTGATCTCTCACTCTGCCTTTCCGCCTCCCTTCTTTGATCTTACTTCTTTTCTTACTCCGTTTCTTACTATCATCTGGACCTCCATCTACCCCTCTACCTCTGTTATCTTCTCGTCTCTCCTCCCTCCCACTCTACTTCTGTATTTTATTTTTTAAATGTATTTATTGTTTTTTTAGAACGTGCTTAATACTGAAACAAGTTCTGTTTCTAAGCACGGATCAAGCATTCAAGCCCCTGTTGCTCTGTGTGGTCTTGCTTCCAAGACCAGCCTGTTGCCCCTGTGCTATCCTCCTTTGCCCCTGTGTTATCGTTGCTTCTCTCTATTCTTCTTGTTATTCTCTCTACTCTTACCACAGGCTGCACCTATTCTCCCACTCTTCGTCAATCTAACTTTTCTTCCTCTACTAATGTTCTTACTCCATTACTGACACTATCCCTGTTCTACCTTTAATTCCTCCTCCTACTACTATCAGTCTATTCTACTGAGTAGTGCTCTTTACCACCCTCTAATAAGAACTATCATTCAACTGCCTGTTTCTCTCATTGCTACCCCAGCTACCTGTCTCTACTCCCAACTTTTTCAACTACCTCTTCCACTACTAACACTACCACTCTGTGACTCCTACTCTACCTCTTCTCCTCACACTCCTATTTTCCACACACAAATATTCTACAGACCTCATCCTTATAATAGCCTCTGTACTCCTTTTGATCTCACCCCCTCTGGTCTCCGGACATCCTCCACCACCACCTGACCTCACCCAACTAATCCACACTGCAGAACTCACATGAACCTCCTTAAATACCCCCCCCCAGGATTGGATACTGACCCTGTCCAATCACTTACCTGGCTCAAGGGGGTCTGACAGGGAAGGGCCTGCATCGGCTTAAAAAGTCTTGTAAGCCTCACCCCTTCCCCAGACAATCTTGTCTCAAGTCCAGCAATATACAGTGGATGATTGCCCCTTAGTTTTAGGCCAGTTCGGGGCCTGTTAATACCCCCCTCTCTGGTGGGCTAGTCTCCTTTAACCCATGTGCCCATCCATGATGGCTTAATGGAGAAAAGGCCTTTCATAGTGCCTTTATTTAATAATTAAAATTCCCTGGCAGGTTAGTGGTGGTGGAGGGGGGATGCAAACTTCCTTTCGGTTGCTGCAGCAGCTTACAATTCAGCTGTGGAGTCTTTCTATAGACTGCAGCCAGTGTTGCGATTGTTGCAGCAACCTGTGACTGGTGTTGCCATGTACGCGGCTTTCCGCTGCATCTGGCTGCTGCCTTTGGCTTTGGCTCTGGCAAAGGCAGTGGTGCTGCCAGTCTTCTTTGTTCCTTGAAGCAGTCTGGTGCCGCCATCTGTGCAGGTAAGGTCGGTGGGGAGGGGGGACTGCCTTCAGTCGTGCACCCTGGTCCTCTTTGCTGGGCTCGCTAGCTTCCTCCCCCCATACAGGGTCACAACACGGGCCTTGTCACACCTTACCAGAGCCCACTAGGATGTAACGAAAAATAATGAACACTAAGGGCAGATAGTGACATAATAACAAATGTGGAAAACAAATGTTTTATCATGCTCCCATTTCCTTCTTTTCTTTTGTCAAGGAAGATCCTTTCATATCCAACCTGCTTCTTTATTGTGATTGCTCCCTTTTCTCATGGCAGTATTTCCATTACAATTAATTTCTTATTTATTTTAAGACTTTTGTTTTTCTGGCGAGTCTGCATCCATCCACTCTTTGTTTGGCCTAAATCTACTGGTGTGACAATGTGGCACTTTGACTCAATTGTTCTTTTTTCAAGGATTGGTTTGATAAAGGTTCTTTCTAATGGGATCTATCCCTCACTCAAGTCATTGTGCAGGGCTTTAGAAACAGGTTCTAATCTGGGTCGCTTAGTTGTCATTTTGTAGATTTTGGGGTAAGGTGGATTTTCCACAGTGCTTGCTGGATTGCATGAGTTGACATTGAGAGGATACCCTGTACGTTGAATGGATGAAAGTTTGTTAATGTCAGGGTAGATTGTTTGGTTGGTAGAGTTTCCTTAGCGGGTATGGTGCAATTGGGCCTTTCCTGTCCAGGTGATCTTGGATTTAAAGAAATGTGTTGCTGAATTGTGTTGTGATGATCTCTCAGAGTTCTTGCATAGGTGTTGAAGCCTAGATGTGTGCTACTGCAGGTTTGAGTTCTTGGATGAATTTGAAGACTCACTACAGTCCCTGTTGCAATTCATTGTGGAAGATTCGATGTGTTTAGCTTTCACAACTTGCACAGTTAACTTTTTTGATGAAGTTGTCATTGGAGTAAACCATTTGATAACTTGTTTATTTTCTGAGTATTTGAGTAGATTAGATTTTTGGGTGCAATTCTGTCGAGAGTAGTGTTTATCTCGTCAAGCATGTTGGTGATATTCACTGGATTTCAGTTGAACATTAGTTGTGAATATCTTAAGGTTTTTCAGGCGATTGTCAAATGAATCATTTTTCATTGTGTGGTAAATACAGGTAGTCATTTGGGGTGCTCTGAAAGTTATTTTGCTTTGATGAAGATGGTTCAAAGTTCGTAGAGATTGTCTTCCCATGGTAAGTTGGCTGGAGAGGAAACCAATGTTTTCGTCAGAAAAATGCCATCTGAGGTTTCCCAACTCTAAGAGAGGGTCCTGAAACCAATTGTTTCAGGTACACCATGCCAAAGCCTATTGAGAGTGATTTTGTAGCTACTGTATGGGAGGAAAGGTCTTTTAGGCCCCGTCCCCTCCATTCCAACCCGCTTGCACATTATGTTCGTCCAACGGTTACCCATGCGCCTGTGGCCAGTGATGCCGGATGGCCGAGGGCCGATCCATACGGGTGCAAAGCTCAACCAGAAGGCTGATTGCTGACCCCATTTTGTTCCAAACTCCGACTCCATTTTCTACATGGCAAAACAAGCTTCATAAGCAAAAACAAGCCTGGAGGGCTGCAGCTCTCCCTCCAAGATCGCGTACAGTGGGCCAGTTATTTCCCTCACCCTCCTCCCCTCTGTGTCAATGCAGCAGTCCTGATCTCACGAACAAGAGACAAGACAGACACTGTATCTTTCGCCTTCCTCCATCCATCACTGATCTGTAAATGACTGGGCAAGTGTTTGGATCTGGGAGACACAATCCATGTCCACAAACATTTCCCACGATTTTGCAGACCCTACATTTAAGTATATGCTGTTGACAACCCCCCAACCTCACTCCTCTTTTGAAGTAACAGATGCATACCCCATGCCTGTGTGGCACCCTGTTTCACACACAATGCTAATCCCCTCTGTGAAGGTTATAAATCCCCTTCTGCGGTTATGTGTTATGGGGCTGAAGCTATGTGATATAACAAAAAGTTCCTTTATTATCGTGCCTAAAACACTTGTACAATACACAAAGTTATGATCTATATATCTGGGTCCTATGTTCTTGTTCACACATCTTTTCCTACCACAGACCTATATTGATGTATGATATGCTAAATAGCTTGCTCGATATGCAAAATATATAATCCACATGCTCACTGGTTTTTAATACTATACAGATCCACAAATGTGCTCAGATGGTATAAGATTTTTATGTGTGCAATATATCCGGCAAGGCCGTGAGGTTAATGTAAACAGAGTAATTTGTGCAGCATGATGATCATGGTAAATGCAAAGGCATAACATAAAATGTAAACAGACATTGTTTATTATTCGCTGTACATGTAGTAACTATACCCTGGTTTTATTTCATCCTAATGACTCACATATGATCCCACAAAGTGAATAAGACCAAACTTAACAGACCTCAAGGCCTTCTCTTCCCCTCTGTTGCAGCGCCACGCATTCAGCCCCCAACACTCTCCCCCTCATACTGGGCTGATGGGAAAGGCCCTTTTCCCACTAATGCCCTGATGCTACAAAAGTAACGTCTCTGCTGAGCCCGCAACAAGTATCCACCCCCCTGTCCCCTGACACACGATATCTCCCTGAACTTTCCTCGCACCCACAGACTCTGTTTTAAGAACTATAGACTACAAGCCTCTTCACCCCAAAGCCTTTTGATGTGACAGTGGCATGCCCCTCATTTGTGTGCCATACCAGCTCACCCCAAACTACTAATCCCATGTGTGGCAATATATTCTCTTCACACTAACAAACAATAAACCATTCTCTCATGAGATTTAAGGGAATGTTTGATGAATGAGTCAAACTAATGTTGTGAATAGATTAGATTAGGCACCTGGACCCGTGTAGTCTCACATTTACTGTCCAGGTCAAACATCTAGTGATATAACTCTTATATGTCAACATGTGTAATGTTCAAGGTATGTGTGGCCACAAGGGCAAAAAAACATTAAGTAGGTTATATCTTCTTGATTTGGACATCTGCGTGACCCTGCACCTCACCCAGATGAGCCCACCTGACCAAAGTGCTCCATGAAGTAATCAGCACAACGCCAGCCAATCCGGGAGCACCGCCCCTACAGAATGGATACTGTCCTGTCCCTTTTGTCCAATGGCCGCAATTCAATGTATCCCCAATAGTACATGTCATAGTGATTGTGTAATATAATGTGCATTTTCTGATGTTTTGGCAGAGCGGTCTCGGAGTTTGCAGAGTTCTCTGCTTGCCCTATTTGGTTTTGGATAAACGTTACTTTTTATCTTCACCAGCACTTGGTTTTGGTCTCATTCCCTCATGGGGTGTGTCCATTATTGACTCTCGTTGGGGAGTTAACACTGTATTTTGGGGACCCCAACGCGATAGCGTTCTTTTTGTCCCTTCTGGCACGAGCTGTCCCCGGCCACATAGGAGACCCAGGGAGCACCCCCTCAAACGAGCTGCCCCTCTATGGCAACCGGTACACCTAGACCTGCACATGCAGTAGGGCGAGAGGGTACAGGTCCCGGCTTTGCAAAAACCCACGTACCGCTCACCAGAGCCGGGTGCAGCCATTGAGTGCGGGGCAGCGCCTGGACAGACCGGGTCTGGTGGGTCTCGGATCTAGACGGACACGTGAGTATCAAGTACGAGCGACGTTAATAGAAGCTAGAGGTGGGGGGCGCTGTTGCGCGTGTCCAGTATGGCTGCCTAGAGGGAGAGCTCCGGCTCGAAAGAAATCCTAATACAAAATCGATCCTCTCAGACCGCTCCAGACACATCAAGCAGCTGGAATCCGGTGGCGGAAGACGAGGGGCACAACCTGAAAAAGAAACGGTGAAATTCAGTGGTGGCATCGGCGAGATATCGCCTCCGAAACTCCCGGTGGCCGAGAGACTCCTGTTTGGCTGCCTTGAGGCACCATGAACACGTAGGCCGTGAGCCGTGCAGGGCGAGGGGCACCACATTACCTGCAATATCCTGAGACTCAAGGAAAGAGCCGAAGCGGCCATCCCACCCTGAGGCAACTGCAGTGGCACCAGTGAACGCTCAGGCGAGCCGAGGAAGGTGACGGGGGGAGGAGAAAGCGGGGAAGAGACACCCAGAGGCTGCGTTCTGCTCCCGCCAAGGGCGCGGCTGGAGGCATTGTGATTGCTGCACGGACCTGCCTCCGGGCCTCGTCTCCACACAGCGCTGCCCACAATCTCTGCTGAGGGGAGCAGGCTGGTGTCGAAGACACGCGGGGAAGGAAACCCCCCCCGCACCAAGTGAGTGATACCTGGCCAGGGGTGGAAGTCCTCTTGGCCTTTTCTGACACCCATGAGGCAGACTTTTTTCCAATGCACGGCCCACGGTGGCAACCGCTGAGGGGGGGCCCACATCATTCTCTGCAGCTGCTGTCCCAGACAGCCCCCCAGGCTGAACCTCTACGAATACGGAGGGATACACACCAATCTTCGTGCGCGGAATAACCGCCGGCAACCCCAAAATGCCCTAAACAACACGGGCACGTCCAGGAGGCCCCCGCTGCCCATCCCTGTTGCTCCAGGCGCGCCGCCACACGCCCCTCACACAAACAGGCCTGGAGGTCGGCCAGTGGGGACCTCGCCAACACAGATCTGCCAAACCCACTCCTATATACATGCAGCATATCATGAGCTAAGAGCGGACGTACAGGGAAACATCCCCCCCTTGTGTTGAGCCATACAGCGGTGCATCTGGCGACAATACGTGGGAGAACACAGTCCACCCTAAACTGCAGCACATGGGCCACAATGAGAAGAAGCGTACAAGAGGGAAAAAGATTGGCCCGATGGATAACTTCGCCAGTTCGCAGCCACATGGGGCGACAGGGGGGGGCACCACCGACACCTGAAGGGCAGGAGAATGATCCTATAGATCGTCTTGCGACGCTGGTGCAAAATGGGTTTATGGCCGTGAATGTAAAACTGGATGATATAGTGGTGAAAATCAGATCCCTGAATGCATAAGTGGAAAAAGAGAGCACACGTATCACAGAGGCTGAACACAGGATATGCACAAACAAGGATATGATAGCACAACACAGTCGCGACATAGCCCACCTCCAAACGGAATTGCACAAACCTCAAAACAAGTGCGAGGATCTCGAAACGAGATCCCGGAGGAACAACATCCGGATTGTTGGGGTTTCAGAGATCTTTGGCAAGGGACCCATGGAGAAACAAGAGGAAAACCTGTTGAAAGACATCCTGAAAGCCGACTCCTTCTCGGAACATTTTCTAATTGAAAGGGCCCACCATACCCTAGCACCACACCCGAAACCAGGAGCTCCCCCTCGCACCATAATTGCACGGCTCCTTAATTACAGGGACAGGGACACCATACTCCGATTTTCGAGGAAGAAAGGAACTTTACATTATGATCAAAACAGAATCCACATATACCCGGACTTTTCAGCTAATGTACAAACGCAAAGGAGATCCTATGAAGGGGTGAAAAGGCAGCTACGAATGCACAACGTACCCTATGTCCTTATCTTCCTGGCGAAGATGAGAATACAACATGGGGAAGAGCTCACTTCTTCGAGAACCCCACAGAAGCCATGACCTATGTGGAAGCCTCCATTCCGTTACCTCCTGAAAATCAAGCGGTTGACCAAAATGCGAGACCACAGCCGAGAGATGAGAGGCGAGACCCCACAGACTGAAAGAGAGAAAGATAGCCAGCTGCTTACCGCCCAAAGAAAGGAAAACTCTGCAATATGGATGGACTGAATGAAGACTTACGATTAACTGAGCCGTGAGCCTCCGTCGGGGCAAGCCAGGTGACTGCAACAGGCGACCCTCAGGAAAGCTCCACCAGTTTAAGGGAATGAAAATTACAGGGCAGCATCGTCAAGTTGGGTGAGATGATATGGGTGGGGGTCCAAAGTATCACAGGATGTTCAGCTCAGTTGAGCAATGCGGGAATGGGTGGGGGTGTTGAGGGTTTGGGGCTCAGTTGGAGGTGTCCTACAAGTTAAAAATCGTGGTGGCATTGCAGCACACGGAACTCTCCTGAGTAACAGCAGGACAAGAGACGCAACAAGGGTATACAGATATGGCTAATCCTACTGTGACGGCCCGAGGGCTGAGACTAAAACTTCTCACGTGGAACGTCCCTGGGCTGAACAATTGAGCCAATTTGAACAAGGTGGGAGCCTATGTCACTCAACAAAATCCCTAGATAATCATGTTGCAAGAAACTCATGCACTCCAGAAAGTCAACACTGAGCTCTTGAAAGGGTGGGGACAGCATAGATACTATACCGAATACTCTTCACAGGCAAGTGGATTACTTATCCTGATTCACCCCTCCGTTGGGTTTCAATTTGGGAAAAGTAAAATAGACCCTCTGGGCCTCTATGTAATAGTGTGGGGCAGCATCGCTCGGGAAGAACTGATATTAATAAACACGTATGGTCCGAACGTGGACGACCCTGACTTTTACACAAATGTAATGCAAGAGATGGGCTTCTCTGGAAGCAAGCAAATATTGAGGGGGGGATTTCAACACCATCTTGGACACTACCCTAGACCGCTCCACCTCCAAACACAGGAATCCCACAAAAACAGCTTGTATTTTGCAACATATAATGTTGCAACTAACACTAGTAGACACCTGGAGAACACTATACCCCCATAAAAGACAGTATTTATTTTACTCCTTGGTGCATGACGCCGAATCTTGCATAGATTACTGGCTGGTGTCCGCATCTCTTATTAACCAAATCGACAATAGTGAAATACTTCCCCGCACCCTTTCGGATCACTCCCCTATCCTTTTAGACATGACACTAGGGAATCTGAAACCCCCCGTCAGAAGATGGAGAATGCCATCCGATATCCCTAAGGATCCTACAGTGGCAGAGGCACTACATACAGAGGTAGAATTCTTCCTTGAAACTAATAAAAACTCAGTCAATAGTTCTGCAACTCTATGGGAGACATTTAAGGCATCTGTGAGGGGGATCCTGTTCTCCAAATCCACGGGGCTGTTGAAGGTGGTCAGGGTGGAACTGGCGGAAATAGAGAAACGGTTGGGTGAGTTAGAAAAGCAATATACAGCCACACATGAAGACAACATCCTGGCGGACATCAATAGTAACCTACAAGAATTCAATAGACTAGCTACCAGGGAACTGCTGTATATGGCTACTCGAGTCAGAGCACGCCGGTATGGCGAGGGGAACAAGGCGGGTCGCACCCTAGCCAACCTGCTGAAGGCCGAGAGACACCATACAAAGATCTCCAGCATAGTAGCGGGGGACGGCACGGTAACCACAAGTGAGGAGGGCATAAACAGAGAATTCGCCCATTTCTACACAGAACTGTATGCCAATCATGACCTGAAAACTCCCAATAACATTAGAGAATACTAAGACAACATCATGCTCCCGACGTTGCCAACAGAACATAGACTGTTGCTAGACCAGCCCCTAACGGTCGATGAAATAAAGGAAGCGATAAAATTGCTAGCCAATGGAAAGGCACCCGGCTCAGACGGGCTGGGGGCTGAGTTATACAAGGAGCTCCATGAGGAGATGGCCCCGATACTACTGTCCATGTGGGAGGAGGCCATGAAGATAGGGACACTTCCAACGTCCATGAGAGAGGCCATAATTACGGTGCTCCTCAAGCCCAGGCGCCCGCCGAATGAGATGTCCTCATACCGGCCCCTATCCCTTATAAACTGTGACGCCAAGGTATTTGCAAAGATCCTGGCCACGAGACTCCTGCCCAACATGCCCGTGTTGGTGCATCCGGACCAATGCGGATTTATCCCTACCAGATCGACGGCACTGAATCTACGTAGGTTGTTCGGTATCATGGCCCAGATTAAGCCAGAAGCCCAGGCGGTGGCTGTATCCCTAGATGCAGAAAAGGCATTTGATTCAGTGTCATGGACATACTTGTTCATGGTGCTTGAGAAACCTCCTAAAATGAGTCAAGGTATTATACACTAACCAGGGATCCAGGGTATTGACTAATCGCACCATGTCGGAATGGTTCGAGCTGGGAAGGGGTACGAGACAGGGTTGCCCGTTCTCCCCTATACTATTCGCCCTTACTAGGGGTATGATCCAGTCAGTACAACAGTGCATGCATGGTCCAAGATTTACCGTAAGCTTGGGTTGGAGACACCATACTACTCTGAGGCCCCGTTCTGGAACTTCCCTGGTATAGCACCCACATATGATCCAGATGTGCAAGAAACATGGGACCCGGAGGGAGAATTTAAAATCAAAGACATATTCCCTAACGGCAAATTTATAACACTGGAAGAGTTCAAAACAGGGATGGGAAGGGACCAATCCATGATATTACAATACCACAGAATGAGAACGGCATTTAAGGCTAGGCGGCCACTGTTCCCAGATGAGCCCCCACCACACCCGTGCCTGGTGGCTTTGTGTTGCCGGTCGGGAACCAGTGTCTCAGGGCTTTACACGGCTGTGCAGGTGAACACTCCAACGGTAAACATGATAAAGACCTCCTGGGAAACGGATCTGGGTGCTACCATAACTGACAGATCCTGGGAGAGATACTGAGAACTGACCAAGAGGGTGTCCATGAACGCGGGCCTCCGGCTGATCCAATTTAAGGTGTTGAATAAGTTGCACTATACCCCCCAAAAAATTGCGAAATTCACAAAAAACAGTCCCGGCAGGTCTCAGAAATGTGGGTCGGATCAGGCCGACTCGATACACATGTACTAGAGCTGCCCACACATATGTGTATTCTGGGGGGAGGTGGCCAAAATCCCGGAAACAAGTAACGCAGATACCGGCAGACCTCACACCACAAAAATATCTGTTTGGGGATATAGGAAAAAGGTCAGAGGTAATCAGAAGACTCTTTAATATTGCATGCGCGGTGGCAAAAAAGTGCATTCTGCAAAAGTGGAAGAGTGCACAGGCACCACAAGTGAACCATTTTCTTAAGGCACTAATGTATCTTAATGAATGTGAGGAACACTATGTAATGTCACTCCCAAACTCATGTAAACCAAAGGACATCTGGGCCCCGTTCAGAGAATATCTATGCGAAACGGACTCGACCAGAAGTAGCCCGGCAAGGCCTAGTAATACGTCTATTCTGTAACACTGCACATTATGTTATATAACTGAACTGAACGTCTCCGATATGGATATGTATGGAATGTCATGTTGTTGCAATGTTGTGTACCACAATCATTAAATAAAGTTTAAAAAAAGAAGCTAGAAGTGGGATACAGATGTAGTACACAGAGTCAGACGAAGTGAACGGGAATTAAAGGAAGGAAAATAACATAGCTAAGGGAGGTCTTGTGGGTTTAATCTATTTTTCTTATTCTTTCTGCATGTGGCCTAAGGAAATTACAAGGTGAAAAAAGGAGTACAGGAACCTAGCTCCGCGAGGGGGTGGAAGGTGGCGCTGCATAGTGCTATCTCGACTAGCGCTGGATATAAAGAGGAAAATAAGTGGAATAAGTAAGAGTCTTACATAGAAAGAAGACTCAAAGTAGAATTTAGAAATGCTTTATTCTTTTTCTTTGGGCAAAGGGGAACTGTATAAGGGACTAAGACAGAAAAGGACCTAGTGTATTAAGGGAGTAATTACAGGGGTAAAGGGGACAGATAGGAAGGATTTGTGTTAAATGTTACATGTGATATGTTTTCTGGTTAATGTTATGTAATTGTCTTGTTGTGTTTGTTGTTCATAGTGTACATGGGCAAGCCGTGACAAAACAAGTATTGCATTGCTGTTTTATATACCTGGTCATAGTAAGTGTGACAAACTGGAAAGTACTAAACATTGTGATACCAAAATGGTACATAAAGGTGTGAAATATTGAAGTATTGTGAATTGCATATTTTTGTTGCACACATTCATAAGGTGGGAAGGAAAGCGTTAAAGACAGAAAGGGTGCAGAAACACCACTGGCCCACATCTGTCAAAGTTTGCCAGATTACGCAGAAAGGATCACAAAATACCATGATCAATGTATAACGGAGCTAAAAGGGGAAGGCCTACCTCAGGTATGGCCAAAAAGGGGATCCTTCGATAAGAATGTGCTAGAAATGGTAGCCACCTGCTTGTTTGTGAAATATAAGGATAACCAATTACATAACAGACGAGAAATATTAGACTTATGGAGGCTCTTTGAGGAAGTACCTCCAAGAAAGGGAAAAGAACCAAGCAGAGAACAGAGCTCATCTCCCCTGGCAGTAGGTAACAGTGGGAAGGAGGGGGAAGAGAAGGAAGGCCAAATAGAGGTTGCACAACTATATCCCCTCCTGCCAAAGCCAGTACCAGCTGAAGTGTACAGTAACCCAGTGTACGTGTCAAAGCCTACATCCCCAGACGCACCCCAACCCACAGCACCTCCCCCATACAAGTGTCCAAGACCAGGTGGACAGGTGAGTACCCCAGCAATAGATATCGAGAAATTCACACAAGATCAAGATCTAGATTCCCAATTAACAATGGCCTGAACTGAACTATCCCGATTGAGAGATATATGCGAACAAGGAGGATCTGGCACCGCTAGAGTGGAACAGACATAAATGTCACAATCACTTGACAGGTCTACGGAAGAGGGATGGAAGAAGGGGGGAATTCTGTACTGAATAAATGATACCCCAAACAGAATAATAGAGATAGGTCAGGAAACAAAATAGGGGTGAGCAGGAGGGGGCATGGCATCAGATAGAGAGGAGGAATTTTGGTGTGACATAGAAGATCACAAACAAGAACAGAGGAGCCTTGGGAGCACAAGGGGTAGGGCACCAGCAGGTATAGAACAGACTCCCTTGGGAAGGGTGATGGAGGAAGAATGGAACGGAAGGTTGAGGAAAAGAATGGGGCAAATAGTGATATTAGGAAAAAAGGGAGTGAAGTTGAGTACAGGGAAGGCAGCAAGAAACAAGATATAGTTACCATTGATACTAAAGGGGGGGGACCTAATTATATACCCTGGGCTCAAATGGATAAGGCAAATTTACTAAAATTATTACCCTCTCGGGATGGGCAGGTAAGTGGATAAACGCATTTGAGAAAAACACTGCTGGGGTTTATTAGTGTCCACAGTAGGTGACCAAGCCAACAGAGTTTGAGCAAAGGCAGGCTTTCCCAGAATAACACTAGACTGTGATCGCCATGATGGAGCATCCTGTAACATAGTAAGATCAAAAGTATGGGATGCACTAAGAGACACTTTTCCAGATACACCAGATTTGCAGTCTGTCATGCAGTGCACAATGGGAGAGGAAGAGGATGCGATGGCCTTCATTTTACGGGTGCAGGAGATGTGGAGAGCGGAGACAGGCACAGCATGGGATCAGTCAACCTCCCTGTTCTACATTATAATCAAAAGGGGGCTCCCGAAAGAAGTTCAGAAGGCTCCTGAAAAATAGCTGGGATATAAGCCAAAGGCTGGCCAGAAATACAGAGTATTACAGTACATAATTGCAAAAGAATTAAAGAAAGAGAAAGGGAGATAGCCCAAAAGAGACTGGCAGACGAGGCTAAGTTAATTCAAACAAAACTGGTGAAGGTCACAGCAGCAGTAGCCGCCCTCCCTACAGACAGAGAACGAGAGGAGGAGGAAGGGCTGATAGCAATACAAGCCAGGATTGCAGCTAACTGGGCAGGGAATGGACAGGAGCAGAGGAATGGTGAGGAACAATATGGAGGGCCACAATGGCAAGCGCGGAGCAAGGAAGAGGTGTGTATAGAGGATACGGGTACGGAGGGTACGGAGGATGGGGTCCCAGAGGAGGACAAGGGACGTGCTGGAACTGTGGGAGGTGGGGGCATTTCTGAAGAGAGTGTTGAAGCCGCCCCATGAATAACTATCAGAATGAACAGCAGTATGGCCACCCCCACTCAGTAAGCCTGCACAAGCTGCCCATGGGTGGTGGCAGGAGAGAAGAGCAACCCCATCCTAGCTACATAGACGATCATAGAGCACCCCCACAGAACGCAAAACACCCACAGGCCCGAGAACACATGGCCCCTGTTTGTGGTAATCCCTTTGTTACAGCGGCAAATGGAGCCCCCACGCCTTTCAGAGGAGTGGCAGTGGTGTCAGGTAATGTTTTTGATAATGGGGAGAATCAAGGATATTCAGCATAGGACAGGCAACAGAGAGCACTTGCGTGTCCAGTACTATCAATGACCCTCGATGCAGCTGAGGAACCACTGGTAGGGGTGGAGATAGGAAACAAACAGTTCATTTTATGGTAGACTCGGGAGCAGAAAAATCGTGCCTACGAGAAGGCAGGTTTCCGTTATCTAATCGTAAAATGGAGACAAATGGGTTCTCTGGGTCGGTGGTTGAGGTTCCATACACAGAAGAATTGGATGTAACAGTAGGGGGAAAAACAGTGCGAGCACCTCTACTGTACTACGAAGAGTCAGCTATAAATCTGCTGCGGAGGGACCTCCTTAGTAAGCTAAATATGACAATTTCTTTTACAGAGAGAGGGATAGTATGTTCCACTCCTGGGATTTGTGCAATGCGAGCAATGCTAGTGATGCACACAGAAGCCACGGCACAACAGGTGGGTGAAATACCCGTAGACCCAGATATGCTCATTCAGAGGTTGAAGACCTTAGCACATGTTGTACCAGAACTGAAACGCCAAGAATGGAGAGTACCAACAGAATTTGTGTTGCGTCCAGCAGCATGCCCCAAGATAATGTCAGGATCAGTGGTGTCACTAGACTTACATGGGGTGTAGGTATCATCACAAATGATAGCAGTAATCGGACTAGACATAGATGGATGTGAATGGCAAACATTACTGTGTATAAATGCTAACATAGCCCTGCGAGATTTGTCAGATGAGGAGCTCTTCACGGATTCAGACAGTGACGGAGAAAGAGTATGGAGATAGCTATTCCCTGTGACATAATGATCCAGAATCAACAAGTGCTGCTACAACTTATGGCCGTAGTGAGTGCACCACCAGCATTCTTTAATGACAACATGTAACTGCTGCCACAAGATTTATGGACAACAGGCCCAAATGACGTGGGATTGTTGCTGAAGTGACACAAGTAAAAATAAAACTCAAACCAGGGGCATTATTGCCTTGGGTAAAACAGTACCCTTGTCACAAGAAGCAGAAGAAGTAATAAAAGAAACAATACAGGCCCTACTACAGCAAGGGATCATAGTACCCTCAAGTTCCCCCTGTACTGCTTGTATATACCACATCAAGAAAGCAAAGGGAGGGGCTTGGAGGATGATACGTGACCTACACCCCCTCAATGACATCATACAAAAAGAATTCCCAATTGTCCCTAATCCTGCATCCATCTTGTGCAGTATACCCAAAGATGCGGCATGTTTCACAGTGGTAGATCTGAAGCATGCATTCTTTTCAGTGCCACTAGACGTCGAGTCACAATATTTGACAGCCTTCACCCTGGGGGGGATATGGACATTGCAGGTTGCCCCAGGGATACTGTGAGAGCCCAAGTGAATTCAACAGAATCTTACATGAGGATCTTGGACATATTGACACAAAGAGCACAATCATTCAATATGTAGACAATCTCTTGATTTGTGGAAAGAATGAGGATGAGTGCAGACAGGACTCAGTGACACTATTGACTTTGTTGGCACACAAAGGATACAAAGTGGATAAAGAAAAATTACAATACTGTTTAACAGACGTGTTGTATTTGGGTCAGTTAATATCAAAAGATGGCAAAAGAATAAACCCAGACAGAGCAGCTGCAGTACAAGCTGTGTATGAGCCTAGAACAGTGAAGGAGATGCAGAAATCTCTTGGCGTGTGCAACTATTGCCGTGCATGGATATCAGAATATGCAGGATACACAAAACCTCTCCTGCAGGGCCTTAAAGAGCCCGTTGGGGAAGGACTGGGTTTTGAAGAGCAGATGGGTTCCCGGTGCAACATGATGAATTACTAGCAGAACTAATAGAAGCCCTGAGGGACGATCGTGGCATTGCTGAAATGCCAGGCCCATACAAACAAGAATGACGTCACCTCATTAGGGTATGCGGCAGCGGATGCTGCCGCCAAAGAAGTGTCCTATTTACCTACAGAAAGAACTGGTGAGTATGTTTTACAGAAACATGTGGAAGAAGAGCAAAGGGAGGGATACAACTCTATGGCAGTCTCTCAGATATTAGAATTACAGCAGGACGCGCCAACAGAGGAAAAACAGTTATGGGAAAAAACATGGTGTAGCCAATCATCCACTGACCTTCTCTGGCGGCAGAACAACACAGGTAAGGTAGTTATGACACAGAAACTACTAGAAATAGCCTTCCAACAGCTTCATTTCCCAGCCCACAATGCCAAACACAACATATTGCAGCTGGGATCCAGGAAAATTTGTTTGTGCCAGGATTGCAAGAACAGATAACAAAAATGGTGATAGAATGTACTACATGCCAACATACAATTCAGGAATGACATTGAGAATGCTGCGAGGAACATCACCCAAACCCATTGGACCATTCCGAGAGCTACACATCGATTATGCAGATATGGGAGAAAGAGGCATTGGATCTCGATACATGAATGTGGTAGTGTGCCGCTTTTCAAGGTGGGTAGAAGCAAGCCCCTGTGCCCACATAGACGCAAAGTGTGCAGCCAAGTTCCAAGTGCGGGAGGTGTTCTCCTGCTGGGGAAAATGTGATGTAATACGTTCTGACAATGGGATGCATTTCGGCAATGATCTGTTCAAAGCAGTAACAACAATGTTAGGGATTACACACAAATTGTGCATGATTTATCACCTGCAATCAAATGGTATTGTTGAGAAAATAAATGGAATTCTTAAGAGTAGACTATCAAAATAATGTTACACACTAAAGCTAAATTGGGTCTATTGTTTACGCCTGGCCCTGTTCAAATTGAGAAACCAACCCAGCAAGAACCACCATTTGTCCCCCCACTAGATAGTGACAGGCAGACGCATGTACACAGCACACTCCCCCTTACGGAGACAGTCAGATGCACACCGAAGTGCAACAGTGTTGGGGGAAGAATAACACAAGTATCTGAAAAAACTCACGCAAGAAGCATGCATGATTGCAAGACAATTAGCACCCCCATTCACACAAGAAGCAGCAAATGATATGGTAACAGCAGCCACAGATAGCACAAGCGGCCAGCTCATGCCAGGGGAGATGGTGTACGTAAGAAGTTTTGAACATTGGTGGAATGCACCCAGGTTCCATAGCCCATATGAAGTTGTATATTGCACACTTACAGCAGTAAAAGGGCCTAAGGTATTGGATACATTTGTCTGACATACGCAAAGCCTATGACATTGTAGCACAAAATGAGGAGACAAATAGGCCAGAAGAAGAGACACAAACATAGAAATAAAATCAGACACATCTGATGAGATCCATGAAAACAAAGGAGTAAGAAAAATAAGCTGAATATATAGAAATGAAATGTGCATTCTGTAATGTAAAAAATGTGAATAGATGTTATAGCTGTCAAAGAAGAGTAATACGATTGTAATAACAATGATGATGAAAAATGATGTAAACTCTCTCTTTCTCTTTCTCTCTCTCTCTCTCTCGCTCTCTCTTTCTCATTTTTTTTTCTTCTGCACAGTGATATTCTTTTCAATGTTGTTTGGCCGGGTGGTGTACTGGGCAATTTAAATGAGGAGGGGGCAACTTGGTAAAACAAGGTACCCACCTCATATTGCACAGGTTCAAACTCATTTGGGAGCAAGGGACACAGAGAAACGGCACGCTGCATGAGAACAACACAACCAGCAGAACTTTATCAGTACGCTCCACTACACGATATAATGAATCTGAGTTCAATGTCTATGAAATGAACGACCCAGATCCTTCTGAATTACCCTGGTTATATGATGACCCTGATCCAACGGTATCACTTGTACCTGACATAACTGAACAATATGCAGTATTCCCTAAGTGTGCGGTGAATGATGATGAAAGAACTGTCGAGAGGTTCATGGCCCTATATAACCAGTGGGAAAAGGCGTGGTAAGCTGAACACCCTTAACACAGCATGATGAGAAGAAAGCTCTGCAGCACCTGGGAAGTAATAGAAGAAGGAAAAGGGGGGCGGGTCGGAAGAAATATGATGAATAACACAGGCTAGGACTAGTCATCATAGAAGACCCACAACAACCCCACCAGTCTAATAAGTGGTATGCAGATATGAGCTCTAATGCAAAACAAAACAACTAATGAAAGCTGATATGTGTGCTCTCTGATACCCCATGCATCGGGTACTCCTAAAGTGCTGTCACCACAAGAGTCACCTGATGCAGATGCACAGTGTCTCCTTCATTTTGCACTATGCAGAATAAAAAATACTTTTCAAGCACACACTGTTTCTTTTGAAATGCTGCAAAATGAAAAGACATGCTACTCGAAACCTCAAGGAGTAATGTGACTGAAAGAACCTTTCCTAGTGATAAAAGGAACATTATATTTGGACAATAAGGGGCAAGACGATCAAATAACATGAAAAGCAGAGGCATTACAAGGACTGGTAGATGAAAAATTGCAATGGATCCAGAGAACGTGTGCCCCGATATGGAATAAACACATTGCAAAACTCACGTGGGTCATGGCCCTTGAAAAGCCATTCAAATTACAGAAAGAAATATCTTATGAACTATGCTTCCATGGAGAGGGAAAAGTTAATATGGGCACGAAAAAGAACTGCAGCAAAACACTCATCATTCCAGACATGAAAAACAGGACTGCTGCATTGATGGACACTTACTGGGTTTGCGGCAAACAGGTGTACCTGCACCTTCCACAGTCATGGAGGGGCACGTGCTCTATGGCAACGCTGCATTCCGCTGTGATGGTGATACCTGAAAGCCAAATTAAAGGGGAGAAGGGGCCATCAGGTGTCAAGAATCCAGAGCCCTTCAACCAACTGAAGACGCCCCCATGCATACCCTGTCCGAGGAAAAACTGCAAAGCACAGTATCAAGAAAAAGGAGGTCATCAAATTATATCTCCAGGGCATCCTCTGACATTTTGGCGCAAATCCCGGAAAGGTTACGACTGTTTAACTCAGCTGAAACGTTCTTTGCCTCCCTCGTCCCAAGTATCCAGGTGCAGGCCAATGCAAAATGTCTCCAGATCACCGGCTGGGAGCTGATCCAACTGGCCAATGACACAGAAGAAGGATTTAATGTGATCAAGGTGGAGCTAAAGGCCCTGCGATTGATGATGATGCAGACATGTACGTTCTAGACCTGTTGCCAGCCATGGATGGAGTTGTTTGCCGAATAATCAGGAGTGCGTGCTGCACGTTCATACTTTCTGTAGATGCAGACAATGGGACCTTATCGCACGTAATTGCAGCTGTGCACCACTTTGGCAAGTGTATGAAGGAAGAAGGAGGGGTTCAGCCCAGCACCTGGTTTGACATGTTTTCGTGGGTACCTTCATGGCTTGGGATGGCTGTCAAACTATTAATACCCACCATCGTGTTCCTACTTTTGATTTTTTGTATGTGCCAATTAGGTCTTAGGTGCTGCACAGATGCAGTACCTAACAGTGCAATGATGATGGTGACAATGGGCAGTGCAAAAGGAGTGGTGCAGATGACACACGAGGCAGAAGTGCAAACAGGGAATGACTCAGGGCCGGAATATAGGATGATAGGCCCATATACAATGACGGGTACATCTTAGATAGGTCATACCACACAACAATAATGGAACCCTGTGAGCTAGTTCGGTATGACAAGGTCTGGGTGGACTTGGAGGGGGGTGGGGGCTGTATCTATATGACTTGCACTCCAGATGAGTATGCTAGGGCTGGGGAGAGTCTCAGAGCAGTGTGTAGAGCATGGATGCCATGAAAGGGAACACCTGAATGGAATGAGGCAGTGGCCGAGGAAGAGGAGCGTAAAAGATTGGGTGAATTACAATATTTGTTACTTAAGTAACGAAAGGGGGGAATGTATGGGAGGAAAGGTCTTTTAGGCCCCCCCTTCATTCCAACACACTTGCACATTATGTTCGTCCAACAGCTAACCATGCGCCTGTGGCCAGGGATGACGAATGGCCAAGGGATGACCCATATGGATGCAAAGCTCAACCAGATGGATGATTGCTGACTCCATTTTGTACCAAACTCCGACTCGATTTTGTACATGGCAAAACAGGCTTCACAAGCAAAACCAGCCTGCAAGGCTGCAGGTCTCCCTTCGAGAGCGCTCACAGTGGGCCAGTTATTTCCCTCAACCTCCACCCCTCTGTGTCCTTACAGCAGTCCTTTTCTCACGATAGACTAGACGCGAACAAGTAACAAGACAGCCACTGTATTTTTCGCCTTCCTCCAGCCATCACTGACCTGTAAATGACTGGGCAAGCGTTTGGGTCTGGGAGACACAATCCATCTCCACATGCATGTCCCACCATTTTGCAGACCCTACATTTAAGATGTATGCTGTTGATAACCCCCAACCTCACTCTCTTTTGAAGTAACAGACGCATACCCCATGCCTGTGTGCCACCATGTTTCACTCACAATGCTAATCCCCTCTGTGAAGGTTATAAATCCCCTTCTGTGGATATGTGTTATGGGGCTGAAGCTATGTGATATAACAAAAGGTTCCTTTATTATCATGTCTAAAACACTTGTACTCCAAACCAAGTTATGATCTACATGTCTGGGTCCTATGTTGTTGTTCACACATCTTTTCTACCACAGACCTATATTAATGTATGATCTGATTAATAGCTTGCTCGACATGCAAAATATATAATCCACATGCTCACTGGTTTTTAATACTATTCATATCCACAAATGTGCTCAGATGGTATAAGATTTTTATGTGTACAATATATCCGGCAAGGCCACGAGGCTAATGTAAACAGAGTCATTTTTGCAGCACAATGATCATGGTAAATGCAAAGGCATAACATAAGATGTAATCAGAACTTGTTTATTATTCACTGTACATGTACTGACAATACACTCGTTTTATTTTATCCTAATGATTCACATATGATCCCACAAAGTGAACAAGACCAAACTTAACAGACCTCAAGGCCTTTTCCCTCCTCTCTTGCAGCGCCACACATTCATCCCCCACCACTCTCCCCCTCATACTGGCCTGATGACGAAAGGCCCTTTTCCCACTAATGCCCTGATGCTACAAAAGTAACCTGTCACCCTTCCGCCCTTCCGATGAGCCCGCACCAAGTATCCACCCCAATGTCACCTGACACATGATATCTCCCTGAACTTTCCTTGCACCCACAGACTCTGTTTTAAGAAATATAGACTACAATCCTCTTCACCCCAAAGCCTTTAGATGTGACAGTGGCATGCCCCTCATTTGTGTGCCACCCCAGCTCACCCCAAACTACTAATCCCATGTGTGGGAATATATTCTCTTCACACTAACAAACAATAAACCATTCTCTCATGAGATCTAAGGGAATGTTTGACGAATGTGTCAAAGTAATATTGGGAATAGATTAGATTAGCCACCTGGACCCATGTAGTCTCACTTTTATTGTCCAGGTCAAACGTCTAGTGATATATCTCTTATATGTCAACATGTATAATGTTCAAGGTATGTGTGGCCACAATGGCAAAAATGTTAAGTAGGTTATATCTTCATGATTTGGACATCTCGCCTGGCCCTGCACCTCACCCAGATGAGCCCAGCTGACCCACGTGCTCCACGAAGTAATTAGCACCACGCCAGCCAATCTGGGAGCACCGCCCCTACTGAATGGATGCTGTCCAGTCCCTTTTGTTCAATGGCCGCAATTCAATGTATCCCCTATAGTACACGTCATAGACGGCATGATTTTGTAATATAATGTGCATTTTCTGATTATTTTGGCAGAGCGCTCTCGGAGTTTGCAATTTTCTCTGCTTGCCCTGTTTGGTTTTGGATAAACTTTACTTTTTATCTTCACCCGCACTTGGTCTTGGTCTCATTCCCTCCTGTGGTGTGTCCATTATTGACTCTCGTTGGGGAGTTATCACTGTATGTTGTGGTATGCTCACTTTCACTACATTGCTCTCCTTCTAAAGCCAGATGTTAAATTATCTCAGTACAGTGTGCTGTTTGGGGTCCACAGAAGACTTAGCAACTGCACCAAACAGGTTGTCCATGACAGAGGGGTTGTATGGTGGTGCATCTACATGAAAAAGAAGGTCATCATGGAAGCATCACAGGTTAAGGAGATTATGGTGAATGATGTTCAGTCTAGGAAAGGGTCAAAAAGTGGTGTTTCTACTTTGAAACTGAATCTGTGAACAAGCACAATGTTTCCTCCTTTTTGGCTGCTCTTTTGACAACCATGATCATTTAACATGTTAGGAAATCTTTGTGTATAATAGCTGAGTGAGACTTAGATGGACAGTAAGAAAGAGAAAGCCTATTTTGTATTTTCATAGGGGATCATAGGTGTCCCAAAAATGCTTGATGATAGACCAAACAATGATGAGGGGGCTTCTGGTTCCCATTGTTTCTTTGTGGCTCCTTCATGTAGAGGGTAGTCGATGAGCTTGTTTGTTATTTGGGCGTTGCCAAATAGAGATTCTTGGTTGATGCAATCATCCTCCAAAAGCATAGTATGTTCTTAGTTAGGTCTGGTAGGTCATCCTAGCTGCAGTGGGGAATGGCACTAGGGATACTTTTTTGATGATGTATGGTGCAATTGCAGGTGACTCCTTGAGTGGGATCATTCTGGCAATTGTTCGGTTTGGTGTTGTAAGTGCAGCGGTCATGACTTGTTTTGGAAGTTGTTGAGGTTTCATCAGTTTTGCTGTATTTCTCTGTGCATTGAGTTGCTGGCATGAAGCAGTATTTTCTTTGCAGAATCCAATTGAGGACATTGTTTTAAGTGTTATCTGGTGATGATGAAGGCCTTCAGGGGTCTTTTAGGGGATAAGATTACTGTAGATTCAAGGTCTCACGTAGAATGATTGGTAGGCATTGGGAAATAAACCTCCTATGCTTTCATTAAAATAAAATATCAAAATATATTCCATAGGTAGCCCATCTGCAAGAACCAACATGGCTAAATGACCTGTTCTTTGGGACGGTACTCAATCCAGAGACACTTTAGCTCATGGTGCCTTTCACAGAAGGGAAATATCCATTTGCATATCAGTCTTTGTCCCACCCACATGGGCAGTCCAGCACCGAAATGTTATGGCAATTCTCTTCTGAACAATAGTACCAACAGCAACCTCACACACGTGTTTCAGCCTTGTTGTGCCTCATCAGTGAGGTGGAGCTGTGCCTCTCTGAGCAGAGTGAGCAAGGGGTCAACGTCTGGATGACCCTAGGAAACTTAGGGTGATTAAACCTAAGTCCCTTAAACAATCAAAAAATAGTCCATAGACGGCACTCTGCGAGAACCAACATGGCTAAATGACCTGTTCTTTGGGAAGGTACCCACTCAAGAGTCCACAGCCACACTTTAGCTCACTTTACCTTTCACAGAAGGGAAATATCCATTTGCATATCAGTCTTTGTCCCGCCCACATGGGCAGTCCAGGACCGAAATGCTATGGCAATTCTCTTCTGAACAAGAGTACCAACAGCAACCCATACACGTGTTTCGGCATTGTTGTGCCTCATCAGTGAGGTGGAGCTGTGCCTCTCTGAGCAGAGTGAGCAAGGGGTCAACGTCTGGATGACCCTAGGAAACTTAGGGTGATTAAACCTAAGTCCCTTAAACAATCAAAAAATAGTCCATAGACGGCACTCTGCGAGAACCAACATGGCTAAATGACCTGTTCTTTGGGAAGGTACCCACTCAAGAGTCCACAGCCACACTTTAGCTCACTTTACCTTTCACAGAAGGGAAATATCCATTTGCATATCAGTCTTTGTCCCGCCCACATGGGCAGTCCAGCACCGAAATGCTATGGCAATTCTCTTCTGAACAAGAGTACCAACAGCAACCCATACACGTGTTTCGGCATTGTTGTGCCTCATTAGTGAGGTGGAGCTGTGCCTCTCTGAGCACAGTGAGCAAAGGGTCCACGCCTGGATGACCCTAGGAAAATTAGGGTGACTTTAAGTCCACAAGCACAAATTCTGCTGGCCTGCTGTCTTCTATGCATGGCATGGTAATATTATATTAATATTCAATTGGCAGCAATGGGTGGTGATTAACTAATTGCAAACTAAGCTAAACTTGGACAATTAATCAATACAGAAGAATTGCAACATTCTAGTACTCAATCTAGCTCAGGCAATACACCTGGATATGCAAAATACGTTTTTGTCTCTAAAAGCAAGTCTTCCAAACCAATCTTATTCTCGCTTAGACAGAATAATCTTTCCATAGCCAGACTGTCTATGCAAGATAGGTCTCGTGATGTAGAAGGGAATCTGTCAAAGCAGCTGTTAATTTGGATAGACACACACGTCTGGTTAAGCGACAATGGATGTTGCTATTTAGAATAAAGTTGTGTCCTGCCAATTGGATTAGGCTGTGTAACAATTAATCTGATTTTCCAACAGTAAATCTTGCTGTGTTCGGTTTTCTCAGGCAACAAAATGAAATACCGTGCCTGGTTAACCAATTATTAATGTGATTATTCACCAAACAAATCTGGCTTTGCTACAGTTAAGCAGGCTTTGTAACAATTAATCTGGCTTTTCTGAAATGTATGACTCTAACAAGACACCCGCCTGCATGATAATTGTGTTGATTCTGCAGCAGATAAATCTGGCTATGCAAAGATAAATCTGGCTTTTCAATAAATAATCTGTTTATAGAACAAATGGATTTGGCGAATCTCAAAATGTTGGTTTAGCTATGCAGATGTTAATCTAAATGTACAAGTAGATCTGGATATTCCGGAGTGAATCTAAGTATTCAAACATTATGTATGGCTGTAGAGTGTTTAATCTAAGTAGCACCAGTCTGGCTACATATCAATAAATATGGCTAAGAAACATACAGCTGGCTTTTAAATAATTGATCAGGATAAGCAACTATTGGTCAAGCCAGGTAACAGTAAATATGTTTGTGCCAAACTAAATCTGGTTGTGAAGCAATTTGTCTGATTTTGAAGCAAATAGGTTTGGCTATACTATTATAATGTTTCTTTTGGAGCAAAGACATCTGTCTACACGTGAGTAAGTCTCAAGAAACGGATGTTGGAATATGCCCCCCAGCATATGAGCGAAAACCCAATCGAAATCGGATCAGGACTTCCCCATTAACGCAACGATTTTGTCCTTGCGCACTGCGCCATGCATGTATCCTGTGCAAGAGGCCTGGCCCCGGAGTGTGTTACGAACAGACCTACTGGGAACCCAAGGAGATGGAGAGAAACAGGGAGAAAGAGGCGAAGATGACAGACAGTGGCGTATCCAAGGGCCACGAAGCAGGCGCATACCGGGGTCAAGGAAATATAGGAGGATGAATGCCTCACCAGTTGCAGACCTCTGAATAGTGCACCACCATGCACCAGATTCGAATTGAACACACTCACAGTAGACAGGACGTACTGTCGCTATAAACTCATGATGGTCACAAAAGAACTCTTGAAGACCATACACATCTCCACCAGCGTCAAACACATTATTGATATGCCAAACGCCCTGCATTCGATCGACTACACTCTACGGGCACTCTGTGGAACCTTAGGGAATTGCCATGAAGATGACGCGGCTGGCATGGCAGGATGTGTTGAACGCTGATTAGTTGGGTGATGTATCTATGAAGGGAATATGTCCATGAAAAATGAAGGAAAAAGTGCAATGACTTGAGAGATTGGGGGGGTGGGGGCGGTTTGGAGTTGGGGACTCATTCGTTAAGTCATTGGTTTAAGATGGGACTGTGAGGGATCCGGTTCCCACTGGTGGTTCGACGCTAGCTGGGTGATGTTAACTGAGCTTGATCGGACGCCATTGCAGGGTTGGGGGGAGACATAATAAAGGTAGACGGGAGGACAGGAACGATTATATGGGGGAGAACGTGATAAGTGATTTCAGATGTTACACATGTAAGTCAAAGAACTTAGAGGCTGCGGTGACGGCATCACAAGATGCAATGGAAATATGGCAGTGACTTCCAGTATTAACCAGAGCAAGCTCCTTAGAGTCAGTACACTCAATGTCAAAGGACTGAACTCCCCGACGAAGAGGTCTCTGGTGCTCAGGGAATTTCAAAGATCAGGATTGGACATACTATTTCTTCAGGAAACCAAATACGCACATGGGGACACACATAGGGTCCTTGAACACAGGGTGGTAACCGAACACTGGGGATCGGGCCCCCTCAAAAAGTCAGGAGTGGGCATACTGATCAGAAAGGGGTTGAATCTAAAAGTCCTGAAGACATGGGCCGATGTGGAGGGTAGAGCACTTATAGTAGTGGGTACTGTGAATGAAACCATGTTCACCTTTGCCACGCTCTACGCCCCCAACACTGGCCAAGCGAGATTTTTACAGCAGACAATACCCACAATAATGCTTGAAGCCGTGGGTCATGTAGTGCTTGGCAGGGATTTCAACCGTTGGGTGAACACTATGGAGGATAGACAGGCTGACAACCCCGACCAAGGTGATCCGGCTGATGGCGGCTGCTCAGCCGTGGCCAAAATAATGCTAACATATAGGTTACGAACCATATGGCGAGGATAACACCTGAACGGTTATACCTTTTACTTGGCACCACATGGCACTTTCACCAGAATAGACTACGTGTATATCTCTGAAGAGTTAACAGAGACAGCAACTGCCAGCATCTCCTGGTCGGACCATGATATGGTCACCGCCGACATAGACTTAATAGCCCTTAATAGCCCTTCTGCACAGGGGGTCAAAATGGTGATGTAATGAGTCGCTTTGGAAGGACCCTGTCTTCCGATCACAAATGATCACTAAGATAGAAGAATACTTTAAGACAAATGACAAATTATGGCTCCTTAAACAGAGATATGTTGAGAAGGGAAATAGCAGCTAGATTAAGGGGCCAAAGAGAAGATAGATGGGTAACCACCATAGATCCAGGGGGAGACACTTCCTCGGATGTGCATAAAGGGGACATTCCAGAAGCGTTTGCAATACAATCCCTATAGGCTATCCAAGATGTATCAGAAGATGAATCCTCTCTGCCGGCGACAATGCAGAGAGCGTGAAGATTACTGGCATGTATGGTGGGGATGCCCTCGAGTCAAAGTGTACTGGTATGAGGTTCTTGGATAGATTAGGGATCTTGATGGAATCCAGCGGGAAGCTAAACCCCTTTTGATGCTGTTTGGGTTAGAAAAGAGTGGTGATGAGTTTAGAAGGGTGACTGGAATAGCAGCGTTCCCTCATCCTCATGCATTGTATTGCGGTGGAAAGTGACAATCACCCCAGATAAGAAAGAATGGTTGAAGGTAGACATCAACATTGCAGTGATGGAAAAAATTACAGCTGCCCTACATGGAAAATCCACACAGTATGAAACCTTATGGGGCGACTTCCTGAACCAATATGTTGCCAACGCATGATCAAAGAGATGAATGTTGTCCCAGGGGATGTGTTAAACAGTATTCATGAATAAGTGGGATGTGACAAGGTACCGCTCTGGGAGCTACGGGTTTGTGAGGACTGAGACTGTGCCTCTGCTAACATGATGAAGGAGCAGCCCAATTACATTTGAAAAGATCCATACATGATTGTGACTCGCATTGTGTCAATGATGTGATCAATGTGTCACAATGATTGTGACAAGAGCCTGTTCTCCATAGACACAGGTTGTACTTTATTTTTCATTTTTTGTATTTTTATTTGCATTTTTAATGTGCTCACACAGCCGGGGGCATAGAGCCGTTGTTACCGGAATATGTCTTAGTTGCGTATTTCTAGCATGCTTAATACCCAGACGATTCTATATATGACGTTCCTGGGGGAGGGAGGTGGGAGGGAAGGGGATTGCTATCCAGAAGAAGAGATGGAGTTGGTTTTACAACGGGTTATGTGAGTTTGAATTGTAATTGATAAATCCCACATCATCCATTTCCTGTATATTGCTTAACCTGTTCTGCTAAAATCTCAATAAAATTAAATTTTAAAAAACGAAGTCCAGATAAAACTTTATTTATACGAAAAACATGTAGACTCAAATACATACTTGTTACCATACATATAATTTAATTCAATGTAGCTAGTTCACATGTACTTGACTAGTTTAATACAGGATAAACCATGAGATACATATGGACAATCATTCATTAAAACATTGCAGTACAATTTTAGCAATGGAATCAAACATGTGTTCTTTCTATGATGCATTTGGCCAATTGACTAATTAACACTTCAGAGTGAAAGAATACTAGTGCCCAATTAACAAAAGAGCTTTCTTCATGTTTTATCCTGAACACATTCAAAAGGATAACCACTTCCAATACATGGTTGACCAAGTAACAATTCTACTAAAATGAACAGAACCCATTCTGTTAATGTAATGAAATAAACACTAACATAATCAGAATACCATTCTGTTAATATAAAATAATTCAAAAGTCAATTCAAGTATTTTTTTCATAAGGTTTACAAATGCATACTCAATACTTCATAGTGAGGCCAAGCTCATCCAACATTTTAATCACCTCCGCAGTCAAAACAAATGAATTACCTGCACTCACCCTATCCCAGACTACTTGTGCCAAATCTACATTCACCAATGAGAAGAATCTGCTCAAAAAGCACATTCTCATTTCTTTAAGGTCCCCACATTCTTCCATTAGATGACGTAAGTTATCATTTGGCACACTGCAATGGCAACATATAACTTTATTTTCTGAGGTATCGCTACCTCGATTGGCCAGAAGTTCCTCTGTAGGCAAAAGATTAAGTCGAAATCGCAAGAATTGACATCAGAATTGCACTTTCAGTAAGAGGCTTTTCTCTTTCACCCAATCGCTGAGTTTTTCGAAGCCAATCGTTGCAAATATCTGGCTGTCAGGGTCCAGCAAAGTGATTGGTCGATAATCCACTATATGTTTATTACCAGTAGCTTCCCTTTTTTCCCTACACATGCTACTTACGTTTCCACTGCTAGAATCCTTTCTATTTCGTTAGAGAGGATTTGGGTCCATGTTACTTTTGAATTTCTCATGGCTAATAGCAAACCACCCACTGGTCTACCTTTATTCTTCTTCTTAGCCTCTTGTTGCATTATGGCAAACCATCTCAGCACAATTTGCTGGTTAACCAAGTTTCCTGGAATTGTGATGATATCATACTCTTAAAAAATATGGTTTTCCTCCTCAAACCTGAGGAAACTATTAAAGCCTCTTGTGTTCCAGTCTAAATAGTGCAAATTCTCTTGTGTCAGAGATTAGACTGATCCCCCCCCCCCCCCGCGTCCCATTAATTCATTTTTTAACAACTCTAGGCCACTCATAACCAGCCCATGCTGTTCCAGGTTTTGGGGGATTAGGTGACACGTTGTTCACACTAATGCTTCTTGCATCCATCATATTCACTACATTAGCTTCTTTTGCTTCCCTGTTTTCACACTACATTGTTATCTCAATAGATTTAGACAGCATATTTCTAGATATTTTTAGAAATATGCTGTCTAAATCTATTGAGATAACAATGTAGTGTGAAAACAGGGAAGCAAAAGAAGCTAATGTAGTGAATATGATGGATGTACTGATCCCCCCCCCTCCGGTCCCATTAATTCATTTTTTAACAACTCTAGGCCACTCATAACCAGCCCATGCTGTTCCAGGTTTTGGGGGATTAGGTGTCTATCTTCATATAACACACAGGCACATTTCATTATTTCCTCTCTTTCGTCTAGCACCATATGTTTGACAAATACTGAAACCCACTTCCACAAGGTTGCACCTGTCTTCCAATGTAAAGCTTACATATATAATATCACAAGTGGACATTTTTGCCAGACTGCTAGTCTGCCTCAGTAATGTCAGAACGGTGGACCGATTGAGCACCATATTAAGATTGATATTGGGACATATTTTGAAATACAGAATGTTCTGATCCTGTGTCAATTTCAACATCCAGTCACCATAACCCCACTTCAGGTTTGGCTGGTCCGGGTTCCTTCCCAACTTACAGTGCCTATTGGGTTTGATATCTTCCATAGTCATCATTTTTGGGGGACCAAACAGACCTATCAAGTGATCCATTGGGGCCTCCACAGTTTCACAGGGTTCTCATGTAATTGCCACCTCCTCTGATCAAGCCGGAACGTCCTTAGCCAAATCCCACAGAGTAATTTGGTTACTCACACCCACTAGTGACCCCATGTTAGTTCCTTGCGTTGTTGTAGCCACTGGTTTACCTTGATGATTGTGCTCCTGATTTTCTTTGGGAAGTGAAAAGAGTGAGGCCCATTGCTCCTTGTCCAATGCTGATGCAATCCTATCCTTCAGCAGTTTGCCAGGAATGTGTGGTGTCAATACTCCAATGTTCTCTAACTCTTTGATTGGCATGAGTGATCTCGACATCCTCAATCCAGCCACTTCCATCTTTGATGAGGACTGCTGACAAGCCATTGGCCTTTATTTAGTCCCGGATTTGGCAATAGGTGAGTGATTAGGACAGTCTGTTTCAGAGGTGGTGTTTTCCACAACCTCAATCAGACTCATGAAATATTTTGCTGGCTCCATATCCAAAATGGACTTGTTCTCTGATATGACTTCCCTCATTATTATTTTCTTGCTTTATGAGTTCCTGCAACATTTGGCTTCTGTTCTTGATTTATTTTTCAGCATCATTATTCTTTGACTGCCAGGCAACATCTTTCAAGGACTTTCTTGAATCCTTCTTCAGCTGATTCCTTCTACCATTAGTCATTTTTTGTTGTTGCTTTTGAGACGTCATATTATTCTCCATAGGTTATTTTATTGAATTTAAGGCTACCTCCTCTATTCCATCACTGGTTCCCACCACTTTCTCAATTGAATTCTTTATGGTTCTTTTCATAGCAAAATAGCTGGAACTCAGGATATCCATTTTGACATTAAACTCTGAGAGAATGTGTATGTGGACTCTTACATCATCCATGATGTTATCATATAGAGCAACTTGCACACTCAGAATAGAATTGAGTGCTGTCATTGATGGGGAAGACAATTTTATACATTCATCTGCTTCACATAATGTTCTTTCTCCTTGCGCTAAATTGTTGAGGGACAACAATTCAACTAGTTCAGACTACGATCCTGCCATAGGATCTCGCCCCACAACGAGCTGTCTTTGAGGACTCAGATGACTCTCCATTGTGGGCCCCATAATTGTGGATTCTACCGGCAGCTGGTTCTTGTTCCCCATAGTGGCATCTTCCGCACAGCCTAGTACTCCTACACCTTCCTGGAAGCTGATATCACTCATATTACACCGATCAATACACAGCTGGGAATGCGAGCAAGTGATATTTGCTACTGTGCTCGCTCCCAGAGGTTTAAAAAAATGTTGCAGCCTCTGGGTGGCACCAGGAGTAGCCATATTCTTCCCCAGGATAGTGCCTGTTGGTTGTACTATTTGCGTCGTTTGCATTGCATCCATCGGGATGCTAGAGCTATCCACATTACTTGCCATGGCTGTCAATCGTTTCCCCTCTGCAATGCAAAGACCACTGCAGATTGCACTTAATAGTTGTTTGTCTTGCTGTATTTGGGATGGAATGCCATTCACAGTATCAGCCAGGTTAATCAGATCCCCTGAGGTCACATCCTGAGCTGCTTGACGTACTTGAATTATTTGAGGTGAGGGCGCCTTATTCTGTGCTTTCTGTTTAGTGGTCTGCTGGACTGTTTTTTCTTATTTTGTGCCGATGGCATCCTTAGCCTTTGAATTAGTTTACATTGAGGTATGCGCTATGAGGCACAAGATGTAGAAAAGCTTATCAGTTCCTACCGCACTTACAATGCCAGGAAGCTCCAAGGCTCATATGCTTGCAGTCACTTCCCAACTAAACCTAAAGTAATAAGAGGGAGAGAGAACTTGCACGTGTGCTCTTGAATCTTGATCTTAGTCTTAGCCCCCTCTTTACTGGCTTCGTATGCCCAGTACTCTTAGGTTCTTGCCCTCAGATATTTTGTAGTTTTGTAGTAGCTGGAAGCTCAAAAGATTAAATACCTGCAGTCACTTCCAGTTGCTTCCAGAAGAAAGGTATTTTATATAAAGGTACCAGTATTTAAATTGGCAGCTCACTTTTCTTCCACTGTGTCCCACACCACAATCTGTTGGTTCGGCGACAAGTAAAATGCAATTTGGTAGTGACAGTGGGATAGGGTGCTGCTGTTTGAATTCGGACCCTTGTGTCTATCTAATCTCTTTCAGAACTACAAACATGTCACCAAATTCATGGATCTGGCATGAATATTTGTGAAAAGACTAATAGCCATGCCCTGGAAGTCTTCAAAGGGCCCCCAATACAAACTATGGCTCTTTGACATCGAGACTTGTTGAAACAAGAGCATTGCCTATGCTGCTAATAACACATGATGAGGGGCCTGCTGATACCCAGGCGGCTTGGCGGGCATTGGTTCTCACAATATTTCACCCATCTGATGATAACCACCATGGATGACCTGCTTTAACCACTTTCCTTTAATTGGTTAACTGTACAGCTCTATGGTCTCTGGAACATTGTGCACATTAAGGGGCCGATTCATGGAACAAACGTGCGCCGAAAATCTACGCGCAAGCAGGCGCAAGCAGGCGCAAGCAGGCGCAAGCGGAAAAAAACAAACGTGCGATTCATGGAAGTCCCTGCGCGTGTTTACCTCGGGATGTGCGCCAAACCCGTGCATGGCGCACACGTCACTGAAACATCCCAAAAGACGTGCGCGACACGCACAGTGAAAGCGCACAACCTCGGCGCATATACCAGAAAGTGGGCGGAACACGGGGCGTAACGCGCGGAATGGGGAACAACTCGCGAAAACAAGGGCGTAACTGGGGATGTACTGCAGGGAAGCAGACGGAACGCCCACACGCACCCGAACCACACGTATTCATGGAACCGAATAGGGCAAAGCCACGCACAGCGAAAGACACGCACAAGCCGATACACGTCCGCCACACGAAGGCAGGCGGTAGCGTCCCTGCACATTACAAAAGTGGCAACATACAGCAATTGTGCGAGTGGGGCACGTGTATTTCGGGGGTTCGCATGAACTTACTCACGCGATCGGGCCTGGGGGAGCGGGCTATGTGTATTTCAGGGGTTCGCGTGAACTTTCACACGCGATCGGGCCTGGGGGAGCGGGCTACGTGTATTTCAGGGGTTCGCGTGAACTTTTTCACGCGATCGGGCCTGGGGGAGCGGGCTACGCGTATTTCAGGGGCGCGCGGGAAGTGACACACGCGATTGAGCGGGGTACATGTATTTCGGGGGTGCGCGGGAAGTTACACACGCAATTCCATCAGGGTACGTGTATTACAGGTGTGCGCGATATCAAAAGGGTACGTGTATTAGAGGGGTGCGCGGGGTGCAGCACACTTGAATTGCACGTGTGGGTCCTCCCAGGTGTTCCCTCTACACCCTCCACGGCCCCTTCAGGTGGCTCACACCACAGGGGCCTACCCAGCACATGTCATGCAGGCACCCCACCCACCATGCCCATGCCCACCAGCCAACCCACATGTCAACTTGCACTACTCCCCCCCAACGCATGTCCCCCTGCACCCCCAGCCACCAGGGGCAGCCTCCACCAGGCCCCCACCCATGTCTCACACCACCCCCACCCCCCAGTCACCAGGGGCACCTGCCAGCAGGCCCCCACCCATGTCCAACTCATGTACCCTCCCCCCCAGCACTGTGGGGCACCTGCCAGCAGGCCCCCACCCATGTCCAACTCATGTTCCCCACCACCCCCACCCCCCAGCACTGTGGGGCACCTGCCAGCAGGCCCCACCCATGTCTCCCACCACCCCCACCCCCCAGCCACCAGGGGCAGTATCCAGACATCACATGCAACACAGGAAGTGCACCACACATGTACACACACCACCACACTTGCATGCATGTGTACACCCCTGCCAAGTGTCGCACTGTTCAGACGGCCATCCATGTCACATCTGCCAATCAGGCTTCCACATACCGCTGTCACATGCATCCATGTGGCATCACTGTTGCACCCTTGTCAAATACACACACATGCACATGTACACAGTGCTGATACATGCAGCCGAAAACAACATACATGCGTGACATCACGGACATGTCTACTCACATACACATTCATCCAAACATGTGTGCCCACACAACTGCATTTGGCATGCAAGCCTACACACACAAGCACCATCCATGTCTCACACATCACAGCCCTCGCATGTGTCAGCCCCACGGCCCTGTACACCCCCACCCATACTCGACCCCATACAAACAGATGTGCAACCTGCACACTACCGAATAATCACCACATGCACTGCTCACAATCAGGATGCATGTACACTCACCGCTCGACTCCAGAAGGGTCTGCTTCTCTAGGACCTGGACGTGGAGCGCTGGGGATATGCGTTCCAGGACCCTCATCTGTTCTTCCGACAAGTGGCCCCGGCGCCCCTTGGCATCCGCTGCCTTCAAGAGGCGCCGGCCCTTGTTCAGGTTCCTGGACCTGAAGTCCTCCCAGCGCTTCCTGACATGTTGTAAGTCGCGGACTGCCACCCCCTCCGCGTTGATGGCAGTCACAATGTCAGTCCAGATCCGAGTCCGTCCTTCCTTGTCGGCACGGGAACTTCCGAAGAGGGCATCATACTGCCCCAGGACTTGCTTCACCAGGACACCAACTTCGGTGGCACTGAAGCTGGTGCCCCTCTGCCTCTCTGGCTGGGGGTTGTCAGTGGTCACAGATGGTGTTTGCCCCGACATGACAACCCCAGAGGCAGGAGTGGGTGGGCAACTGGGTCCTGGGGCTGGGCTGTGGAGCGATGGAATCCCAGTCGGGAGTCTTCGGTTCCAGCAGGGGTGGTCACAGCAACAGCACCCCTGGCTGATGTGCAGGCAGCAAATGGCAGTGCACGTGGGCAGCAGGCAGTCAGGCAGCAGCAGATGGCAGGTGGGAGCTTGCTCGGGGCCCTGGGGGCAGTAGTTCGGCCTTCTGGGCAGGAGCATGTGGCCAGCTTGATACGGAGTGATTTGGCACGTGAAAAATCCGCACGTCAGCGTGTAATACGAGGAAAGGGCCATGCGCGTAAGCGCGCGTGGAAACTGCACGTCCGCGTGTAATACGAGGAAAGGGCCTATGCGCGTAAGCGCGCGTGGAAACTGCACGTCCGCGTGTAATACGAGGAAAGGGCCTATGCGCGTAAGTGACGTGACGCGCGCGTGCGTTTCCCTCAGCACGGGTTAAAGGTGAGCGGGCCCAGCAGTTCGCTGTACGTGCCTTTCGTGGAGACCGACGTGTGTTGCTGCTTCCTGTTGTTTCGCGCGCCATCACAACTTCACAGCTATCAAGGACGTATCTCTTCTTTTGGCGGGGGTATTGGCTACGCGTGTTTTTCTGCATCGCGCTAGTCAGACGGTGAGTCACACACGCTCTTTTTCCCACTGCGGGTGCCCCTGTGTATCGCACCCATTTTCGATGTCATAGTAGCCTGCGTGTCCCACGCGTACGCGTTATTCGTGTTACTGGGTGCCACCGCGTACTGCGGGAGGTTCAATCCACACACGTAGGCTGCAGGGTTGCGTGCACGGTTTTACTGCAGTTTTGGGGTGCCGGAGCGTTGCGTGACCCGTCACCACATCACCGGGGTCACATACAGCCTTGCAGGTGCAGGGGGGCTGTTAACATCTTGCTTCCCACCCCCTTCACCCCAATTGCCCAGGTCAATTGTGGTGTACACCTCCCATTGGCACCACTCCATCTGTGCCAGCACTACTACATCTGTGCCATGGTTGGGAGGCCACCAAAGGTGAGGGGCGCCTCAGCTGGGCGTACTCCTCGTGGCGGGCGTGGTCGGGGACGTGGCCGTGGTGACCAGGGAGTAGGGGGACTCCAGGGTGTCCAGGGCAGCCACAGAGGGGGAAGAGGCAGGGGTGCGCCACTTGAGCACAATGTTGTGCCATGTGTCGGTGCAGCCATGCCTTCACCCCCTGTGGTTCCGGGGGATGCAGCTCCTGCATCTGGCACTGGCACCCATATGACCCGGCAGTCCGTTCCATCGACTGCCACGGGCCCAAGGGTGGTGGTAGCTGCAGGTGCAGCTGTGGACACCGCCACCCAGGCTCAGGGTCTGCCAGCGCAGGCTGCGTTGGCACTTGAAGAGCCCTTGGTAGATCTCCAACAGGCCAGGGGGGAAACCATAGGGGCACGCCGGGCTGCTCAGACCAAGACACGTGTCCCTGGGGCAGTCATGTCATCTGCTGCCCCGAACAGCCGGGTGTTGGCAAGTGCAGGGGCAGATGCACCCAACAGCACCCCGGTTGTGAGTCTGCCAACCAGGACCGTTGCGGCCAACCACCCTGCCACAGCTGATGTTGCTGCGCAGGGTCCATTAGTGGGCACCCAGCTGCCACTGACACAAGTCAGGCCTCTGGTCATCCCTCCACCTGCCACTCCCTTGGCTCAATCCACTGAACCCACTGGCCATGCTGGTCAGGGCGGCATTAGCCAGCCAGGGTCTGCGCCACAGTCCAAGAGGAGGAAGGTTGCACCTGCAGCACAGGCTGGGACCCCACACACAGCCACGACCTCCTGCACGTCGAGGAAGAAGCCTTTCTGTAAGCAGGAACTGGAAATCCTCGTGGACTACGTGCGGGGCCACAGCCGTGACATGCTTGTGGGTGCCAATAGTCAGACCACGGCTGCCCAACGTGACACCCAATGGAAGCATGTTGCGGAACATGTCAGTTCATTCGGCCATGAGGTGCGCACGGCGCAGGAGTGAAAAAAGCGTTGGAATGACATCAAGCGCAGCACTAAGGCCAAGCGTGCCTCAAATTACAACTTGACTCTGGTGACTGGCGGTGGGCCTGCACCAGAGGAGGAAGAACTCACTCCGCATGAGGCTTTCGTTGCGAAGTTCATACCACCTGAATTGGTCGAAGGAGTGGGAGAGAAGCTGGACTTTGATGCCCAGTCCAGTGAGTGTTGATGCGTGTTTGTTGAGGACGTGTGTGTTTCACTTGTGGGATGTGTTGTGCATGATTGCTGCTACATGTGACGTGTACATGGTTCTGATGTGTAAGTAATGCAATGCTACCGTCATGCATGTCTCCTCTGACTGCATGCGGGACTCCATGTAGGCATGCTCCCTTGCCCCTCCTCCGCCACTCTGCACCCCAGTTCCACCTTTGCACTGGTCTGCTCCAATCTTGCCAATGTGTAGTTTCTTGTCCATGTGTCCTGTGTAGATGCTAACTTCCAGCGTAGAATCTGCCAGACATATGCCATGTCGTACAGCCTTAGTACTCGATGCAGGGTATCTCACTTGTACTGTGCATGGGTCAGATGTCCCGCAGGGACATGAGTGCCCATTCATGCTCCATGTGCATTGCACGCATGCCCCTATGTGTCCTTGACTGGATGATCACTGTAATATCAGTCCTTGGTTACATACATTGCCTGCCATCTCATCAGCCTTCCCATGTCAACTGTGCCTCAGTCCTGCGTTGCACACATGTTTAGGCTCTGACAATCTGTGTGGCTCACAGGCCTCAGCCTGTTCAATGGCCAATGACTCTGTCCAACTCTTGTTGTGTCTTCTTCACACGTGGGCGGCCTCCGGAGTTTCCATCATGTGTCCTGCCCACTGTCCCAGCATCATTTGCAGTGTTGTAATTTGAATCACATGAAGCTGTTGATGCCAGTCAACACTGCCTGTCAATACACAGGTGTATGGTCAGCCTTTTGATACCATGATAGGTATCCCTGCTTTGGTACTGGGGTGGAGGGGTGCTTGGCTTCTGGACATGGTACACATTGAATGCACAATGCACGTGATGTCTGATTTTGACATTGCACTGCCTTCATATTTCCTGGCACACACCATGTAGTGTTTGTACATGTAGGTAGTGAGTGGCGTACACATTTTCTGCACTGCATAGACCCACTTCCATGGAAACTTCCACCTTTCAACAGGTCTGATCACAGAAGCTATTCAAAGTAGACCCAGCATGCATGCCAGGTCATATGTTGTGTGTCACATGTCTGCCTGATGCCTTTGCTGTCGGTGTGTGTGTGTGTCGTGTGCTTCTGACATGTGTATTGACCTTTTCCTCTCTATTTTTCAGGTGATGACGCAATGGAGGCAGAGGATGGTGTTGTCATGCCAGACACAGGGTTGGTAACGCCACATCAACCCGGCACTAGTGTGGGTCGTGTGGTGGTAGGCCACGAAAACCCCCAAGTGCTGCAGTCCATCTTGTCTCTGGCTGCCTATGAGTCCAGCCTTGATGACGACTCTGACGTCCATGTTGAGTTGGATGACCATCAACTCCACGTGTCAGGGGTGAGTGATTCTGATGTGGACACTCCTCTGTCTGGAACACCTGCACTGAGGGATCAGACAGTCTTGGTTCCTCCGCCCGTGGTGGATCAGGACGCAGGGTCACCCTCCACACCAGTCACTGATGTGCCTGGGACATCACGTCGACGGGGGCATGTAGTCGTGCAGCCGCAGGCGGTGCCAACACAGCGAGGACCCCCGGTCCTTGGGTCCCGCAGGGGTCAAGCTCGGCAACGCGGTCGCCGCGCGCAACCGCTGTATACTGAGTGGGAGCAAGACATGACTGCCATTTCCGAACGGCAGGGGGCAGCAATGGAGAACATCGCTGAGAGCATGGAGCGTGTGGCCCGATCTGTGCTCCCCACTGCTAGGCAGGTGCTTCTCCAGCAGCAGGCGGCACGGTCCACGGCCCGCTCGCTCAGGCTGGGCATGGCGGCCTCAGACAGGGCACGCCAGGCTGAAATGTCGTCTCTGCATCAAGCAATTGCTGCTCACGCAGAGGCGCACATGGATGCATTGAGGGAGGAGTATGCTTCCCTCAGATCCACTCTGGGTGTCCTTATGATGTCCCAGAGGCAGCGGGCAGAGGAGAGGTTTGCACAGCTTGAGTGTACCATCTCGGCTGAGCTACAGGCTTGCCGGGAGGTGCAGCGGTTGTCCAGCCAGGCCTTGCAGGAGGAACTCCGTGTTACACGTGCTACCTTGCAAGAGGAAGCACGTGTATCACGGTAGGTTCTGCATGCAGACCTACGTCACATCGCCACACAGAACCAGGCTCACCCGTCCGGCAGACTTGCTGCCAACGAGGGGCAAGCTGCGGCTAGGCGTGGCCAGGCTACTGTGCCACGTCCTCCTTTCCAGGATGAGCCAGACTCGGACGACCATCTATCTCCCACATAGGTCGTTCTGTGCAGGCGTTGAGCCCATGGAGGTTTTTTTTTTGGCTCAGCATCATCGCATGTGGATGTTGAGCAGCACCCTGTACCTCCCCCCTCCTGGGTGCCTCCCCTCCCCCCCGGGTCGTATGTGGCCATTTTTGATTTTTCTTTTAGTTTAGTTAGTTAAGTTTCTGTTTGATAGTTAGTTTAAATAGGTAATGTAGGTTTTTTATAGTTAGTGTAATTAGTTAATAGTTGATTTAGTTTAAAATTGCTAGTCTATTGTGCTTTCATGTGACGGTGCAGTGCTTTGTGGCTTTTGAAGGCATCCACTGTCTGTTCCAGCTGGGCCCTTCATGGTTGTCTTGTGTAAGTGTTTGCTGCTTGGGTTCCTTGACTCACATATGCCACTCCTGCCTCCCTTATCCATGGGCTCGCAAGGATGGTTCGGTGTTACAGCATTTTACACAAGGGCATTGGACTGTCATATCTGTGGCATGTCTGGTGCTGTGTGACTTGTGTTGACACCCCTAGTGGGGATGATTTAGGTGTCATTGTCCACTGTTCAGCTTTTGCTAGATGGGGTGTATCATGATTAATGTGGACATTGATTGCTATGCATTGTGTAGTATGTTTCATTTCTTTCCTGTACATGTACTTGTTGCAATTCATGCTGTAGATAGTGTTCCACACTTTGTAGGTGAAAGACGGACTGATGGTGTGATTTGTGATGTGACTCTCTGACATGGTCAAGTAATGAGATGCCTGATGAGACACACACAGATGACTTTGAAGCATTAATCATGTGTTCCATGCCCTTTCTGCAGGGGGATGAGCCTCCAGAGCACCTTTGCCAGCAGACATGTCCCATTGGACGACGGAATTCTGGACCCGTTTGTTGGTGCCCACATGCACATGTGTGCAGAAGCAGAGGCACAGTGATTGCAGACCCACATCCCAGAACTGCTGACATGTTCCAAGGAACTCCAGGCAAGGTGAGCATCACAGGGGGGCCACGACACAGCAAAGCTTGCACCAGGCGAGTTGCACATGCAGGCTTAGTCACAGCACTGAGGGTGAGCTTAGACGAATATTGGTGTTGAAGCACACAATGCAGCTCAGATGTGTTTGTGGACTGTTGGCTGCTGATAGTAGGTTTGTCTGGGACACATGCAGGGGCAGTGGCACATACCCTCCGGTACACCAAGGTCCATTGAGCCACTTGTATCAACCATGTAGCCTTCCGAGACATGGAAAGGGGCAGCTCACAGGGACATGCAGCAAGGGACATACTCGGGTGCAGTGCATGTCTTTTCCACGTACTTCATGATAAATGCACTGCCAACTTTGTTTCAGTCATGGTGGTACGCAACTTGCTCTGTAGTCATGGCTTGCAATATGGGTCTATCTGCTTACCCAGGGAACATTGCATGTTGTGTGAATTGTGACACATTGGTGTTCCATTTGCCACGCACCCAGCAGCGGCTGCCTTACTGCATTGACTGTGTATGACCCGTCACAGGGGTGATGTTATATATGGGTACGAAGCATCAACCACAGATTGTCTGTTTGTAGAGTAGTCTGTTGCTATGGGGCATGTTTGGTGTTGTGTTTTTGTGCAATTGGCACGTACAGGTTGTTGACTGTGTCTCTCTTTGCAGCATTGCAGTGCTCCTGTAACCGGACCTGAGAGTGCGCAGGCAGGAGGCCAGCACTCAAAACCAGAGCTAAGTGTCTTGTTGTTTTTCTTACAAACTGCTCTGCATAGGCTTGCTGGGGAGTGTACTGATGCATGGATGTATGTGTGGTTCAATTTGGTATGTTATTTTCTCCCTAATCACCCGTGATCCTATGCAATTTTGAAACCTGTACCCTCTACCCGGTGTTCCTGCTTCCCGTGCCTATCCAAGCAACGTTCCCTGACCCTCTTTCCCCACTGGGGTTGCGGATGCCTGTGTAAGCCCCGAACTTGCAGGCGCCAAAACCCTAGAGGGGGTGGTTGGTTCGTACCACTCCTGAGCCTGGACTACAGAAGGCCATGACAATGATGTCCAAGTCTGTTTGGATTGTGTATGTGTTCATGCAGGTTGTACATTTTCGTGCATTCCCTAGTTTCATGTGTCATTCCACCTCCCCTCTCCTGCCGCTCATTCCAGTCATCCAGTGTGTCAACACCTGTCCCGACTGCATATCCCTGAACCTCCTTCCCCACCAGGGTCTCAGGGGCCTGTGTGAGTTTGACCTTGCAGGCACCCGGGACATGGTGGGGTGGTTGTTTCGTGGCACTCCCGCGCCTGTACAGGGGACCTGTGACAGTACACATCCATTCATGGTGCATCATCCTATGTCATGTACCACACATGTCTCACATCCTGTCGTGACATTGTTTTGCTGTGCTACCTTGGTTGTTGCATCATTGTGGTAGTACTTGGCCTTTGTGAGGTACTGCTACGTCAAGTCATCTAGTGGAGGGTGTTTGGGTTCGTTTTTATGCCTTGGATTTTGTGTTTCGGAAATTAGTGTGTATTCTGAGGGTTCAGGCATCTTTTTACACACAAGGTGGGAGATGGTGACGAAGGGTAAAGGTGATCCTGTGGCCAGGTGGAATTGAGGTTTGGGGGCTCCATGACCCAGGTGCAGTTGTTCAGTGGGTCATGGTCATTTGTGAGGGAGGGGGGGGTTGTTGTTGATTGTTGCCTTGCCCTGCAGTGTGATGGGAACTCTGACATAGTAATGGTGGTATCCCATGTACATGTTGTGTTCTGCTGATCAATGCCTGTTTATGTGTTGTGTTTTCCTTTCAGGTGCGAGGGGATAGTTGTGGTTTGACATGCTGGGGTGTACACATGGTGGATGTTCACATGTGATGTGTAGGGAACACTGATGGTCACTTGAGTGCACATGCATATGTGGAATGCATGTCCTTGCAGAACCACACACTTGCACCCTGATGCACTACATGTACTCCCACCCTTGCATATACACGTGTACACTGTTTGCCTTCTGGTGCCCACTGTGTCCCGGCAGCACATGTTCTGTGACCGATCATGGATCCAGTACATGCCTGATTTGACGTTTGACGTGGTCTGTCACTTAGATGTGATGCTCAGGGTGTGCATCACACACAATGGCTGTTCACTGTGCTGTGCGCTGAGCAGTGTGATGCAGGAGTAGGACACTGCACACATGAGCTGCAGTGTTGATTTTGCAATGCATGATGTGCATGTAGACAGGCATTCATTGTGATGTTACGTCTACGACTGTTGTAATGCATTTTGAAATGACTTATTTTGGGTGGGAGGTTGTTGGTCTGTCATTTCATCTGATTCCGGGTCAGGCAGCAGTGTCCGATGCCACTGTGCATTTAGGACATGGCAATGTGTACCTTATCGTTACTGCATTGGTGTATGGGTATTGCGTGCCATGACATGTTGATGTTTGGGAGGGTTTGTGTGACATGACAGTGATGGCCATGGCCTGGTTTGCAGGTGTGTGTGATGCACACCTTGCATGTCCGTGTCATCCGCTTCTCAGAGCAACTAGCTGGGGGTAGATTTCTCTCCGCAGCAGGGCCCTCCCCCTGGAACAGACTTCCGGCCTGACTTGAACTTGAGGGGAATCATCTCCAGTTCTGGAAGCACCTCAAGTCCTTCCTCTTTGCTTCTGCTTACTGTCTGCCTCTCCCTTGCAGAATTCTCCACTGGAACTGCACAGGAGCTGCAACTGGGCCACTCTCACCGACCTTGGTCCCTGGCCCAGCCACTCTCCACTTGCACTGCCTCCCTGGCAACCCCTGCACTGCAGTACTGTCTCTCTATCCCTACAGCCCTCCCTTCCCAGCACTTGTCTGCACTCACCTTTGTAGTTGCCACCAGGCGACCTATGTATTATTTTTTTGGGCTACTTCCCCAGTACTGGACTCCCCCCACCCTTCCCTTGCACTTTTCCCATTCCCCCTACCCCTGCACTTGCACGATCCCAATGACACCTGGCCTAGTAGTACCGTTCTCTGTGTTCCCTTGTTCCCCCCTCCCTGCCTCATTGCACCTTGGAATACTTGTGTATGGCCCATATCATGTCATATGTCATATGTGTGCCTTTTGGTCACACAGGATAGCTTGTGTTTAAGTAGCTAGGGATGCAGACGATGTGGCACTTCCATGGCAACTATCTCAGGGTGGTAAGGTTGTGACAGTTGACTGTCTCTTTGTCATCATCGATTGTCACCTGGTATGTGCCAGGCCTGTGTGCACTCCGCAGGGGTGGGAGTTTAGGTGAAAAATGTGGCCACAAGCTGGGTCCGGGCTTCCTCGCCACGTGCCCTGTCCCCTCCCATGGGCAGCACCTGTGGTTGGGGATGTGGGGACACCACCATGTCCACCGGGACGCCCTGCCGTGTTGCAAAATTGTGCAGGACACATGCTGCCACAATGATCCTGCACACTACTGGTGGTGCATAAAGTAGTTGCCCACCAGAGCGGTCAAGGGAGCGGAAACGTGACTTGAGCACTCCGAATGTGCGCTCCACTATGCCCCTGGTTGCAATATGGGCGGCGTTGTATCTTACCTGGGGTGGTGTGGTGGGGTTCCGGATTGGCGTCATCATGTGGTTGCTCAGAGGGTAGGCACTGTCCCCTGGGGAGATGATAATAGTTGAGATAATTAGGGTTTGGATATTTGTCTGTGTGTGACTTGCATGCATGTGCGAGGGCATTTGTACTGACCTAGGAGCCATGTGTCGCCATGCTGCCCAGCTTCCAGGGCCCGGCTCAGGGCGGACATTCTGTATATGAAACTGTCATGGGTGGAGCCAGGGTAGTTTGCATAGACAGAGGTGATGATTCCCTTTGCATCACATCCCACCTGTACATTGATGGAATGCCAGTGCTTGCGGTTTCGGTAGATGTGCTCAATGGCACTAGGTGGACGTAGGGCCACATGGGTGCAATCTATGGCACCGAGTACTTTGGGGAAGTGTGCCACCCTGAAAAAATCCAGGACAACGGCCTGCCTTTCTGCGGGTGTTCTGGGCATGTATATGTGCCTGCGGACTGAGGGGCGCGCTGTCATGATTGCCAGTACCTGGTGTAGGCAGCGTGACTGCGTGGCCTGTGAGACCCCCCCCACTATGGCAGTGGTCCGCTGAAATGACCCAGTGGCCAAAAAATGCAGGACATTGAGCACCTTCTCCAAGGGGCTCAATGCTTGGGAGCAAAGGGTGGGGGATGTGAGGTCATCTTCCCACTCCCTGACCAGGTCTAGGATGATATGGGGTGGAAACCTATACCTGCCATAGACCTGGTCGTCAGGCATCCCAAAAAGGCTTGTCCGTGTTGCGAAAATGCGTGCCCTGGCTATTCTCCTCCTCCTGCGGTGTCCCACGATCAGTGCAGCGACAAATGGGGCATTCATCGTAGCTGTATATACGCGTTTGTTGTTTGTGCGCACTTTTATGCTGTGCGCGGGGACGCTTCCACCTGCCTTCGTGTGGCAGACGCGTTGACGCCTGTGCACGTCTTTTGCCGTGCGCGTGTTTCCCGTGTTCGGATACGGTCCGAGTGTCATCGCGTGTGATCGGAGGGGAGTGTACGTACACGCAAGTGGCCTGGGTACGTGTGTTTCGGGGTGCCCGGGAAGTTCCACACGCGATTAGCCTGGGTACGTGTGTTCCGGGGTGCCGGGAACTTTCACACGCGATTGGTGGAAATCCAAGTGTGTTCTGTCATCACGTGCAATGAGGGAAACACCTGCGCGCGTCACGTCACTTACGCGCATAGGCCCTTTCCTCGTATTACACGCGGACGTGCAGTTTTTCACGCGCGCTGAAATGCGCATGCACGTCTGTACGCGTCACGTCACAGGGGCGCTTGCGCTTGAGGGGCCTTCTGTCCAATGAAAATGCGTATGCGTGCAGACGCGCTTACGCGCTAAGGGCCTTTCCTCGAATTACACGCTGACGTGCAGATTTTTCACGTGCCAAATCACTCCGTATCAAGCTGGCCACGCGAAAACACACGGAAGACCACGCTCCTGCCCAGAAGGCCGAATTACTGCCCCCCAGTGACCCGAGCAGCCTCCCACGTGCCATCTGCTGCTGCCTGCCTGCCTGCCTGCTGCCACCGTGCCCTGCCATTTGGTGCCTGCACATCAGCCATCTGCAGGTGTCCAGTTGCTGTGTCCACCCCTGCTGGAACTGAAGACTCCCGACTCGGATAACATCGCTCCACAGCCCAGCCCCAGGACCCAGTTGCCCACCCACTCCTGCCCCTGGGGTTGCCATGTCGGGCACATCAACATCTGGCACCAGTGGCAACCCCCGGCCAGAGGGGCAGAGGGGCACCAGCTTCACTGCCACCGAAGTTGGTGTCCTGGTGGAGCAAGTCCTGGGGCAGTATGATGCCCTCTTCGGATCGTCCCGCGCCAACAGGGAAGGACGGGAGAGGATCTGGGCCGACTGTGTGGTTGCCATCAACGCAGAGGCGGTGGCAACCCGCACCATCCAGAAGGTCAAGAAGCGCTGGGAGGACTTGAGGTCCAGGACCCTCATGAAGGCCCGGCGCCTCGTGGAGGGGGGCCGGGGCCGCATGAGTTCCATCCAGTTGAGGGTCCTGGAACGCGCACACCCAGCGCTCCACGCCCAGGTCCTTGAGAGGGAGACCCGTCTGGAGTTGAGCGGTAAGTGGCCAAGCATTGCTGTGTGAGACAGGGCATGTTGCAGTGTGCTGGTTGTCTGATACTTGCCTGCATGTGTGACATAGGCCATGTATGCATGTATGTGTGCAGGGACATCATGGGAATGCATGTGCGACCTGTAATGTGTGAACCGCACGGTTGTTGCATGTGTTTGAATGCGACATGGGGAGCCCTGTGCAGATTGCACACATGAGAGCATATGAGAGCATGGCAGTCTCTGTTCCTGGACATGGGTGGGGGCGAGGGATGGGTGCTGATGCCAGATACATATGTGGTATCCATGTCTGTGTGCCTGACCTGCGTGTCTGTGACTTGTGAGTGCCATGGATGCATGACACATGTCTGTGACAATGTACAGATTCACTGATGCAGCCTAGTCATCCTTGTATGCACTGTGATTGGGGTGTACGGGGCCAGATGGATGTGACTGAGGTGAAGTGTGTGCATGTGATAGGCATGACCCATGATGCATGTGAGTCCCATTACATTGTATGATTCGAGAATCCATTGGACATGCATTGAAATGTCCATGGCATGCACCATGACTGTCACTGTGTGTGTTTTGCCTGGACTGACACATCTGTTGTGGTGTGACATGATGGAAGTGTACTTTGACAGTGGCACTCATCTGCTATTGCTTCCTGTCTAGGGGACCATTGTACAGTACCCTGATGCTTGTGTTCTATGTCTCCCTCTACGCAGCGGCTAGTGAAGGAGAGGGCGGAGACGGCGCTGTGGAGCAAGGCGGCGGGGATGCCCCCACGGCTGCAGCGGAAGGGGTGGGTGAGCCCCCACAGGGGCCTGCTACGGCGGTAGACGGCGAGGAGCCATCCAGGTTGGTGGTTTCCACAGAGGAGGAGGAGGCCGCCACTGAGGCGCACATGGGGCCTGGTGGGGGCATCCCTGCTGGTGCAAGTGGTGCAGTCCAGGGGCAGGGGCAGGAGGCAGCACAGGTCACCGTGGAGGGGCCTGTGCATGTCGCTGTCCCTGAACCTGTGGGTGCACCACCTTGCACCAGCAGGGATGCCCCATCCCAGGCCCGTCCGCAGGTAGAGGGGATGTCCATGTCATCTGACTCCCCTCCACCTGCGGACGAGGGGACCCCTGGCCGTGTGGAGAAGGTCCTGATTGGGGTCGCGATGCGCACGGCTGTGATTCGTGATGCCGTGCATGCTTCCCAGGAGGAGCACGCACGTCATCACAAAGAGCACCGTGCCGACGTGGCCCAATTGGGATCGGCCATGTTTGGGGGTTTCCTGCATGTGTCGGCCAATCTGGCGGCCCTCTCCTCCTCTGTGGAGACTATACGCCAGTCGTTCTCCTTGCCGTCATCCGGCCCAGATGCCACCAGGGCCCCCTGTGGACCTGCCCTGACCAATGCAGCCAGCTCGGTGGGGATCCCATCCCTGCCACAGTCGGGAGTCGGAGGTCCAGCAGGGGTGGACAACACAGCAACTGGACCCCAGCAGATGGAGGATGTGACGGCATCATCGGGCAGGGCACGTGCACGACGGCGTCGGTGGCTTCCATCATCCTGGATGCCGTCGTGCTGGCAGAGGCAGTGGCGTCGGAGGCAGCAGCAGGCTCGACGTGGGAGGCATCATGGCTCGGGGCCATCAAGATCAGAGGGGCAGGCATCGGCCGGAGGGCAGGAGAACCCTGGGATGGTAGTGTCTTCCGTGTGGGAGCAGTTGGTCCAGCGGATAGGTGCGGAGCGGCAGCGGGCGGAAGAGGAGCGGCTCACCATGGTCAGGGCGGAGTTCTCCATGCGTCGGGCGTTGAGGCGGGCTGAGTGCCTCGAGGAAGCTCGCAGGGAGTTTGAGGTGAACATGGGGTTATCCCTGCGAGACCTCGGGGCCAGGACAGAGTCCCGCCTCCAGGACATCGACATGGAGTTTGATGATGCCCTGGCCGGCAACATCACAGAGTGAGCCGCAGGACTTGCCCGCTGCCATTGTATATAGTTCTTTAGTTAGTTAGTGTTAGGTTTCCTTTATTTTTTGAGATTTTTTTGGACCGCTCGGACAATGGCCACTTTTCTGTATATAGTTTTTTTATTAGGTAGTAGTAGGTTTCATTTATAGTGTTGGGCTCATGGACCCTGGAATATTCTTGTGTATAGTTGGATTTTTTAAAATACATTTTTTTGATTCATATTTGTGTTCACCATGAGGCAATGGTTTTTCCTTATTTTGTTTCACCATGATTTTGCTTTGGACAACATTAGTTTTTGGATTCCTTTGTTTTTTGGATTTTTACATTACTTATCGGACATGGACAATTTATTTTGTTATCCCCATTGTTGTATGTTTGATTAGTTTACTTCATTTTCTTCGAGAATACATGTTTTTATAACTTTCTTTTGTGGTATTTTCTCATTGGTTTCATGCATGTCATGATATGGGTTTTGACATTCACTTGCACCCATTGTGTATGTGTGTGTGACGGACATGTGTTCATTTACATACTTGCCATTGGGGTTGTATGATGTAATTGCATTTGCTATGTGGGTGGATGCAATCCTTGGCTGGGTGTTTGTGCTGGGTATGCTGCCCATTACTGCCATGATTGTGTATCGTCAGGACCTGGGGGCAGGGGGACATGGTTGGGGGCCTGCTGGCAGGTGCCCCACAGTGCTGGGGGTGGGGGTGCAAGGGGACATGAGTGGGACATGAGTGGGGGCCTGCTGGCAGGTGCCCCACAGTGCTGGGGGGTGGGGGTGCAAGGGGACATGAGTGGGACATGAGTGGGGGCCTGCTGGCAGGTGCCCCACAGTGCTGGGGGGTGGGGGTGGTGGGAGACATGAGTTGGACATAGGTGGGGGCCTGCTGGCAGGTGCCCCACAGTGCTGGGGGGTGGGCGTGGTGGGAGACATGAGTTGGAAATGGGTGGGGGCCTGCTGGCAGGTGCCCCACAGTGCTGGGGGGTGGGGGTGGTGGGAGACATGAGTTGGACATGGGTGGGGGCCTGCTGGCAGGTGCCCCACAGTGCTGGGGGGTGGGGGTGGTGGGAGACATGAGTTGGACATGGGTGGGGGCCTGCTGGCAGGTGCCCCACAGTGCTGGGGGGTGGGGGTGGTGGGAGACATGAGTTGGAAATGGGTGGGGGCCTGCTGGCAGGTGCCCCACAGTGCTGGGGGGTGGGGTGGTGGGAGACATGAGTTGGAAATGGGTGGGGGCCTGCTGGCAGGTGCCCCACAGTGCTGGGGGTTGGGGGTGGTGGGAGACATGAGTTGGAAATGGGTGGGGGCCTGCTGGCAGGTGCCCCACAGTGCTGGGGGGTGGGGGTGGTGGGAGACATGAGTTGGACATGGGTGGGGGCCTGCTGGCAGGTGCCCCACAGTGCTGGGGGGTGGGGGTGGTGGGAGACATGAGTTGGAAATGGGTGGGGGCCTGCTGGCAGGTGCCCCACAGTGCTGGGGGGTGGGGGTGGTGGGAGACATGGGTGGGGGCCTGGTGGAGGCTGCCCCTGGTGACTGGGGGGGTGGGGGTGCTGGGAGACATGGGTGGGGGCCTGGTGGAGGCTGCCCCTGGTGACTGGGGGGGTGGGGGTGGTGGGAGACATGGGTGAGGGCCTGGTGGTGGGTGCCCCTGCACTGCTGGGGGGTGGGGGTGGTGGGAGACATGGGTGGGGGCCTGGTGGAGGCTGCCCCTGGTGACAGGGGGGGTGGGGGCGGTGGGAGATATGGGTGGGGGCCTGGTGGTGGGTGCCCCTGCACTGCTGGGGGGTGGGGGTGGTGGGAGACATGGGTGGGGGCCTGGTGGAGGCTGCCCCTGGTGACTGGGGTGGTGGGGGTGCTGGGAGACATGGGTGGGGGCCTGGTGGTGGGTGCCCCTGCACTGCTGGGGGGTGGGGGTGGTGGGAGACATGGGTGGGGGCCTGGTGGAGGCTGCCCCTGGTGACTGGGGGGGTGGGGGTGCTGGGAGACATGGGTGGGGGCCTGGTGGAGGCTGCCCCTGGTGACTGGGGGGTGGGGGTGCTGGGAGACATGGGTGGGGGCCTGGTGGAGGCTGCCCCTGGTGACTGGGGGGGTGGGGGTGGTGGGAGACATGGGTGGGGGCCTGGTGGTGGGTGCCCCTGCACTGCTGGGGGGTGGGGGTGGTGGGAGACATGGGTGGGGGCCTGGTGGAGGCTGCCCCTGGTGACTGGGGGGGTGGGGGTGGTGGGAGACATGAGTGGGGGCCTGGTGGTGGGTGCCCCTGCACTGCTGGGGGGTGGGGGTGGTGGGAGACATGGGTGGGGGCCTGGTGGAGGCTGCCCCTGGTGACTGGGGTGGTGGGGGTGCTGGGAGACATGGGTGGGGGCCTCGTGGTGGGTGCCCCTGCACTGCTGGGGGGTGGGGGTGGTGGGAGACATGGGTGGGGGCCTGGTGGAGGCTGCCCCTGGTGACTGGGGGGGTGGGGGTGCTGGGAGACATGGGTGGGGGCCTGGTGGTGGGTGCCCATGCACTGCTGGGGGGTGGGGGTGGTGGGAGACATGGGTGGGGGCCTGGTGGAGGCTGCCCCTGGTGACTGGGGGGGTGGGGGTGCTGGGAGACATGGGTGGGGGCCTGGTGGAGGCTGCCCCTGGTGACTGGGGGGGTGGGGGTGGTGGGAGACATGGGTGGGGGCCTGGTGGAGGCGGCCCCTGGTGACTGGGGGGGTGGGGGTGCTGGGAGACATGGGTGGGGGCATGCTGACAGGTGCCCCGCAATGCTGGGGGTGGGGGTGCAAGGGGACATGAGTTGGTGATCATTGGTGCAAGGAGACATGTGCCTTTGCTGGGGGGCATGCCCATGTTGGGTGGGCTGCCTGCGGGACATGACCAGGGATGCAGGGTAGTCCCCTGTGGTGTGGGCTGCCTGCAGGGGCCGTGGAGGGTGTACAGGGAACACCTGGGAGGACCCACACTGGCAAATCACATGTAGGACTCCCCGGCACCCCTGAAATACACGTACCCTGCTGAAATAATACCCGCACGCAGCTCATTCGCGTGTAAAACTTCGCGCGCACCCCTTTAATACCCGCACGCAGCCCAATCGCGTGTGAAAATGTGCCTGCACCCCTGTAATACCCGCACGCAGCCCAATCGCGTGTAAAATTTCGCGCGCACCCCTAATACCCGCACGCAGCCCAATCGCGTGTACAACTTGTACAACTTTGCGCGCACCCCTAATACCCGCACGCAGCCCAATCGCGTGTGAAACTTTGCGCGCACCCCTAATACCCGCACGCAGCCCAATCGCGTGTGGAACTTCCCGCGCACCCCTGGAATACACGCGCACCGGCCAATCGCGTGTGGAACTTCCCACGCACCCCTGAAATACACGCGCCCAGGCCAATCGCATGTGGAACTTCCCGCGCACCCCTGAAATACACGCGCCCAGGCCAATCGCGTGTGGAACTTCTCACGCACCCCTGAAATACACGTAGCCCGCTCCCTCAGGCCCGATCGCGTGAGAAACTTCACGCGAACCCCTGAAATACACGTAGCCCGCTCCCCCAGGCCCGATCGCGTGAGAAACTTCACGCGAACCCCTGAAATACACGTAGCCCGCTCCCCCAGACCCGATCGCGTGAAAAAGTTCACGCGAACCCCTGAAATACACGTAGCCCGCTCCCCCAGGCCCGATCGCGTGAGAAACTTCACGCGAGCCCCTGAAATACACGTAGCCCGCTCCCCCAGGCCCGATCGCGTGAGAAACTTCACGCGAACCCCTGGAATACACGTAGCCCGCTCCCCCAGGCCCGATCGCGTGAAAAAGTTCACGCGAACCCCTGAAATACACGTAGCACGCTCCCCCAGGCCCAATCGCGTGAAAAAGTTCACGCGAACCCCTGAAATACATGTAGCACGCTCCCCCAGGCCCGATCGCGTGAGACACTTCACGCGAACCCCTGAAATACACGTAGCCCGCTCCCCCAGGCCCGATCGCGTGAGAAACTTCACGCAACTTCACGTGAACCCCTGAAATACACGTAGCCCGCTTGCCATGCTGGTACAGGGTTAGCGCAGCCCTTTGCGCTGGATTGGGGATTTTGATGGCTTTTCCCTGCGCGGAAGGCGTTCTTGGGGGCGTAACTGGCGCTGCTGCAAGGTCGCTGCGCCACTGTGCGCCACGGCTGGTTTTGGTGGCTGGAATCCATGAATACGCTATGCGCGGAAATGGGTTTTGGCGCACGCGGCTGGCGCAGGGATTCGCACGCGCACACTGTGCGCCAGCCGCGTGCGCCACTTGTGCGCTGAATTCTATGAATTACCCCCTAATAGTTCACCTCCCTGGTGAGCCGTCTTATGTCTCCTGCAGTGCAACGTTTTCCTTTGTCTTGAATAACTAACTTTCTCTACCCAATGTACGAGCCTGGTTCAAATACTGAACATGTATTTATAGTTTGGTGTAAGTATAAGATGTATGCTATAGGTCCTGCCACAAGGTTGGCCAATGCTGTAATTGAAGAAGTACACAACTGCAATTTCTGCTTGAACACTGTATTGTCATGCATGGCTACATAATTCAATAATTACATTTAAAAACAAAATAACCACCATGACAACTGTCACATATCATAAGCCAGATCACAGGTAAAGTGCAAGGAAGTCTAGGATCATCTTAGACACATGTCAGCATTTAAGTGCCCAGAATATTATGTTGGTGTTTGAAATGAGTGGTTCAACTCATGTTTTACATTGCCACCTTTAAAACAGAGGTGAACATGTACAAAATAGAATTTAATCACATAAAGTTCACAATTAGTTATGCATGAGTGACCAATGTTCATAACCTTGCACTTACAGCCAGTCTCTTTGTTTATAGATGAATGTCAGTTATGGGCCACCAGGGGAACCAGATGGATCGTATCAACAATTTAAATGTGTGCCATTTAATTCAGGGCAACTAAACAACTCCTCCCCAAAAATGATTAGCAGCACAATTTGCTTCCAAATCCTTTTTACTGTCATGCTGAACCCCAGTTTATCAGTTTCAACACACAAAAACCCCACACCCACCCACTGGGGCAAGAAACAAACATTGTTGTATATGGGTTTTGAGTACATAGAATACATATTCATGTGTATCTCATTCTTAAAATGTAGGGCCAAATCCCATAAAAGTACAGTTGCTAATTCAGATTGTGACAACATTCTAAACATAACTACACTTTGCATCCTGCACGTCTTAATCTAGCTTTCCAAATGACTAAACAATTTAGAACAGAAATGCCATCATTGTATTCAAAATGAAATTACCTGTGGATACAGTATTATTTTAAGTGGGGCATCGCTTACATATAAACTATTGGATATCCCATGAACTTGTGTTTGCTACTTGTCATCTGTACATTAAGAACAGTTATGTCTGTTTGGGCACATGATGGTATGATAACACATGATCTTAATAATCTGAGACCTGTTTACTAGTCACGTATAAGACCATTAGGCAGACTGTTGAACCCATTCACTCTAAGCTGTAAAGTTGTCATCTTAAAAGAAACCGACCAAATATGGTGTCCACTTTAAATGCATTTAATTTGATTACTCTTGCTAGAGTGATGAGAAGCTAGAGAAAAACAATACAGCACTTTTGAATGTTACGTACATCATGTAGACATTTCAGAAACATGAAAAATATATTTATGGATCCGCCTTATTATACCTTTTAGAACTATTATTTTTATATAGGTTCAATCAGATTTCTGAATTCTAGCAGGAGTGTGAAAATGTTATTTGTGTGCATCCTAGAATACCTCAAGTCATGTACAAAACAGCCAATTCTTACGAGTTTAAACCACAACGTGTAATGATGTAATCCATCTTCAAATTGTCATTTTTGAAGCGATGCTAGCAAACATTATCCAGAGGTTATCAGTGGGTCTTTCCAAATAAATGTCTGAAATGTAAAACTAGACAAGACTATTACATGACAAGATACAAACCCTAGCCAATCACAACTGTTCAAGATGAAGTTCCCTAAGGGAACCACTTCATCCAAACATTCAACTAATATGAATTAACCTGTATCACACTGCTTCTAAAGACGAAGTAGTAAGAGTCCACCTACGTTCATATATTATGGAGAAATTCATAGATTTGATTCCATCCGTATGGAGAGGACAAGTAGCAGAGTTGGAAGGGGGGCAGAAGCTATTGCTGGTATCCACAAAACAAACTGGAACATGAGAAGAGGGCAGTGGCGGCTGGTGAATTTTTCAAATGGAGGGGAATACAAACGTCCCTGAATTGGCTGGAGCAAGGTAGCAACCTAGCCCTAACTATTTTGGGACGTCCTGAGGGGAGGGGGGCGTTGCTCTCTGAAAAACCTTTGTAAATAATGGGTTGACATTGAGCATTTTACAACACCAGTGGTTAGTGGTTAGAAAAAAATTGTAGAAAAACAATTTGTGATTGGTACTATATGGCATCACATGAAAATGTACAATAGATTCCAAGCCATTAGCATCAGAGAATCGTATTGGAACATTCTCACATTGGTTATGTCTGAAGAGAAACAAGGAACACCGTCGCACAAATATGTCCCAGCTTTGTCTTGTAAAACACATTTCATGTTACGCGTTCCAAATATATTCCAAAATGGATACGTTAAACCAGTTTCATGATGGCTGCGCCCAATGGCTAGTGTTGCCATTTTAAGAATACACTTTCATGCTGTCTGTACACACCTCCTCCATCTATTGGTTTGGAAATGCTGCCATAGGCAAACAATGCTACAAAGGTTAATGCTTATCTCTCTTTCTATATATATGAGGGAAATGTGTGGATATGTGTGTGTGTCAGCTCTGAAATGTTCAGCATACTTCCCAACATGCTACACACCTGAAATGTGGCATGTGGGTAGGTTCCATGGTGTAGACAATGTAAAAATGTCACGTTCAGAGCCCTGCAATGGAAGCGAACAACAAGGTGCAAGAAAATTGCAGAGAACAAAGAAAAGCTATAATAACCAAGACTGAACTGATATTCATTGCAGCCTCTGAATAGCCCAAAGTTGCTCCACTACATTTGGTTCCACCAGTGCCGATACAACTGGCTGAAGGAGCTACCGCCTATTCCTCTTCAGCCACAAGACAGAGCACAGTACACAGGCACGCTTGGGAAACAAGTCGAGGAGCAAGTCAATACCAGTGCAGCAGGAGCCTCACTGCTTTCGCTTTCCATACCAGCGAACGTTTTAAATTATACACAGCGTGTGCCTTAGAAACTAAAGTACTTCAACCAGCAGCGTCCCGCTCAGCACCAAGTCATGGAGCAAGTCTATAGCAGTGCAGCAGTTTGGCCGGTTTGGGCTGTGGGCTTGTGGTCTTATTTTGGAAGCTCTTGTATGCTGAGTCTGCTTCATAGCTGTTTTGAGATAACTTGTGTTACAACTATTAATTTGTCTATATTTATATTCACTGAAAAAACTTAGTTAAAGGGACAGTATGGTTAAATTGCACTAATAGAAACCTATGAAATTCAATGAAAAAACTTTGTCAAAGGGACGTTATGGTCCCAAGTAAAACCGAAAAACCCTTGAAATTCACCAGTTATGGTAAGCTAAGCAACCATAACTCACGCCACCACCATGCATTGCTAAAACTAACACTCAGGACATCAAATATGACATCACAAATGTGCAGATACGAAGGCTGCGGACCTTTATCCCCAGTTCCAGCCCCTGCAGTGATGGATGAAGGCCATTAGCACCAGGAGTAACCTTCCTACACTGGCACACGTGCAGCGTCCCACTGTTGGAAGAAACATTCTTTTCCAAGATAGCCACCATGGAACGGGAAGGCGGGGCTCCGTACAGAGACCCTTTTCCCTTTCCATGGCAGCTTGCGGAAGGTGAAGAGAGAACCCTATGACCCTATTACTACAAACACATGTTTTTTGCCCTTTCAAACTCATCCCAATTTCGAAAAACTTTACCACATAGGTGGTAAAGTCCCTGGTGGACATGGCCACTTCATCCCCAATGGTCGTTCCTCGTGGTCATGTCCAGCAGCCAGATTGTCCGGATCATGACCTTATGCCATGACTTGGACAATCTGGCCACTGCCCATGGCCACAGGCTATACCTCAGTCACCAAAGGTTTATCAATATTTGTTGTACTTACATTACGACACTTGTCAAAAAAACAGACGTATTTGCAAAACCATGCTTTCAGGGCTTTGCCAATGCTCCTTACATGAGTTTGCAGAAAATCTGCCATGTTTTATTTTTTCAAAAGTGTCAAAAAGTACGAACATACAATTGTCATATAGCTTAGACCCCATTTGACAAAATCCACAAACATTCAAGGTTGGGTCTCTAATCTTTCTGAAAACGTTTGTCCACATTCGTCAAACAGCAACAAAGTTATGAGCCATCTAAGAAATTGGAGACGCCCTTCTAATTTAGCCCCCTCTTGACAAAATCCCACCAAACTTTGCAAACACATTTATATCTAGATCTAAAATATGTTTGCAAACGTTTGTGCAGATTCGTCAAATGGCACCACATTTATAAGCCTTTACAATATTACGGGACCCCCTGTAATTTTGTTCCCTATTGACAAAACAGCACCACACTTTTAAAACCATTCAGAATCAGGCCTAGAAGGCAATTCTGAAATTTCATGCAGATTCATTGAGTGTTGCCAAAGTTAGAAGCCATCCAAAGACTGCTTTTCACCAACCCTGTAATGCACAAATAAGCATAAATGGCCCCTAATAACTAATATGTTTGCAGACATCACAGGATTGCCCCAGACTGTTCACGGACATTGGAGAAGAAAAACATCTGTTTTTGGCTTTTTAAGGCCATATCCCATCCCATCACCATCATCACCTCTCACCTCCCCAGAGATTGTTTCATTAGTTTGACAAGTGCAATGTTGTGTTTTTTTAATTTGTTTTTACTGCGATGTTGGCAGGCGTTTCCAAAACTCTATGTCTGTGGACTTCATGTCGTCCTCTAGACCAATCGGATGCACGTGTGCAGACCGAACAGGGAAGTGCGTCCACGGACCGGACCAAGATATCAAACATTCTCGTTTACCTACTTTTTGCTCACGGGCTACTAGACGGATTTACACCAAATTTACAAAAGCACGCTTTCGGGGCCAAGCCGCCACTACTGCTGCATATATGGTGAATATCCATCCAACAGTATGGAATGTAGGCGTGAGCAACATTTATTTTCCATTGCATCTATGGGAAAAGCACACATTTTATAGGGATCCCCCTATAACTTTGCCCCCCCCTTGTTGAAACCTCACCAAATTTCACAGGGTCCATCTGATGGGGTCATATACTTTTGTGTGTATTCGTTCAGGGGGGTGAAGTTATAAGCCACCCAACAAGTGCTCTTCCTGTGGGTTGAGCAACTTAACCATAACTACAGGGAAAAAAAGGTAGCAGTCACCCCTCTCTACCTCGCAGGCCCTGTAATAAACGGTTGCCTTCACTTAACTGCAGGCTACCAATAAGTCACTGATGCAGTAGTTACTTTATTTAAACAGCCTGTTGGAAAGCAATATGTATGTATACCTGCATGAACTAAATGTTACCAGCTGCATAGCTCTAATACTTTTGTGAGAAACCATCCTTTAACAGTCTCTAAAGTGCGTAAAAAGAAAAAGGCTAAAGGAGGCCATACATCAAAGGCACTCATAGCTGGAGCAATAGGTGAACAAACAGCTGTTTCAGGGAAAATAGCTGACTATTTAAAGCCTAATGTGAAAAAGACTGGGGTGAGCCCATTTGCTGCTTAAATAGTAGAGGAGTCTAATATGCAAATACATTCATCCAATATGGGACCGATAGACAATAACACATTGCTTAATTTATGTTGGGGTTTAAGAGTGATACCATTAATTTCCTCCAGGAAAATGCAGCTACAGAGATGTCATTTGCAGAAAATGATTATATGGTAATAGACTCTGGCCCCTTACTAACTTAGAGAGATCTCCTGACTTGACACACGTGGTGGCAGGTATATTTGTGTCTTCACCGGCACACAAGAGTTTATTTGGAACATCTCATCTTACTTAAGGCTCTATTCTCCTTGTGTAACAACATGTACAAGGAGCAACAAGTAATGAAGGCTAGACTGATGGATGTTGCACTAAATAATATGTGCTTGGAAGAAAAAATAGTGGAACAGCAATTGGAGCACCCAGATACAGCGATTTCTAAATCAGAGGTACTTCTACGAGAGAGAATAAAGATTATCAGTATCAATCTACCTTAGAGAGAGGAATTGTCCTGGCAAAAGAATGAACAGAATGGTCTGCAGAAGAACGGTCAAGGTATGTGAAAAAATGGGATGAAGAATAAGAGAGAAAATAATTCAATATTGATTACAAATAATAATGAAGGGGCACGAGCACCAGTCTTTGGCTGTGAGTTTTTCGAAGACTTTTATGTGTCATAAGAAACAAAGTAACTTTGAAATCGTTTCCAAGGATATTGGTAAATCTAATGTGAATATGCAGAAACCGAATGCACAAGCAGAATGCTTTGAGAAGAGGATGAATAATGGCCCTCATTACGAGTCCGGCGGTAGCCATGCCAGTAAAACCAGCAGGCTGCTGCCAGACTCGTGGGGATGTATCTGTATCAGACTTGCTGGAAATTACTGGGGCATTACAGCCCTGGTGGTCCAGTAATTCCAGCGCCGGCATTCCGTTATTCGGGTGGAGTCGGAAATGGGGGTCGCGGAAACACCGGTACTTGCGGTAATGGTGCTTGTGTTTCCACGTTCGTCTGCGGCCGGTGCCGTTACGCCCACCAGGTCAGACCTGGTGGGTGTAACACCACACGGCCACAGAGCTCGTAGTTAGCTGCTCCGGAAAACAGTGCTGGTATAGTTTTACCAGCACCGTTAAATCCGGACCGGCCAACTTGTAATGAGGCCCAATGAATGCCACACTGAGGAAGGATATATTACCAAAGGCAGATGCCTTGAGAGCCTATCAGCATCAATACCCACAACTGTTATCAAAGAAACAAGGAATTGATATGATATGGCATTTATAACATGCCTATACACACGTATTTCAAGGCGGAAAATTAAGCCACCAAAGTGCGAGAAAAGTAGCCAAAATGAGGTCTTTGTAGGTTACAAACCAATTCAAACAGAACAAAACGGTTGCCAAAACAAATTAAGATTTCTGATCTTTATGCTATATAGAAAAGCAGCTTCTTAAATCGTGCCAATTTTTTAGACTTGATTCAGAATTGGTAATAATTACATCAAATGATAAAGCATTGCTCAAAATTCCAATTACTTCGGCTGATGCTAATTGGGAAATGGTGCATTTAGTTTCCCCCATTATTACAGAACTTGTCATGACAGATGCATACAGCTTTGCTGAGTTTGGTGATCCCATGACTGGGGTGGGAGACACTGTAGGTCTTGGTTTAAAAACACAGGAAGTGAAAGCAAAACAAAAATGTACAGATTCAGAAATGGAAGTGATGGTGAAAAACACAGTACAGGCATTAAATACAGTACCTTCCTAATCCAGGAGTAATGAAGTGGGAGTATTTTTAGAAAGTGAGTTTGATGATGTAGTATGATGTTTACCAAGTCACAAAGATGCTCTGCTGGTATACTAGGGCTTTTTTCTTTTTGCATAGTTATGAAGGAGTATTACATCTTCTATCCTCAGATGTTTGTGTACTCCAGGAGACATGTTTGAGACAAGAGCTACTAAATGATTGGTATCATTTAATACAGAATTGTGCTTGTCGTAATAAGCTAGGTAGACCGTATGGGGGCTTATTAATAGATGGAAAGAACCAGCTGTGTCTTAAGAGAGGGCAAGTGGAAATACACAATGAGTATTTTTTAAGTGCAATATTTACAGCCTGATTCATGGAATTATTTGTGTGAAAAACGCAGATTTGCGTGCCTTTCTGCCCGAAAATCCCTGTTTGAAGTATGGGGATTTTCTAGCAGAAAGGCGTGCAAATCTGCGTTTTTCACGCAAACATTTCCATGAATCAGGCTGTTAATGTTATAGCAGAAGAGAGAGAAATGCACAGATTATTAATCTTTATAATCCTTGAGGCGATAGCCAAGCTGTAGGCATAGTGAACTATATTGAAAAAATGATTGATGAGTGGAGCAGTAAGGATAAAGGTGAACATTATGTTGTCATGGGAGATTTGAATTATGGGAGATTCAATCGTCAAGATAGTATGAAACTGATAAATAATGTGCATGGTGTTACCTTTATTGAGCATGATTGTGGAAAGAAAAATGCTAAAATGGGGGTGCTGATTGGCAGACAACTGATATACCAACCGTATATAAAGCAAGAGGAGAACCAAGCTGCTAAAGTTACTTGAACTAATGGTTCCTCTACATGGATTGATTAATTTCTGCTCCCAGTTACATCATTACATTTTGTTAGAGATTTTATTCTGGTAAACACTAAATGAAGTGATCAAAAAGATAGTACACCTTAAGACTATTTTAAGAATGCATAAATCATCATCAATGCATTTGCATTGGTAGCTAATGTTTAATACCCTAAGATATACAGATGCACAAAGGCTTTGGACCATGTATAGCTGTTGGACTGAAGCAACACTGGAAAAAAAGGTTATTCATATAGACGAGGATAAATGGAGAAATGGTATTATTAAGAAGTACTATATTTGTGCCTTGAGGGTCGATCCATTTAATAGATATGAGTTTGCAGATAGGGAATTAGAAATATGGTTGATTGATTGATTGATTATTTATTTGTATAGCACCTATACATAATGTGTTTCAAAGCGCTTCAAGGAGGGAGGAAACATGGGAAAACACAGTTACTGTTACGCTCACCTGGCTCCCACAGGGGCGTCGATCTGAACTGGACAGCTGCAGCCTCCACCAATGTGACGTGTAGTGCTGAGATGACGGACTGGACTGGCCCACCTAGCTTCGTTTGCTTGGCCCGTAGGAATATTCTTCTGCAAATGGAGAAAGGGAATTAACCACCCGTGGAGTTGAGCGTTAACCCTCCCCCACTCCCGCTGTTCTCTCCATATGAGCCTGGCACCATAGGTGCCAGGACTGCACCCAAATAGCCCCTAGCAGGGGTTGTTGGGTTTGCTTAGTATAACTTGATGCCTGCTTCCGGGGTTGCTGTCCACATTCATCAAACAGCAACAAAGTTATGAGCCATCTAAAAAATTGGAGACGCCCCTCTAATTTAGCCCCCTCTTGACAAAATCCCACCAAACTTTGCAAACACATTTATATCTAGATCTAAAATCTGTTTGCAACGTTTGTGCAGATTCGTCAAATGGCACCACATTTATAAGCCTTTACAATATTACAGGGCCCCCTGTAATTATGTTCCCTATTGACAAAACGGCACCACACTTTTAAAACCATTCAGAATCAGGCCTAGAAGGCAATTCCGAAATTTCATGCAGATTCATTGAGTGTTGCCAAAGTTAGAAGCCATCCAAAGACTGCTTTTCACCAAACCTGTAATGCACAAATAAGCATAAATGGCCCCTAATAACTAATATGTTTGCAGCCATCACAGGATTGCCCCAGACTGTTCACGGACATTGGAGAAGAAAAACATCTTTTTTTGGCTTTTTAAGGCCATCACCTCTCACCTCCCCAGAGATTGTTTCATTAGTTTGACAAGTGCAATGTTGTGTTTTTTTAATTTGTTTTTACCGCGATGTTGGCGAGCGTTTCCAAAACTCTATGTCTGCGGAGTTCATGTCACCCTCTAGACCAATCGGATGCCCGTCTGCAGACCGAACAGGGAAGTGCGTCCACGGACCAGACCAAGATATCAAGCATTCTTGTTTACCTACTTTTTGCTCACGGGCTACTAGACAGATTTACACCAAATTTACAAAAGCACGCTTTCGGGACCAAGCCGCCACTCCTGCCGCAAATATGGTGAAAATCCATCCAGCAGTTTGGGATGTAGGCGTGAGCAACATTTATTTTCCATTGCATCTACGGGAAAAGCACACAATTTTGGATACCCCTATAACTTTTCCCCCCCTTGTTGAAACCTCACCAGATTTCACAGGATCCATCTGATGGGGCCATATACTTGTGTCTGTATTCGTTCAGGGGGGGCGAAGTTATAAGCCACCCAAAAAGTGCTCTTCCTGTGGGTTGAGCAACTTAACCATAACTACAGGGAAAAAAAGGTAGCAGTCACCCCTCTCTACCTCGCAGGCCCTGTAATAAACGGTTGCCTTCACTTAACTGCAGGCTACCAGTAAGTCACTGATGCAGTAGTTACTTTATTTAAACAGCCTGTTGGAAAGAAATATGTACTAGTATACCTGCATGAACTAAGTGTTACCAGCTGCATAGCTCTAATACTTTTGTGAGAAACCATCCTTTAACAGTCTCTAAAGTGCGTAAAAAGGCGAAAGGAGGCCATACATCAAAGGCACTCATAGCTGGAGCAATAGGTGAACAAACAGCTGTTTCAGGGAAAATAGCTGACTATTTAAAGCCTAATGTGAAAAAGACTGGGGTGAGCACATTTGCTGCTTAAATAGTAGAGGACTCTAATATGCAAATAAATTCATCCAATATGGAACCGATAGGCAATAACACATTGCTTAATTTATGTTGGGGTTTAAGAGTGATACCATTAATTTCCTCCAGGAAAATGCAGCTACAGAGATGTCATTTGCAGAAAATGATTATATGGTAATAGACTCTGGCCCCTTACTAACTTAGAGAGATCTCCTGACTTGACACACATGGTGGCAGGTTTATTTGTGTCTTCACCGGCACACAATAGTTTATTTGGAACATCTCATCTTACTTAAGGCTCTATTCTCCTTGTGTAACAACATGCACAAGGAGCAACAAGTAATGAAAGCTAGACTGATGGATGTTGCACTAAATAATATGTGCTTGGAAGAAAAAATAGTGGAACAGCAATTGGAGCACCCAGATACAGCGATTTCTATATCAGAGGTACTTCTACGAGAGAGAATAAAGATGATCAGTATCAATCTACCTTAGAGAGAGGAATTGTCCTGGCAAAAGAATAAACAGAATGGTCTGCAGAAGAACGGTCAAGGCATGTGCAAAAATGGGAAGAAGAATAAGAGAGAAAATAATTCAATTTTGATTAAAAATAATAATGAAGGGGCACGAGTACCAGTCTTTGGCTGTGAGTTTTCCGAAGACTTTTATGTGTCATAAGAAACAAAGTAACTTTGAAATCGTTTCCAAGCATATTGGTAAATCTAATGTGAATGTGCAGAAACCGAATGCACAAGCAGAATGCTTTGATAAGAGGACCAATAAAGCAATGGCCCTCATTACGAGTCCGGCGGTAGCCATGCCAGTAAAACCAGCAGGCTGCTGCCAGATTCGTGGGGATTTATCTTTGCCAGACTTGCTCGAAATTACTGGAGCATTACAGCCCCGGTGGTCCAGTAATTCCAGCGCCGGCATTCCGTTATTCCGGTGGAGTCGGAAATGGGGGCCGCGGAAACACCGGCACTTGCGGTAATGGTGCTGGTGTTTCCACGTTCGTCTGCGGCCGGTGCCGTTACGCCCACCAGGTCAGACCTGGTGGGTGTAACAACACATGGCCACAGAGCTCGTAGTTAGCTGCTCCAGAAAACAGTGCCGGTATAGTTTTACCAGCACCGTTAAATCCAGACCGGCCAACTTGTAATGATGCCCAATGAATGCTACACTGAGGAAGGATATATTACCAAAGGCAGATGCCTTGAGAGCCTATGAGCATCAATACCCACAACTGTTAGCAAAGAAACAAGGAATTGATATGATATGGCATTTATAACACGCCTATACACACGTATTTCAAGGCGCCAAATTGAGCCACCAAAGTGCGAGAAAAGTAGCCAAAATGAGTTCTTTGTAGGTTGCAAACCAATTCAAACAGAACAAAATGGTTGCAAAACAAATTAAGATTTCTGATGTTTATGCTATACAGAAAAGCAGCTTCTTAAATCCTGCCAATTTTTTAGACTTGATTCAGAATTCGAAATAATTACATCAAGTGATAAAGCATTGCTCAAAATTCCAATTACTTCAGCTGATGCTAATTGGGAAATGGTGCACTTAGTTTCCCCCATTATTACAAAACTTGTCATGACAGATGCATACAGCTTTTCTGAGTTTGGAGACACTGTAGGCCCTGGTTTAAAAACACAGGAAGTGAAAGCAAAACAAAAATGTACAGATTCAGAAATGGAAGTGATGGTGAAAAACACAGTACAGGCATTAAATACAGTACCTTCCTTATCCAGGAGTAATGAAGTGGGAGTATTTTTGGAAAGTGAGTTTGATGATGTAGTATGATGTTTACCAAGTCACAAAGAACAATATGTGATGCTCTGCTGGTATACTATGTGCTTTTTTCTTTTTGCATAGTTATGAAGGAGTATTACATCTTCTATCCTCAGATGTTTGTCTACTCCAGGAGACATGTTTGAGGCAAGAGCTACTAAATGCTTGGTATCATATAATACAGAATTGTGTTTGTCGCAATAAGCTAGGTAGGCCGTATGGGGGCTTATTAATAGATGCAAAGAAGCAGCTGTGTCTTAAGAGAGGGCAAGTGGAAATACACAATGAGTATTTTTTAAGTGCAATATTTACAGCCTGATTCATGGAATTATTTGCGTGAAAAACGCAGATTTGCGTGCCTTTCTGCCCAGAAATCCCTGTTTAAAGTATGGGGATTTTCGAGCAGAAAGGCTCGCAAATCTGCATTTTTCACACAAATAATTCCATGAATCAGGCTGTTAATGTTATAGCAGAAGAGAGAGAAATGCACAGATTATCAATCTTTATAATCCTTCAGGCGATAGCCAAGCTGTAGGCATAGTGAACTGTATTGAAAAAATGATTGATGAGTGGAGCAGTAAGGATAACGGTGAACATTATAATGTCATGGGAGATTTGAATTATGGGAGATTCAATCGTGAAACTGATAAATAATGTGCATGGTGTTACCTTTATTGAGCATGATTGTGGAAAGAAAAATGCTAAAATGGGGGTGCTGATTGGCAGACAACTGATATACCAACCGTATATAAAGCAATAGGAGAACCAAGCTGCTAAAGTTACTTGAACGAAGGGTTCCTCTACATGGATTGATTATTTTCTGCTCCCAGTTACATCATTACATTTTATTAGAGATTTTATTCTGGTAAGCACTAAATGAAGTGATCAAAAAGATAGTACACCTTAAGACTTTTTTAAGAATGCATAAATCATCATCAATGCATTTGCAGTGGTATGGGCTTTGGACCATGTATAGCCGTTGGACTGAAGCAACACTGGAAAAAAGAGATTATTCATATAGACGAGGATAAATGGAGAAATTGTATTATTAAGAAGTACACTGGAAAAAAGAGATTATTCATATAGACAAGGATAAATGGTGAAATTGTATTATTCAGAAGTACTATATTTGTGCCTTGAGGGTCGATCCATTTAATAGATATGAGTTTGCAGATAGGGTATTAGAAATATGGTTGATTGATTGATTGATTGTTTATTTGTATAGCGCCTATACATAATGTGTTTCAAAGCGCTTCAAGGACGGAGGAAACATGGGAAAACACAGTTACATTCTTACAGCTCCTTGAAACAAATAAGAATGTGAGAAAACAATCATATTATAACAGATAGTACAAGTGCATGGAACAATATGGGAGAGGAGGGGAAGGAAAAAAGGAGACCATACTAGCAGTAACATTACTATGCCTGGCGACAATTGTTGCAGTGCAAGAGTGACAAGAGGAGGGGAGGGAAGGGAAGAGGAGAGGAACAAAACAAGCATACTATCTTAAGGGTCAACGCCTGATCAAGGTTGTGCTGGGAGGGAGAGGGAGGAGAAGACAAGGAGGAAAAAGGGGGGGGCAGATAAGCTCTTATCAAAGGTAAACGGGCAATGATAAGAGTAAGTGCCAAAATAATTGAAAGGTGAAATGGGGGAAGGGGAAGGCAAGATGACTGAAAGAATAGAAAGAGACATGGGCTAGAGGAGGCACACAGAGGGATGCAGGAACGAGAGGGTGCGCACAGAGGGACAAGGGGGCCAGTGGAGGCACACAGAGGGACGCAGGGGCCAGTGGAGGCACACAGGGATTCTAGGGGGGTACACAGAATTCTCGAGGGCACACAGACATTCACAGGGTGCATTGGGGGCACACAGACACTCAGGTGGTGCATTGGGGCACACAAACAACTCAGGGGGTGCATTGGGGGCACACAGACACTCAGGGGTTGCATTGGGGGCACACAGACACTCGCGAGGTACATTGGGGGCACACAGACACTCACAATACATGACATACATATTTTGATAATGTAAACTAAAATCTTCCAGGGCTCCTGGACCTGACGGGGTTCCACATATTATGATTAGAAAAGAACGGACACATTGAGCTACGTTTTTATTTGAAATCTTTTATCAGATTGTGAAGGTGGGGTGTATATCGATTAGCTGGAGGAGATTGATTTTATTCCCGACATATAGAAAGGGAGAGGGGCTGATCCCTTCCAACTGTTGGAAAAAGGATAAGTAGATCTTTAAAGATCAACAAAATGGGTTTTGAAAGGGGATGGTGACTAATGTTAATTTGTAAAACCTGACCTACTTGATACATAATGCCATTGAGAACTAGGTTTGTGCATTATATCTATGCTTTATAGATTATAAAGCAGCATTTGATGCCATTAACAACCAAGCACTATCTAGCAAGTTGAAAAAGTCGGGTTAACGTCCTGATATATTATAGTTTATCAGAGAACTATATACTGATACGACTGTAAACCTTAGAATGAATCTGGAAGGCCAGTTGACTGGTCATGGCTTAAAGCAAGGTTGCACCTTAGATTCTACGTTATATAATTTTATGTTGCTGACCTTCATGAAAAATTGACAAAATGCTCAAATTTTCTGCCATGGGAGGGTAGGCAGCACGTGGCTTGGCTGACATATGCTGTTGATACTGTTATTTTGGATCAGACAGCAGTTGGTCTATAGCGCAGCTTGAAAGCATTGTATAAATATTCAGTGAGAAATAAGTTTGAAATTAATTTTAAAAAGACCAAGACACCTCTTCCCGTATTGACTTTATTTTGGTTCCTAAGAGACTATTCCCTAATATACTGGATTCTTCTATTGGTGGTATAGCCATTTCAGATCATGCAGATGTTAGAATGTCTATGCCTTGGTCCTTAGTGAATAAGAAGAAACATATTGGTTGGAGATTCAATACTAGGTTGCTTTCTGACGTAGCGATTAGAGAATCCATTAGAGAGAAACTTACTTACTATATAAATGAAAATAAAAACTCAGTGGAGGATATTTTTAGTTTTTTGGGAGGTGCTAAAGGCCACATCAGAGGGAAGATACTTAGCCTTTCTTCTCATATTAAAAAGATTAGAGCCCATGAAGAAGATGATTTATTGATTTCTCTAAGGGAAGCAGAAAAAGACCGCTGTGAAAACCCATTAGATGATCAAAGGGAGCGAGTACTAAGAGCAAGGCAGTGATTAGATGGTTGGTTGACTGAAAAAATCTGAAAGAGGATTGTTTTATGTAAGGCAATTCTATTGGGAGCATGGGGATAAAGCGATATCATTATTGGCTGACAGATTAAAAAAATTAGAAGAGAGTAAGAATAGTATGTCCATTGTCACAGATTATAATGCGGTGTTGACAAGAAATGAGGATTATGGAAGCATTCAAAATTTGAGTTGATACAAGTAATTAATTTCCCGTTATTGCACGACAATGAAATTGAATCCTTAGATGCCAAGCTTTCCGAAGAAGAACTGTTAATGGCAATTAACAATACCCATAAGAATAAAAGTCCTGGTCCTGATGGTTTCCCGGTTGAGTTTTACAGTGAATTTAGTGATCTACTCTGCCCTATTTTGTTAGATGTCTATTTGGCAATTGTGGAGCAGGGTCTGCTACCCCAGTCCATGCAACTGGCTTTAATCACTTTAATTCCTGAACCAGGAAGTGCGCAAATTATAGCCTGATGGACAAGTGAGAAGGCTACACTTTGTTTCTAAAAGCAGGTCTGGGTGGAAGGGGCTCAGTGGGGGAGAGTGCAGGGATTTGGGGGGAATGTTTGTCTGTTAAATTTGAAAATGCCAATAAAAACAACTTTTTAAAAGAGCCATCATGAGGACACAATCATTCAAACATACATGATGTTAAATATTATAATGTATGGAGGGGGGCATTGTGTCTATATATATATACATTTACTAAAAAAAAACTTTGTTAAAGGGATGTTATGGTTACAAGTAAAACCGAAAAATATCAGAAATTCACCAGTTATGGTAAACTAAGCAACCATAACTCGCACCACCAACATGGACTGCTAAGACTAACACCCAAAACATCAAAGATGACATCACAAATGTCATTGATGATATCACTGAGGACATCAGATGTCTGTGTCACCTGTTTTTGTTCACTGACATATCTATGCAAGGCGGTGTTGTTCACTGACAGGGTACTTTCCTTAGGGTTTGGTCTCAGCGCATGGTGCAAATATATGATGCAATAACCAGGACATCCCTCCTCCTCAAAAGCCACCACCACGACCAGCTGCACTAGTGAAGTACTGCACTTATCAAAATAAGTGCAGTACTTCAAAGGACAATAAAGTGGACCAAGTAGATGAGGTAGAGGAAGTGCCTGCATCTAGCACCTAGAGAGAATCACAGGTGTGGCTGTTCTTTACCACTGTTGGGAATGTACCAAAGGCTAAAGCTATAAATGTGAAATGCACTGAGTGCAACTTTGTGCTCAGTCGCCGAGTACCTGGACAGGTCTCCTCGGGACTACCTCCATGCACTGCCACGCTAAATCCAAAAACGGCAATCCTCTCAGAAAGGTTGTTCCTTTCTAAGCAAGTACTAGGCTGTCTTCCTCCACCTCATCTTCCTCAACCAATACTGTAACCACACAGCCTACTTCTGTGGGACGCAAAATCTCACCAGGTACCTTGAAATTGATAAAAAAGGCTGTTGATCCAGCTATTTCGAAGACAACAGTACTCTGTTATTTCTGCAACACACTACTCTACAGGGGGGAGCAATATTGAAGTGATTTTGAAGCTGCGATCAAGGAGCATGAGCAACAGTGCTCCATATCTTAGATGTAACACACACACAACATCTTCCACTGTCCACCTGCCCGTCCATACTACTGCTTGGTGCCTTTCCCTCATTTCCCTCCCACCTACTTTCTGTCCTCCTCTGACCTCTTCTGAATAAAAAAAAGAAATGACCTTAAGGAACCATCTTTCTTAGTTAAAAAATAGAAATATTTGTATAGACTCCATCTACTTTACATTTCTCAGTAAAGTAGGCAGACTCAATAAGACGTTCCAACATTTTCATTACAAATGTGTGTTATGCTAATGGGAATAATGTACGTTTATCCCCCATTACAGGGGCTGGAACCGGGGATAACTGCCCGGCAGCCCAAATTATCAGCCCATGGAAAGCGAGGGTGGATAAAGAGAGCTCTGGACCGTTATTCCCCTATTCCAGCCCATGCAAAGGGAGATGAAGCCAATTAGCACCCCGGGTTACCAAAGCAGTATCACGGGATGGTAAAAAAAAGGATTTTCCTTCCTACAGCGGGACACATGCAGCGTCCCTCTGTAGGAAGGAAAATCCTTTTCCAAGATGGCCACCATGTAAAGGGAAGGCGGGACTCTTCCCTCTTCCCTTTCCGTGGTGGCCTGCGGGAGGCAAAGAGAAGGAGAGAATGCAGTGGCAGCTCCCACCGCCGCTGCTGAAATAAAGTAAGTAGGGGCAGTGGGGAGTGATAAAATAAATAAAAAATGGGGCGGAGGGTGGGGAGGAAGATGGCAGCAGGGACAGCTGGCCATCAGGTGACTTGGAACATGGGCTTTTACCAGTGGTTCAAGTCTGCATTCCTTCACACCTGATTGGCTGGCTTTCCCTCCCAGAGTGCTAATGTGTAATTGTATATTACAAACAATTTTCAATCCCAAATACTTTTCTCTAGCATACAATAAGGACCATAATTGATGGACCTTTATAACTATCCACATTTTCCACAGTCCCCTTTCCACGCCATGGATCATTAAAAGACCTGGAAGGCATGTGCACACCATCTCACAGGGCAGCCTTTCTACCCTTTTTAATGTTGTATTTGTAACATTCCTTCAATGCCTCCTTTCAAACAGTCACACATCCATCAACAAATCACTTCCAAAAAGTGTTCATATATCCCTATAACCATATTAAGCTTCCACACACCAACTGACACTTAACAATCTTTACAAATCTTTTACATCTACATTTCCCTTACTTATATAAATAAATGTACACAAAACTCCTATAAATGCACATATGCATTGCGCAGTGCGAGAAGTGAATAAATAGAACGGGCAGTATGGATGGGCAAAAGCCCATGAGAACCCAGGAGGGAAATGTCAAGATTTTAACCAAAAGGGACACCACTGGGTAACTACTGGAGCAGAGGCATACAACGGGTAGGATGCATCTTAACCATATCATCCCTTTAACAAAGATTGTTCTGCCAATTTAATAGGTGTTTATAACTGAAAATGTTTCATGGTGTTCCATCACTATGTATAAGTTATTAATAATTCCGATATGAATGAAAGAACTATAAACCTTCTTTAAGAAATATATTTTTTGCAACAAATACTTAAGCCTGTCGTTATCGGCAGCACATGCTGGGGATGTAATAATCGTTCAATTGCCTATGGCATAAGGCTCCACCATGACCCTAGCTGAACCAAACCACCCCTATTATTCACTGCACCTACCCTGCGCCTAGCTCAGTGTCCGCTGTGCCCTAATAATGTAACCAATGGCCACTGCTCATGGCTTGCAACCATGGCCAGTCTCAAATTCCACGGGGCATAGGCTGCTGACCCTCCTCGTGCATATTTGCTGAAATGCCATTCAGCACTTCAACCTGTACCCACCTGCACATTGTTTTTCCCTTTCAAACATATCAACATTATAAAAAAACATCACCATATAGCCGGTCCCTGGCAGCCATACACATTTGAACCTCATTACTGGTCCCTCATAGTCTTGGCCAGTAGCCAGATTGTCCGGGTCATGGCATAGGGCCATGACTCGGATAATCTGGCCACTACCCATTGCCAAAGGCTATACCTTAGTCATCAAAGGCACATTACTATTTTGTGTACTTACATTATGTCTCTTTTTAAAAATAAAACATGGACACATGTGCAAAACCATGCTTTCAGGTCCTTGCTAATGCTCATTGCACGGGTTTTCTGCAAATCCACCCACGTTTTATTTTTTCAAAAGTGTCAAAATGTACGTACATAAAATAGTCATATAATTTAGAACCCACTTGACAAAATCCATTCAGACTTTGCACAAACATTCAAGGTCGGGTCTACAATCTTTCTGAAAACCTTTGTCCACATTTTTCAAATGGCAACAAGGTTATAAACCATCTAAACATGTTGAGACCCTCCATCTAAGTTTGCCCCCTCTTGTCAAAATCCCACCAAACTCTGCAAAAACCTTCATATCTAGATCTAAAATCGTTTTCCAAATTGTTGTGGTGCAGATTCGTCAAATAGCACTACATTTATAAGCCTTTACAATACCCCCCCATAATTGTGTTCCCTCTGTACAAAACATCACCACACTTTGCAAAACCATTCAGAATTAGATCTAGAATTAAATTAAAAAATGTCATGCAATTTCATTGAGTGGTGCCAAAGTTTTAAGCCTTCCAAAAACTGCTTTTCACTAACCCTGTATGGCATAAATAAGCATAGATGGCCCCCAAACATCTCAGATGTCTGCAAACCTCACAGGACTGCCCGGACTGTTCACAGAATTTGGAGAAGATAACTGCTTGTTTTGGGGCTTTATATGGCCATATCCCATCCCATCCTCTTCATGCTTGTTTCAATAGTTTGACAGGTGCAATATGTTTATTAATATGTATTTACTGCGAAGTCCGCGGACTACGTGTGCTGTCCATGAATCCAACATGGCAGGCATTTCCCAAAAATATGAGGCACCTCCTGCTTTTCACCAACCAATCCGCGGCACATCCAATTTCCGCAGACATCACTTCGCCCTCTGGACCACGGACCGAACAAGGAAGTAAGTCCGCAGACCGAACTCAGATAGCACAATTTTTACCTACTTTCTGGTCATTTTAAAAAAAGGTGTTGAGGTGTTTGCAACTAAGGCTGAACAGGGTGAAAGAGGCCCCTCTTTTGCCGGGCATAACCAGGGGCTTGAAGTTAACCTAATCAATTGATCAAGACCAGACATGTCTAGGCTTGGAAGAGATCTGCCTTAACTGAGTTCACAAAGTGTCTCCTATTTGATGTTTACTCTAATCCTGACCGTGTAAGTTTGGATGATTTTCTGTCTTATTTTTCTTATTCAATGTTCATTGAATCCCCGCAGGAAGGGGACCACGTAGTTGTGGGTTATTTCAATGCAGAAAGTCAAGTGCAGTTTTGGTACGAAAAAGAAGATCAGTTGGGGGTGTCAGCCAATAAACCAATAAACGGCAAAATGGGAGTCGGATTTCTCAAGAACTCTAGTTGTGGGATCTGTCTCCCTTGAAAAGAGTATTGCAGCCTGACATTCTGCCCAGTATTTTGTGGCACAATAATTTCTGGCGATCAACTATAGACTATGGGCCTCATTACGAGGTTGGAGGTAGCCATGGTGCTATTAGGCCATGGCTGCCTCCAAACTCGGGTCTGGGTTCCTTGAATGAGGAATTACCGGGTCATTCCAACCTTGGAGGACCCGGTAATTCCTCATTCAAAAAACCCATTCCCATTCCCATTCGAGCCCCAACAGGGCTCAATGGGAGTGGGGAGGGAGCTAATAACGGGCCTGTTAATAACGGGCCCATTATTTTCTATCTGGTCCCCTTGCTGGACCCGCAAAGGATGTCTGGTCTGACCGGACGTTCTGAGTGGTTCCTGCAAGGGAACATCGTAATAGGGAGGAATGGGTTTACCAGCACCGGCAACATTACCGGTGCTGTTAAACCCATTCCGCCCACCTCGTAATGTGGCCCTATGTCTTTGTGTCCTCGGAATTGCTACCTAGGGGTGGATCTCTAAAGATAGGATCCACCCACCTAAGTGACCATTCAATGCTAGTGTATAATTTCCAAGCAATATGGTTCTGCTCAGTTGGCAATGTAGATCTGACAATAGTGGTAAACCCAAGGGACCATAGTGTCTGCTGGCAATACAGATGTATGAGGCAATTTAACAGGATAATGGAAGCAGAATTTGAAGAAAATATGCCTTGTCTATGCTCCCCTGATCACTTTAGACCAACTGTCTTCTTGACTCTGTGGATTTTATATACTGCAAAGTCTTCAGCAAAAGGTGTTGGTGTTGTTACCCACACACACACCTTCGACAATGTGGTACAGTCCCATAAGAAAGAACCGAGGCTTAACATAAGGAGGCTGAATAAAAACAGCAACTTTTTCTTAACAGAAAGTCATGCCCTACAGACCAAATTTAAAAACTGGATCCAAGGGCATAGGTTCTTGAGGATAATTAACAACACTGAAAAAATGTTGAGCTGTTAGGGTCTAATTGTGCCAATTTCTGGCGGCTTGTTAGGTCAAACGGGATGGACCCATTTTTAGAGGTGCAGTTTATATCGAAGACAAGTTGGGTTGCCCACTTCAAAGCCCTTTACAATGCAGACAAAGAAGGTTACAGAGCTGACTACAAGGTACCGTGGCAGGGTGCTCTCTCCTGGGACTTGGATGATCTGTTGTCCCTTATTGGTTCCAGCAAGTCTTGAATGCACCAGGCCATGATGGCTTGTCGGTCATGACACTAACACCTGTTCCTGTATTATGGGCAAAGATAATCGCTGCACTCTTTGTGAATGTACTCACTGAGAGTAACATCCCCCAATCTTCGAAATTGGCTACTGTGGTGGTGGTTTTTAAGGGAGTTGACAGATTCTTGCCCCTTAAATGTAGGCCAATATCTATCTTGGATGCAAGTTTCAAAATGTTCTCTAAGTGGCTCCTACGGGACCTGCTCAACTGTTTCCAATCAGGATTAAAAAAGGGAGTGGGGAAGGGCCTAAATCGTTTTTTGGTAAATCTATTATAGGCCCAGGTAAGTGGCCAAAACAGGCACTATACTTGCCATTCCTAAATGTCAGCAAGGCGTTCAACTATGTAAATCAAGAGCTTTTTTGGGCCAAACTATCAAAGCACTGCTGCCCAAATGCACTAATAGACATCTTGGTAGTGCTACACAGGGATACAAAGATCAGAGTCAGACTTGACGCCAATGGGTCCTGTACTGCCTGGATCACTATGACCAGGGGATTGCAACAGGGATGGGTGCTGGTCCCTTTCCTTTTCAATTTTTATTTCATGGACTTGGGTCTCTGTTGGGAATCTGTCCACACTAATCCACCTCTCCTAGGCCAGTGCAAGATACAATATCTAAACTATGTGGACAATGTCATTATTTATCACAAAACTCTGATAGAACTACAATGGGCTTGGGCACTCTAAATTGCTATTTCGAAATACTGGACCTCAAAATAAATGGCGGGAAAAGTAAGGTTTTGATTTTGACAGGCCGATTCATGGAATAAATGTGCGCCGAAATTTGTGGAGCAAGATGGCGCAAGCATGGATGTCAAATATCTTGCAGAACTGATCATGGGACACCGCAGGAGGAGGAGAACAGCCAAGCCCTGCATTTCATTGCTGAGGACCAGCCTGTTTGGGATGCCTGATAACCAGGTCTTTGGCAGGCATAGGTTTCCACCTTGTATCATCCTAGACCTGTCACTGAGTGGGAGGAGGACCTCACATCACCCACCTTGTGCTCCCAAGCACTGAGCACCTTGGAAAAGGTGCTCAATGGCATGCATTTTTTGGCCACTGGGTCATTTCAGCAGACAACTGCCATAGTTGGGGGCGTCTCACAGGCCACGCAGTCACGCTGCCTACACCAGGTGTTGGCAATCATGACTGTGCACCCCTCAGTCCGCAGGCACATCTACATGCCCAGAACACCTGCGGAAAGGCAGGCCGTGGTGAAGGACTTTTACAGGATGGCACACTTTCCCAAAGTGCTCGGTGCCATAGATTGCACCCATGTGGCCCTACGTCCACCTAGGGCCACTGAGCACATCTATCGAAACCGCAAGCACTGGCATTCCATCAACGTACAGGTTGTATGCGATGCCCATGGAATCATCACCTCTGTCTATGCAAACTATCCTGGGTCTACCCATGACAGTTTCATAGACATATATGTCCGCCCTGAGCCTGGACCTGGAAACTGGGAAGCACGGCGACACATGGCTCATTGGTAAATCCAAATGACTGTGCACATGCATGCATGTCACACACAGACAAATACACAAAACCAACTAATGACAACCATCCTCCCCTCCCCAGGGGACAGTGCCTACCCACTGAGCAACCACATGATGATGCCAATACGGAACCCCACCACACCACCCCAGGTAAGATAAAACGCAGCCCATATTGCGACCAGGGGCATACTGGAGCTCACATTCGGAGTGCTCAAGTCACGCTTCCGCTCCCTTGACCGCTCTGGCGGGCAGCTACTATATGCACCCCCAGTAGTGTGCAGGATCACTGTGGCAGCATGTGTCCTGCACAATGTTGCAACACGGCAGGGCGTACCGGTGGACATGGTGGTGCCCCCACATCCCCCAACCACAGGCACAGGCGCTGCCCATGGGAGGGGAAAGGGCATGTGGCAAGGCAGCCCGGACCCAGTTTGTGGCCACATTTTTCACCTAAACTCCCACCCCTGTGGAGTGCACACAGGCCTGGCACATACAAGGTGGCAATCGATGATGACAAAGAGAGTCAACTGTCACAACATTACCACCCTGAGAATGTTGCCACAGAAGTGCTACATTGTGTGCATCCCTAGCTACTTAAACATAACCAATCCTGTGTGACCAAAAGGAACACATGCAAGGTGTATATCACACCACACCCCTGCAAAACAGGCCATGACAATCACTGGTATGTCACCCAAACCCTCCCAACCCACATCACCCTTGTCTGCCACACCATGACATGGCATGCAACAGCAAAAGAGAAAACCAAAAGCACGACACGTGACCAATTAGATACAAAGTGACACGTGATACAAACATGGAAAGAGGCCTGAGACAATCACACCTGACATGGAATCAGATGAAATGACTAACCAACAACCTCCCACACATACAAAGTCATACACAAATGCATGCCACCAGCGGTACCATCAACAAAAGACAGAATGCCTGTCGGCATGCACATTGTCCAAGCCAAATCCTCAAATCCCTAACCCGTGTGCTTTGTGTGTCTCCTGCAACACACTGCTCAGCACACAGCACAGTGAGCAGCCAGTCTGTTGGGGATATACCTTGAGCATCATATAAAAAGGACAAGCAACAAAAATTACCTATTGACGCATGTACACGATCCCCAAATGGTAAGTGATCATGCGCTGCAGGGACAAAGGATGCCAGAGAAGGCAATCTTTGTGCACATGTGGGCATGGAAGGGTGGTTGTATGTGTGGTTGAGCATTGTGTAAGTGTGTGTGTCAGTAGGGACATGCACTCAATACATGCATGTGAAATCAAGTGAACCTCAGTGTCCTGTACACATTACATGTGAACATTGCCCATGTGTACACCCCAGTATGTCAAACTACAACAATACCCTGACACCTGAAAAATAAACCCAACACAGGAACAGCGATTGACCAGCAGAACACATCATGTACATAGTACCCCACAATGACAATGTCAGAGAGTGCCCAAACACTGTAGCCTAAGCGTACGGTCCGACAACAAAAGGCCCTCCTTCATTTACTCATCACCATGATCTTCAGAAGAACTATTTATGGGGTCCGTTTCCTTCTTCCTTCTAGTCTACCTGGCTTCTGGATCCCCCTACCCCTTGGTTTCCTTGTTCTACCTTGCATGTAAATAGGGTCTAGCCCCCTCAGAGACCACCTTGACTGGTAAAATACCAAATCACAGAGCACTCCAAGGAACCAAACCCCCAAACCAGGGTAAAAGCCTGTAGCCACCAAAAACAATGGAAGAGTCTCCATAGATGACTTGAAGTCGCTCAATATGGCCAAGCACATGTCCAAGCAGAATGTTAGAAGAACTACCAAGGTAGCACAGTTGAACATTGGTTGAATAGGATGGGTAGAATTCTCAATACACAATAATCAATGAAGATGCAACAACTGATGGGTAGTGTCACAGCTCTGGTCTCCAGGCACAGGAGTGGCACGAACCAACCAGCCCCTCTGCAGTCTGGGCGCCTGCAAGGTAAAATTTACACAGGCCTCTGAGACCCTGGCGGGGAAAGAGGGTTAGGGATATGTTGTTTGGAAAGGCATCGGTATTCAGGATAACCAGAAAGAGGGTCAGGAGAGGGGAGGTGGATGGGCAAGGGAAAGTAGGCAAAAGACAAAATACAACTATTGACAATTACACATACTCAATCAGAGAAACCATGTACATCATGCACATTGTAAAAAATGGGTCAAGGGCGAGCCAAAGAGAGACGTATCTCTGGGGTGAGTTCTGGCCGCCTTCCTGCGCACTCTCAGGTACGGTAACAGGAGCAGTTCAATGCTGCAAAGAGAGCGTGAGTTACTATTCTGTGTGTGTTTTTCTGACACACACATAACACCATTCATGCCTCAAAATGAGTCACTCATCCCCAAACAAGCACTCTTGTCTGCTGCTTTGTTTGTATACTTTTGCTTCCCCTGTGATGGTTCATACACTGTCATGATCTCTGCTTCCAAAAGGTCAGGGTTTTCCCAACTCCCTTGGAAGCAGATCCATAACCCAGGTTCCGAGTGCCAACCAGTCCCAATTGGGACCTTTTGGACCCAGTCCTGGCGCCAGTGGCACCAGGCTCATAAATATGCCCAGTCCCAGCGCTGGAAGCGCCGGGCTCATAATGCTTGGGTGGACTTACCTGCAGCAGACCATGCTGCTTACTTGCCTGCCAGTTGAGCCTCTGATCCTCTTCTGTTTGGAACTACTTTTCCTGTTGGGTGGGGCTGGAGCCACTCCCTAGATTCAGAACACTGGAACTCTTCTGGAAGGCAGGAACTCTTTTTTTACCAGGAACTCTTTTCTTACTTAGGCGTGGCTGTGGAAGGAGACACCTAAGCACTACAGGAGGCTATTTAAACCACACCCGGTGGATGAATCTTGCTTTGCGTTATTCTGCACCCTCTGCAGCAGAACGCTCATCGTGTCTTCTGCATCCGGTCCTGGGCCTAAGGAAAAAGGCTTACCATCCTGAATCCAGTCTTCAGCAACACCTATAAAGACAAGAAAGAACAGGTTAGCATTCCGGCATCTGAAAGGCAAAGGCTTACCTACTCTTCGTGCGCTCCGGAGGTCTTCACACTGCATTCCGGCATCTGAAAGACAAAAGCTTACCAACTCTTCGCACGCTCCGGAGGCCGTCGGCGCTGCATCTCGCATCTGAAAGACAAAACAAGGTGCGTTTAAAGACATTGGGGAACTTTAATACTCACGTGCCATTACTCCTTTAAACATCTAACCCAGTGGGTATCCCGGCACCCTGCAGCCGCTCCGAACTTGTACCTGCAAAATAAAAAGACAGTTAGAGCGCTTCGTGAAGCTGGCAACAAGCGCTTACTTACGTGCTTCCAGGCGCTTCTATTCATCACACGGGCTCCAACTTCAACTCACTTCAGCCCGTCATCCGCCATCGCCGGAACCCTGCAAAACAAGAGACATCATTATTAAAGACTTTAAAGACATTTGAGTTACTCGAAACTTACCGTTCGTGCAGTAAACGACGGACAGCAGTCCTCTGAAGTCAAGAGGCCTGCGCTACCTATCCAGTGAAGAAACTGGTTACAGCACCCTGCCCCGAGGCAGATGGAGAGCTCGGCATTCACTTACCTAAGGTGAGAGCGTTAACCTGTGGGGGTCTACAGGAGAGGAGAAGAGGAAAGAGATAGGGACACCCCAATAACCCCAGTTCATTAACCCCGTATTTTCTATCTGCAGACATCTTACTCTGCACGTCAGGCATACAGGGCACAGAGGTCCAGCCCAAAGAGCCAACCGGGTGCTGCACATCACCTTTGAAGATACGGTAGTCGCCCAGTCAAGACCGGCGCCTCTGCGAGAATCAGGTGAGCGTTACAGAACGCAAAGCCTACTGCAAATCTCTCGCCCAGGCGCTATGGAAACCTCGGATACTGACCACCTAGCCCGGTTACTTGGGGAACTAAGGGCAGAAGTGCATGCAGCTCGTCAGGAAACGAACGCTCTAAGAAGGGAACTAATTATTTCCAAGGAGAGAACAGATGATCTTGCTAGACAATTGCTACAGTCACAAGCCGGCCAGACACCGCTGCCCGCATCAGGGGCAAATCTTCCTTCAACATCCTCTATGAATCCAGTGCAGATCAACCTACCTGGGAATGTACCTCTGGCTCCGCCCGAATGATTTTCTGGTGACCCAAAGAGGTTTGCGGTATTTATCAATCAGTGCCGGTTGCACTTCTTATGCCGGCCAGCAGCCTTTCCAACTGATCAAGCTAAAGTAGCTTTTGTACTTTCGTACCTTAGTGGCAATGCGGCAGACTGGTCGATCCCTCTAGTTAATCAAGATGATCCGGTTCTCCATGATTTTCAAGCCTTTCAGCTTAGTATGGAAAAACTGTTCGCAAGACATGCACAGGGGCAGGCCTTGGACAATGAGCTTCTTTCGTTGCGACAGGGTAATCAAGACCTTTTGGCTTATATTGCATCTTTCAATAGACTAATAGTGGAAACTCAATGGCCTGAGGACAAAAGGATTACGCTGTTTTATAGAGGTCTACGTGGAGAGCTCAAAGACGTTTTAGCCCAAGTAGTGAATCCCCCACAAGACTGTTCGGATTATATAGACTTGGTCGTTCAAATAGATCACAGACTGCAGAACAGGAAGGCCGATCGTTCCAAGTTTGATGCTCGAGTATTTTCCAAACCGCCAACTCCTTCCAAAGGAGTAGACTCCGGGGAACCCATGCAAATAGGGGGTCTGAAAGGTCCTCTAACACAAAGGGAGCGGGAAAGGAGAAAACAGTTGCAATTATGCCTATATTGCGGAAACTCAGGGCACTTTCTTCGAGACTGTCCGGTGAAACCTGCCAAGAAGGCAGTAGGAGCTGCAGTTACCACAGTTACAAACTCTGAGCAGGGAAACGACCTCGCCCGACAAGAATAGAGGTCCTCTTGCCGAGCGTGAAAACCAGTTCCGTGACCTCACATTTCGTGATACCTATGGTCCTCATTAGCCCTGATAATCCGGGTCGATTACATGCAATTGAAGCTTACGTCGACAGCGGTGCCATCGGCAATTATGTGGATCATGAAATGGTTTTGAGGATGAATCTAACTCTTTGTCCCAAGGCTGTAAAGGACGTCATTACTACGGTGGATGGTACGGAGATAGCCTCCGGGCCAGTAACGCATACCACTCAAGAGGTGACGCTAGTAAGTCAAGATGGACACCATGAGAAGATCGTGTTCGATGTGATCAAGGCCCCTCAGTTCCAGATTATTCTAGGAATACCTTGGTTAGAGAAACACAATCCTCTGATCGATTGGCGAGCAAGAACGGTCCAGTTTCCAGAATGTGTCTCTACGTGTCACCCTCCTTCTGGTGTTGCACTGGCAGCAATTTCTTCAGAGACTCCCCAGTTACCTCCCGAATACCTAGAATACCAAGATGTTTTCCGGAAGGAGCAGGCTAACTCTCTACCTCCTCATAGGTTTTATGACTGCCAGATAGACCTGATACCTGGATCTACTCCTCCTTGTAGTAGAATTTATGCCCTCACCGAGCCTGAGAACCTTCACCTTCGACAATACCTGGATCAATACCTGGCAAATGGGTTTATTCGTCCCTCCAAGTCCCCTGCCTCTTCAGCTTTGTTCTTCGTTCCAAAAAAGGAAGGAGACCTTAGAACTTGTATCGATTATCGCTCCCTGAACCAGATCACCGTTAAGAATAGATATCCGTTACCTTTGATCCCTGAACTCCTGGACCAAGTCAGAAAAGCATGCATATATACAAAGCTGGATCTTAGAGGAGCTTACCACTTGGTACGAGTAAAAGAGGGCGATGAATGGAAAGACGGCCTTCCGCACCAAGTATGGGCTATTTGAATATCAGGTCATGCCCTTCGGACTTTGCAATGCCCCGGCCGCCTTTCAATATTTTATGAACGATTTCCTCAGAGAGCTCATAGATGTTTGTGTTGTTTTTTACATCGACGACATTCTCGTTTATTCTTCATCGGAATCTGAACATCGGAAACACGTGAAAATGGTCCTCGAAAGATTGCGTCAACACAAACTTTTCGCTAAGTTGGAAAAATGTGTTTTCAACGTGACTGAAGTTGAATTCTTGGGATTCATATTATCACCTGGCGGAGTGCGTATGGATTCAAAGAAGGTCGATGCAGTTCTCAAATGGCCATCACCATCCTCCGTAAAAGGTGTGCAAAGCATGTTAGGCTTCGCTAACTTTTACCGCAGGTTTATACCCGAGTTCTCTCGAATAGTCCAGCCCATCACTGCCTTGTTAAAGAAAAACAAACGTTTTGAATGGTCTACCGAGGCGGAACAAGCTTTCCAGGATTTGAAGACTAAATTTATCTCTGCACCAATCTTAAAACACCCTCGCCCCGAACTCCCCTATATCATGGAAACTGATGCTTCAAGCCTTGCCATGGGGGCAGTTCTATCACAAAAGGACCCGGTAACCAATCAGTTGCATCCCGTGGCATTTTGGTCCCGCAAATTCTCGCCTCCTGAAGTCAATTACACGATTACTGACAAGGAACTTCTGGCTATCAAGTCTGCCTTTAAGGCTTGGCGGCATTATCTGCTGGGGGCCCGACACACCGTTACTGTGATTACGGATCACCGAAACCTGCAATATTTGAAAACCGCAAAAGCCCAATCCTCTAGACAACTCCGTTGGGCATTATTCTTTGCCGAGTTTGACTTCATAATTACCTATCGTCCTGGTACCAAGAACGGTAAAGCCGATGCCCTTTCTCGGATGGGAGTGGAAGAACACTTGATCAACCCTAAACCTGTACCAATCATTCCCGAACAAAGAATTCTGGGTGTAATCACCACAGAATCCATAGAGGAAGTTAAGGATAAAGCCAGGCAACTTGTAACTCCAGCAGACATACAGAATTGGCATCTGCAGGGAAAGGACTTTGCAGTAAAGGACAACTTATTGTATTTCCAAGAACGATTATACCTACCCAGCACAGATTTACAGAAAAAAGTAATCTCTTGTTATCACGACTCTTTAATGGAAGGTCATCCCGGTATAGCCAAGACCTCAGAAAAGATCAAGCGCTACTTCTGGTGGCCGTCTTGGAAAAAAGATATCAGAGACTTTATAATGTCCTGTGGAGTATGCGCCCAAAACAAGAGTCAAAAGGAAAGACCAGCAGGCCTCTTACGCCCTATTGACATCCCACCTCGCCCTTGGCATACGCTTTCTATGGACTTCATCACCGATCTACCTCCATGCTCCGGATACAATACGATTCTAGTAATCGTGGACTTATTCTCCAAGATGGCGCATTTCATTCCGCTCAAAGGCTTGCCAACAGCAGCAACTCTGGCCCGAGAATTTCTCGAAAACATCGTCCGACTGCACGGTTTTCCTTCGGTTCTAATTTCGGATCGAGGTAGTCAATTTATTTCTCATTTTTGGCGAAGTTGCTGTCGGTCCGCTCAAATTGATGTGAGACTATCGACCAGTCACCACCCTCAGACTGAAGGACAAACCGAGAGGACCAATCAAACTCTGGAACAGTATTTACGCTGCATGCTGCAACAAACTGAAAAAACTTGGAAAGATATCCTTTGGATAGCCGAGTATGCCTACAATAACTCTGTCCATTCGGGAACTGGGAAAACCCCGTTTTTTCTTTTGTACGGCAGTCACCCTCGAACCTCGGAGTTGGATCCCCTCCAAGATCTTGAAACACCAGCAGTAGACTACCTGCATTCTACAATCACCCAAGCCTTTAAGGAAGCTGTTTCTCACCTTCAAAGGGCTAAAGAACAATACAAGAAAGGAGCAGATCAACATCGGAAGGAAGCCCCCCACTATCAAGTAGGGGATCAAGTCTGGTTATCCACCAAATATCTATCTCTAAAAGGGCCACGCACATTCAACCCAAGATACCTTGGTCCCTATTCCATCACTACCATAGTAAACCCAGTAGCGGTCAAGTTGGACTTGCCCCCGCACATGAAGATACATCCGGTCTTCCACGTCTCTCTATTAAAACCCGTGCAACCTCAAACCCGACTAACCAAATCTCCAAAACCTATCCTAGTTGATGGAGAACTCGAGTTTGAAGTCAAAAGCATTCTGGACTCCAAGATCTCCAAATCTAAACTATTCTACCTAATTGACTGGAAAGGCTACGGCCCCCAAGAGAGATCCTGGGAACCTGCTGAATATGTCCACGCTCCTCGCCTAATCAAAAGATTTCACCGAACATTTCCTGACAAGCCAAAACCCCCGGAGAAGCCCGGTTTGGGAGGGGCCTTGAGGGGGGAGTACTGTCATGATCTCTGCTTCCAAAAGGTCAGGGTTTTCCCAACTCCCTTGGAAGCAGATCCATAACCCAGGTTCCGAGTGCCAACCAGTCCCAATTGGGACCTTTTGGACCCAGTCCTGGCGCCAGTGGCACCAGGCTCATAAATATGCCCAGTCCCAGCGCTGGAAGCGCCGGGCTCATAATGCTTGGGTGGACTTACCTGCAGCAGACCATGCTGCTTACTTGCCTGCCAGTTGAGCCTCTGATCCTCTTCTGTTTGGAACTACTTTTCCTGTTGGGTGGGGCTGGAGCCACTCCCTAGATTCAGAACACTGGAACTCTTCTGGAAGGCAGGAACTCTTTTTTTACCAGGAACTCTTTTCTTACTTAGGCGTGGCTGTGGAAGGAGACACCTAAGCACTACAGGAGGCTATTTAAACCACACCCGGTGGATGAATCTTGCTTTGCGTTATTCTGCACCCTCTGCAGCAGAACGCTCATCGTGTCTTCTGCATCCGGTCCTGGGCCTAAGGAAAAAGGCTTACCATCCTGAATCCAGTCTTCAGCAACACCTATAAAGACAAGAAAGAACAGGTTAGCATTCCGGCATCTGAAAGGCAAAGGCTTACCTACTCTTCGTGCGCTCCGGAGGTCTTCACACTGCATTCCGGCATCTGAAAGACAAAAGCTTACCAACTCTTCGCACGCTCCGGAAGCCGTCAGCGCTGCATCTCGCATCTGAAAGACAAAACAAGGTGCGTTTAAAGACATTGGGGAACTTTAATACTCATGTGCCATTACTCCTTTAAACATCTAACCCAGTGGGTATCCCGGCACCCTGCAGCCGCTCCGAACTTGTACCTGCAAAATAAAAAGACAGTTAGAGCGCTTCGTGAAGCTGGCAACAAGCGCTTACTTACGTGCTTCCAGGCGCTTCTATTCATCACACGGGCTCCATCTTCAACTCACTTCAGCCCGTCATCCGCCATCGCCGGAACCCTGCAAAACAAGAGACATCATTATTAAAGACTTTAAAGACATTTGAGTTACTCGAAACTTACCGTTCGTGCAGTAAACGACGGACAGCAGTCCTCTGAAGTCAAGAGGCCTGCGCTACCTATCCAGTGAAGAAACTGGTTACAGCACCCTGCCCCGAGGCAGATGGAGAGCTCGGCATTCACTTACCTAAGGTGAGAGCGTTAACCTGTGGGGGTCTACAGGAGAGGAGAAGAGGAAAGAGATAGGGACACCCCAATAACCCCAGTTCATTAACACCGTATTTTCTATCTGCAGACATCTTACTCTGCACGTCAGGCATACAGGGCACAGAGGTCCAGCCCAAAGAGCCAACCGGGTGCTGCACATCACCTTTGAAGATACGGTAGTCGCCCAGTCAAGACCGGCGCCTCTGCGAGAATCAGGTGAGCGTTACAGACACTGTTAATGTGGTAAGGCAGCCGCACGTTGCCCCGCGGTAAATGGAAGACCATGTGTTACGAATCACACATGATAGAATGGTCCTTGGGTGAGCTGCTAGATGCGTATGGCGAGGTGCGACTTCAGTACAAGTCGCATTCTGCCTGCCGCAGATTTCTTCAGGTAGCGCATGTGGCAATTTGCATAGCTAATGATATGCAATGCACTCGAGTTTGTGCGTCGCTGTGTGCCCCCCCTTGCGCTGTATTAGTTTGTGGCTAGGAACGCTACTGCGCTAATAACTTAGCTTCTATGGAGCAGGGTGGACTTGATGATATGGGCGTCGCCCCCTGTGTGTGCCCCTGACAACTTGGAAAGCTTCTTGGCATTTGGTCCTCAGTGCGGCTTAGCTGTAAAGTGCGCATCTTCCCCAACGCCTGGCCAAGCTCCCCAGCAAAGGCCCTACTTAGCTTGCATGTGTGAGGGGCCTGGAGAAGGTCAGCTGGGGCATGGCCCCTCATGCTGCTCACCTTGCTAGGAGCTCCTGGAAATATGTCTGCTTCTGTCGGACGTCTGAGCACAAGCCCCATGCTTCTGCTTGCACGCGCATGCTCACGTGTGCCTCACCCAACATGGCAAGGATTTAGAGGTTCTTGGCTGGGTGTCTGCTGGGAAAGGTAGTCTCCTTATCCTGCAGAAATGGCATAAAAGGCTTTAATAAGGCTGGAAAGTTGTCTGTTTGTGTCTTCATGCTGCATGTTACTGGCCCATGTCTGAGACCTACATCTGACATCCTCCCACACAACCCCAGGTTCTGTACGCTGACAGGTAGAGCTTGAACTTGAGTAGAAAATAACCAAGGAGGCTGGCACAACTGGATCTCCTTGATAGTGTGAACTAAGAAAGGCAGAGACAGCACAAGTCTGGAAAGGTACAGAGAAAGCAAGATAGCCGTAAGCAGTTTACAGCAAGTTAAAAGACACAACAGTTGAATAGCATTGGCAAAAGGCAACACTCAACCTAAAAGCATGGATGTAATATATGAAAGACAGGAGGAGCGACAGAAAGATGCAGTTGAACAGAAGTGTACTGAGGCAAATCGAGGCAGTGTAAGAGTACGTGGAAATAACTGCCCGAGAGACGGGCAGACAGATCTGCAACAAGGACAGTAGCAGGAAGAAGTACAGGGACTAAAGGCACCAGAGTGTGAAAAACAAGTAAAAGAGCTGTAGTCCAGTAGGAAAACTGGGCCATCAGGCAGCATGAAAGTCGTAGAGGGAAGACAGACACAACGTGCCGTCCAAACTGAACGGAGCGTAGTAGTAGTATAGGCCGACATCTCAGGTGAGGACTGGACCGTGAGTTGTGCCTCTTGGGTCACATCCCTAATGCATCCTTCTTTGCCACAATCCCCAGGGGCTGTACTCAACACGTACCAACTTGACATTGTCACCACCCGGCCCCCTCCAACCATCAGTGTGAGTTTGACAGCTAAAGGGTTCAGGCTACCGTCTACAGCATGAAGTGCATCAAACACGTATACAGACAAGAAATGAACATACATCCCAATCAACATCAATAATTGGACAGTTCAATAATGTACTCACCAAAATTGATTGTAGACATGCCGTGGAGAAAACATCAATAATCCCCACTAGGGATGTTAACACAAGTGGTACAGCAGCAGACAGGCCACAGATATGACGCAAGTCCTATGCCCTTGTATAAATGGTTGTAACACCGAACCATCCTTCCAAGCCCATCGATAGGGGAAGCAGGTGTGGCATATGTGAGTAAGGACCCCAAGCTGCAAACAAATACACGAGACAAGCTTGAATGGGCCCAGCTGGAACAGACAGTGGATGCTTTCAAAAGCCACAAAGCACCACACCGTCACATGAATGCACAATAGACAAACAATTTTTAACTATATTAACTAATTAAACTAACTATAAAAATAAAAAATGGCCACATACGACCTGGGGGGGAGACACCCAGGAGGGGGAAGGTACAGGGTGCACCTCCACACCCACATGCAATGATGTTGAGATAAAAAAAAACTCCATGGGCTCAACGTCTGGACAGCCCGACCTGTTTGGGAGATAACTCGTTGTCCTGCTCACCCTCTGACTCAAAAGGTGGACGTGGCACAGTACCCTGACCACGCCTATGTGCAGCTTGCCCCTCATTGGCAGCAAGTCTGTGGGACTGGTAAGCCTGGTCCTGTGTGACGATGACACGTAGGTCAGCATGTAGCACCTCACATGATACGCTTGCTTCCTCTTGCAAGGTAGCACGTGTAACACAGAGTTCTTCCTGCATGGCCTGGCATGACATCTGGAGCACCTCCCAGCAAGCATGTAGCTCAGCCGAGATGGTATTCTCAAGCTGCTCCAACCTCTCCTCTGTCTGCTGCCTCTAAGTCATGTTGAGCACACCCAGAGTAGATCTGAGGGATCGATGGTCATCCCACAGGGCCTCCCTGTGTGCCTCTGCGTGAGCAGCAAGTGCTTGATGCAGAGACATCATTTCAGCCCGGCGTGCCCTGCCTGAGGCCTCCATGCCCAGCCTGAGCAAGCGGGCCATGGACTGTGCTGGCTGCTGCTTGAGATCCACCTGCCAAGCAGGGCGGAGCATGGATTGGGCCACACGTTCCATGCTCTGAACGATCTTATCAATTGTTGCCCCTGTTGTTTTGAATTGGAAACCTTGGCTTGTTCCCACTCAGTATACCCCGGTGGCGCACGGCCACCGTGTTGCTGGGCTTGACACCCGCGGGGCCCAAGGAGCCATGGTCCTAGTTGGGTTGGCACCGCCCGCAGCTGCAGGACTACATCCCTCTGTTGACGTGATGCCTCAGGCACATCAGCAACTTGTGTGGAGTGTGACCGTGCATCCCGATCCACCACAGGCAACGGTTCCAACACCGTCTGGCCCCTCAGTGCAGGTGCCACGGACAGAGGATCGACCACATCAGAATCACTCACCGAGGACGAATGGACATGACGCGCATCCAACTCGACATTGTTGTCAGAGTGATCATCCGAGCTAGGCCCATTGCCAGCCCTGGACACGATGGTCTGTAGCACAAATGGGTTATCGTGGCCTACCACCCCACGACCCCCACTTGTGCTGGGTTTCCGATGTGATAGCACCCCGTGTCAGGATGGACATCACCATCCTCTGGCTCCATTGCATCATCATCTGTAATGTGGAAAAAACAAACATGAGTACACATGTCAGAAGCACATAACACACACACACACATAGACATCACATCGACAGCCAACGCATGAAGCAGACAAGTCACACACAAATGAAATTCCGGCATGCATCCAGTGGCATTGATATGCAAACACATCCCAAAAGCAGAAATGGATGTGTGTAAATAGCAAAGCCTACACATGTACAGAATGTAGTATATCACCTCCATCACACACCACCTCTGTCAGGCACATGTCACAGGCAGAAATATCAAATGGCAACAAAGAGATGGCACATACAATAAGCATGTCTGAACTGAAAAATGGCCACAGCTGCAAGTGAATCCAAACACACCATGACACACGTAATATGCATGTACACATGCATCACTAAACCATCATCATCAATATAGCTTCATCCATCTGCAGCTCGTCCCGTACCAGAAGTCATGGGCCATGCAGACATAGTGAATGTTCCGAGCAAAGCAAAGCCATGAAGTCTCAGAACACCCCCCAGGGCCTGATTGAGCATATTGTGCATTGATTGTGCCCTAAAACATTATTCAGTGTGTCAAATCATCACGGCCAGGCCCCACCAGATTAGCTAAGTGGGCCTTGGCGTACACATACCGCACCACAGTGCACCTTCAGGATTGTGCCAGTTGAACATAACGGGCACAATGCTGAAATCGCAGCAGCATGAACATTAATCAACTACATTTTAGTCATACAACAAAAAAGCAGCAGATGACACATGTGTAAATGAACACTGTCACACACACATAAGTGAGTAGCCACAATGTTGCACTACACATCGTTGAAGCTGCTTGCATATGTACATGTGAAAGTGTTCAAAAACACCCGTTTCACCATACACCTGTATTGTGAACATGAACAGCAACCAATACGGCAAAGCAAGCAGCTGCAACGCTGCTTGCTTTGATGTATGTGAAAGTGTACCCATAAACACGTGCAGGCAGCTCCACAATCATTACAACCCGACTGGCAGGCTACAGTCAATCTGCGGCCTATACCGGTTAGTATAGGCTGCAGATTGACCTATCAACTTTGCTAAACATCCACAAGGGTGTCTCAATACTAAGTACATGTGTCAAAGGATGTACCTATGTCTGTGCCTTTCATGACAGTGAAGGGATCACAATCTGACCATACATGCCAGGTCACTTTGACATTGCATCAGTGAGTAGGCATGGAGAACGGTGTGACATGTCTCAGAAGTGGGTTGGTGCACTGCAGAGCATGTGCACGTTACCAACTATCTACATCAACAAGTGCATTATGATGTCAAACAATAAACAAGAAGGCAGTGTAAGTGCAAGGTCAGGTATCACGTGCAATGTGCATGCAATGGGTTGCATGGATACAGGCACCTCCCAGCATTAGTGAAAATGCAGGGAGGCATTGCATAACAGTGAAAGTTTGACTAGAGAACTGTGTATTGGCAGTCAGTGTTGAGTACAATTGCATCATCTGAGTCAACTGACAACACAGCCGATGAGAATGGGACAGTGAGCAGGACACATGATGAACCCTCTGTACTACACCCATTTGTGCAGAAGGCACTACACCAGTTTGACAGAGTCAGGGGGCCTAAGACAGGGGGAGGCCTGTGCCCCACACAAACTATGACACCCTAAACATGTGCGTGATGAAGGACTGACCCACAGTGACCATGGAATGGTTGATCAAATGCCATTAAATGCATGTCATCCTGGACACGTACTACAATGATCATCCTGCAAAGGACACGTAGGGCCATGCCTGTAATGCACATGGAGCATGAATGAGCACTCATGTCCCTGTGAAGCATCAGCCATCTGCACAGTCCGAGTGAGACACCCTGCATCAAGGACCTAGGATGTACCCCACAGTATGTGCCTGGAAGGTTGGCAGGGTGAAGTGTGCATGTACACAGGAGCATTGAACAGGCCACTGCAGTAGTCCAACATGTTACCCACCAGTGCAATGGTGTAATATTGGTTTAGGGGGGTAGAGGGGCAAGGGAGCATGCCTTCGTGGGGTACCAGCATGCAGGCAGAAGACACATGTATGTCAGTCATGCAATGACATAGTCTGAGTGCTGAGTGGAAAGTCACCCCAGGCTACATGCAGAAGGGCCAGTGAGCTGGAACATGAACCGGAGTAGGGTGCAAGTGTGGTGATGAAGACAGTGCCTCTCTGCACTACATGGCCAGCATGCTGCACAGCATGCACACATTAGTGAAGCATTGCATGACCGGCACATGAGAACCATGTACACATAGCATATATTGGCAGTCAAGCAGAACACATTGCACAAGCAAACCACACATAGCCTGGACAAGCACGCAGAAACACTCACAGGACGGGGCGTTAAAATCCAGCATTTCTCCCACTCCTTCTACAAATTCTGCCGGTATGAAATCCACAGCGATCAACTCGTGCGGAGTGAGTTCTTCCTCCTGAGGTGGTGGCCCACCGCCAGTCACTGCAGTCATTGCATAATTGGAGGCACGCTTTAGCTTAGCACGCCGTTGGAGGTCATCCCAATGCTTTTTGCACACCTGAGTTGTGCGCACCTCATGACCGAATGCACTAATACTCTCCGCAACACGCTTCCAGTGGTCCCAACGGTGGGCAGCCGTAGTGTGACAATTTGAGCCCACTAGCATGTCACGGTCATGTTCCAACACGTAGCCCACAAGGAAGTCCAGTTCCTGCTTGCAGAAAGGCTTCTTCCTCGACGTGCCGGAGGCCGGAGCTGTGTGTGGGGTCCCAGCCCTTTGTGCAGGTGCAACCTTCCTCCTCTTGGTCATTGATCTGGACCCTGACTGGAAAATGCCACCCTGATCAGTAGGGGCAGTGGTGGAGTGGCAGGTGGAACAAGGACGGAAGCCCTGACTTGCGTCAGTGGCTGCTGGGTGCCCTTGACTGGACCCTGCGTAGCAACATCCACTGTGCCAAGGTCATTGACCGGGACTGTCCTGGATTGTAGACTCACAGCCGGGGTGGTGTCGGCTGCATCTGCCCATGCACTTGCCAACACCCGGCTGCTCGGGACAGCAGATGACAATACTGCCCCAGGGACATGTGCCTCGGTCAGAGCAGCCTTGCGTGCCCTTGCGTTACCGTGTGCCTCCTGACCTCCTGGAAATCATCCTGGGACTCTTCAGGTGCCAACACATCATGTGCTGGCCGACCCTGAGCCTGGGTGGTGGTGTCCACAGCTGCACCTGCAGCTACCACTACCCTTGGGCCTGTGGCAGTCGATGAAACAGACTGCCAGGTCACATGGGCGCCAGTGCTAGATGCAAGAGCTGCATTTCCTGGAACCACAGGGGGTGGTGGCATGACTGCACCAACACGTGGCAGAATATCCTGCCAAAGCGGAGCATGTCTGCCTCTTCCCACTCTGTAACCACCCTGGACACCCTGGAGTCCCCCTACTCCCTGGTCACCCCAGCCACATCCCTGACCACGCCCGCCACGTGGAGTACGCCCAGCTGAGGTGCCCCTCACCTTTCGTGGCCTCCCAACCATGGCACATATGTAGTAGTGCCGGCAAAGATGTGGTAGTGCCAATGGGAGGTGTACATGACAATTCCCCTGGGCAATTGGGGTGAAGGGGGTGGGATACTAGATGTTAACACACTCCTGTGCACCTGCAAGGCTGTATGTGACCCCGGTGGTGAAGTGATGGGTCACGCAATGCTCAGGCACCCCAAAACTGCAGTAAAACCGTGCACACAACCCCTTGGTAGCCCACGTGAGTGGAATTAGCCTCCCGCAGTACGAGGTGGCACCCAGGGACACGAAAAACACGCATGCGTGGGACACGCAGGCTACTATGACCTCGAAAATGGGTAAGCGATACACAGGGTACCCACAGTGAGAAAAATCGCGTGTGGGACTCACCGTCGGACTAGCGTGGTAATGAAAAACACACGTAGCCAATACCCCCGCCAAAAGAAGAGATATGTCCTTGATCCGCTGTGATGGCACGTGAAACAACCAGAAGTAGCAACACACGTGTTGGTCTCCACGAAAAGCACCTACAGCGAACTGCTGGCCCCGCTCACCTTTCTCCCGTGCCGAGTGAAACGCCTGCGCGCATCACGTCACTTACCCGCTTAGACCTTTTCCTCGAATTACACGCATTAACACACGGACATGCAGTTTTTTCACGTGCTGAATCACTATGCACCCATGCCAAGGGAAATGCCTGTGAACGTTACGTCACATATGCGCTTAAGTGCTAAGGGCCTTTCCTCGAATTACACGCTGACGTGCTGTTTCTTCATGTGCCAAATCACTCTGTATCAAGCTGGCCACACCACAACACACGGAAGACGACGCTCCTTTCCAGAAGGCCATTTTCCTGCCCCCAGAGCCCCGAGCCAACTCCCACTAGCCATCTGCTGCTGCCTGCCTGCTGGCCACGTGCCCTGCTATTTGGTGCCTGCACGTCAGCCATCTGCATGGGTCCAGTTGCTGTGACCACCCCTGCTGGAACAGAAGACTCCTGACTGAAGTTCCATTGCCCCACAGCCCAGCACCAGGACCCAGTTGCCCACCCACACCTGCCTCGGGGGTTGCCATGTCGGGGGAAACACCATCAGACACCACTGGCAACCCCCAGCCATAGAGGCAGAGGGCTGCCAGCTTCACAGCAGGAGAGGTTGGCATCCTGGTGGAGCAAGTCCTGGTGCATTATGATGCCCTCTAAGGTAGAAGAAGCGCCGACAAGCATGGACGTGAGAGGATCTGGCTGGACATCGTGGTTGCCATCAACGCAGATGGGGTGGCAACCCGCGACCTACAACACGTCAGTAAGCGCTGGGAGGACTCTTGGAAGCAGCGGATGCAGTGAGGCGCCGGTTCCACCTTACCACCGGCGACATGAGGGTCCTGGAACGCATTACCCCAGAGCCTCACCGCCAGGTCCTCGAGAGGGAGACCGGTCCGGAGTCAAGCGGTAAGTGTCCATGCGTACTTATTGGATGCAGTGCATGTTGAGGTGTGCCAGGAGTGTGCAGCTTGGACATATGTCTGAAAAGGGCCATTTATGGATGTGTATGTGCAGGGACATGACCATGCTGCATGTGAGTCCTGTCATGTGTGATGCACATCAATGGTGTATGTGTTCCAAAGCATGATGCACAACTGCATGTGGAGATGCACACATGTTAGTATTTCTGTGTATGTTCTATGGCATGGTTGGGGTGTGACACATGGATGCTGGTTCCACCTTTATTTACGTGCATGGCATACATGTGTGTGTGTGTGTGTGTGTTTGACACGTGTGCGACAGTGATACGCCATGGATGCATGTGACACAGACATGTAGGAACCCGATTGGCAGATGTGACATAGTAGCCGATGATTGCACTGTAACAAGTGGTGGAGATGTACAGATCCTTGTCTGTCTGTTGGCGTGTGTGCATGTGTTCTGCACTCCCCATGTTGCTTGTGACGTCATGCTAACCTTCGAATGTTCATGCTGGTGTGTGTGTATGGATGCTGCTGCCTGCTGCACGATTCCTGTCAATTTGAGCATGTGTGTGGGTTCAAATGATATGAGTGTTGGGGAGTGTGTTGCTAGCTGTGAAGTTTGATACTGCCACTCATGTGCAACTGTCATGTGTGTATCCAACCATTGTTCAGTGACCTGATGCCTGTGTTCTGTCTCTCTGTGTCTGCAGCGGCGACTGATGAAGAGGGCGGGGACGGTGCTGTGGAGCACAGTGGCAGGGATCCCACCGCCAGCCAGAGATTCAAGGCCCAGCTCTCCTCCCACGTAGTCATCTCTTCCATGAGTGAGGAGTCTGGTGCTGCGTCCATGGTTGCAGCTGCTGAGGGAAGGACCAAGAGACGAAGGTTGGAGGTGGACTCCTCTGCAGCAGTAGGGGCAGCTGAGCCCCCAAAGGGGCCTATGGAGGAAGATGGCATGGAGTCATCCAGGTTGGTGGGGGGTTCGGTTGAGGAGGAGGCCATGGAAGGCCCACGCACGGGGCTTGGAGGGGGATTCCACTGGTGCTAGTGGTGCAGTCCAGGGGCAGGGACAGGAGGCAGCACAGGCCGCCATGAGGTGCCTATGTGTAATCCTGTCCCCGATCCTGTGACTGCATCATCCCGCACCATCAGGGATGCCTTTGTCCAGACCCGTTTTCAGGGAGGGGATGCGCAAACAACAACTGGACTTCCTCTCCCTGCGGACGTGGCAATCCATGACCCGATTGAGCCTGTCCTAGCTGGGGTGGCGTTGCGCCAACGTGGTATTCAGGATGACGTGCAGAGTTCTGGTGAGGACAATGCATGTCATTTCGAATACCTCATTGACTGCATCAGCCTCCTCAGAGAGCTCACCGGTGCTGGCTGCCTATGCGTTCTGGATCTTCTAGTGACCCCCCTCCTCAACTGAACCCCCTATGCGCCAGTCGTCCTCCGTGCCATCTTCCTGCCCGAGTATCACCTGGGCACCCTGTGGAGCTGCCCCTGAGCCAGCGGCCAGGCTGGTGGAGGACACATCCCGCCAGGGAGTTGGAGGAGGCCATGGCTGCATCCCTGCACACCTCAAGGCCAGGGAAGAGGCCCGCCTCCGGAACATTGAGGTGGAGTTCGATGATGCACTGGCCCATAACATCAAAAAGTGAAGCGTAGGACTTGCCCGCCACCTTTGTACCTAGTACTTTAGGCTTAGGTTTCATTTGTTTTATTTTTTTTTGGAGTTCATGGACTTTGCTCCACTTAATGTATATAGTTTTTTATTCATAGGACTTTTTTGTAGGTTTCCTTTTGTTTTTGGATCATGGACCCTTTGGACTTGCATTGTATATAATTCAAGAATTGTACATACTTTCATTTTTTACAATTCCCATGGATCAATGGTTTTCTTTTTTTATTATTATTTAATTCATATTGACATTGGCGATGGACCACTTTTCTTTGTTTTTCATTGGATTTTACTTTTTTATTTTTAATTGCTTTCATTATTTCTTAATTTGCAAGTTTGATTTTCATTATGTTATTTCATTATGTTTTTTAATACATTTCGTTTTACTTCATGATTGGTGTTGTGTACTATCATTGGTTTTGTGCATTTCTCAGTGAACATTGCCTCAGTCATGTGTTGCCACTTTGTGGCTCTGTTGTGCATTTATGCATAGCCATGGTGGTTCTTTTAAGACTCTCATGGCATGGGTACTTTGGGAGTGGGTGCAGTGGATGGTTGCATGCTTGTACTGGGGGGGCAGGGGAATTTGGGTTGGCATTAGGGCCATAGGTCTGTTTTGTTAGGACATGTTGTTTGGTGGGCCATGTGTCAGGGCCTGCTAGCCGGTGCCCGTCAATGGGGGTGGGTGGTGGTTGGGGCGACATGTGTTGGGGCTCCCAAGTGCATGATGCCATGTGGCCTGCCTGCCGGGCATGGCAAGGGGTGATGGGCTGCCTGTGGGGCATGCCCAGGGGGGATGGGCTGCCTGCGGGGCATGGACTGGGGTGATGGGCTGCCTGCAGGGCATGGTATGGGGTGTAGGGTGGTTCCCTGTGGTGTGGGCTGCCTGCGGGGCATGCCCAGGGGTGATGGACTGCCTGCGGGGCATGGGGAGGGGGGGCACACCCGGGAGTGCACACACTGCCAAATCGGGTGTGAAACTCCCTGCACACCCCCGGAATACACGTACCCCACTGGCGCCAGGCCTATCACGTGTAAAACTCCCCACGCACCCCCTGAATACACGTACCACGCTCACACCAGGCCAATCAGATGTGAAAGTTCACGCGCACCCCCGGAATACACGCAGGCAGCCCATCCACACTCCCCATGCCCCTCAGGCAGCCCATCGCCCCAGTTCATGTCCCGCAGGCAGCCTATCACCACAGTCCATGCCCTGCAGGCAGCCCATCACCCCTGGGCATGCCCCGCAGGCAGCCCACACCACAGGCGACCACCCCACACCCCATACCATGCCTAGCAGGCAGCCCATCACCCCAGTCCATGCCCCGCAGGCAGCCCATCACCCCAGTCCATGGCCCGCAGGCAGCCCATCACCCCTAGGCATGCCCCGCAGGCAGCCCATCACCCCAGTCCATGCCCCGCAGGCAGCCCATCACCCCTGGGCATGCCCCGCAGGCAGCCCACACCACAGGGGGGACTTTTTCCATGCAATTTACCCGGCACGAGCGGGGTACGTGTATTTCAGGGGTGTGCAGGGAGTTTTACACGCGATTTCGCTGGCGTGGGCAGGATTCACGTATTCCGAGGGGTGCGCATGGAGTTTTACACATGATTTCGCTGGCGCGAGCGGGGTACATATATTCCAGGGTTGCGCTGGGAGTTTTCACACGATTTCGCTGGCGCCAGTGGGGTACCCGTAACCCGAGAGCTGCACGTGGAGTTTTACACATGATTTCGCTGGTGCGAGCAGGGTACACGTATTCCGAGGGGTGCACGTGAAGTTTCTTCTGCGCTTCATTCCATGAATTACCCCCTGAATGTAGTAAAGTCTACATGGAAAGCTCACTCATGGGCAGTCAAGGGGTGTGCTTTGGAAGTAGTAAGGGAGTTTAAATATTTGGGCAGTATAGTGCCATCACATAAAAATAAAGTTGACACTTGAAATTCAGAACATCTTTTCTGGCTTTGGCTTCCCAGTATTCGACACCAAGTTTGGACTCTGTTCAACACTGCCCATGCTGAAATTGTACAAGCAAAAAATCTTGCCAGGCCTGATTTATGGTTTGGATAATTAGGGAATTGCAATAGATTTGTCATAATTAGAGGCCCTCCTGTGGATAAAGGCACTGCACTTGCCAATTTCTCTTCCAATGTTGGCATTAAGGCATGAACTGGGTTTGATACCTGCTGGCTGTCTAGTTGAATGGAAAATGCTACAAACGTATGCGTTCATTTTAGCTCCCCCACACGTATCTCTATACGGGCAAATTGTGAGCTAATACTAACAAGGATTGATTCCTCTACTGTGGAACTTGTCTGCAACCCTACCAGCATGAAAAGTAAACTTTACACTAATGAATGGCTGGAGAATAGGTTGATTCTGATGAATTATGATGCTTCAATGACCATTTTCAATACAACATAAAAAGCTTTATCACTGTGTCAGTCTATCTGAGATAGCATCCGTCTAAGGACTACCGAATGAAGGCCATGAGACTAAGATTTAATCTATAATTAACAAAGGAGACACAAGGTTCACGAGAAGGCCTGTCATCTAGCTTGAGACTATGTCGCTACAATAAACAAAATCAGGAGACATTAAAACACCTATGTGTGAAATGCCCCAAGTTTACCCAGCTCTGTCAGAAGTTGGGTAGATGTATCCACACCTATATATAGTGGCAGACCATTTATGGATCTGCATTTTAAATTTAAATAAAAAAGTCTCTTAATTGCAACCTTTGAACTTTTAGAACAAATATCATCTCTTGAATGGGACTCACTATGAATCTCTATGAAAATGGAATTAGTTTCACTCAAAGGGCTGCTTAATGTTTATATTAGGTTCAAATTGATGTGTATTCTGATGAATTGATGTTTTTGACTGTGTGAAAGGTTTTAAAATTTGTATTGAAGTGAGAAGAAAAAATAAAATAAAACATGTGTGTTGAATTGAACAGCTTTACCACAACTTTACAAAAACACCCTTTTCGGGACCAAGCAGCTACTACTGCCGCAAATCTGGTGAAATACGTCCAGCGAATTGAGCAGAATATTTTTCTCCATTGTTTCTATGGGAAAACCCACACATTTTGGGACCCCACTATAACTTTGCCCCCCTTAACAAAACCTCATGAAACTTTGCAGAATCAATCTGACAGGGACATATACTTGCACATTTTTATGCAAATTCGTACAGGAGGGGCAAATTTATAAGCCACACAAAAAGTTCTCTTCTTATGGGTTGAGCAACTTAACCATAACTACAGGGCCACAATAGCAGGCCCTGCAAAAAGGGAAAAAAATGTGAGGGTTTGTGGCTTTGCGTATGTTCCCTACTCAATTCCACACTGTGTCACCAATCTGCAACACATTTTGCCCAGTCGCCCGTTAGGACACTCCAGAAATTACTGGCTACATGACATCTGGACACCCCACTCCTTTCCATGGATTTCAGCAAAAGTGAACATTTGGGTGTGGATTTGCAGCTTTGTGTTTGTTTCCACAATTCCACTCCATTTCACCAATCTGCACCAAATTGTTCACAGTCACCTGCAAGGACCCTCCAGACATTACTGGTACATGACATTTGGATTCCCCACCCCTTTCCCTGAATTTCAGCAAAAGTCACTTGGTTTGTGGGTTTGTGGCTTTGTGTGCGTTCCTTATACAATTCCACACCTTCACCAATCTGCACCAAATTTTGCAGAGTCACCTGTTAGGAACATCCAGACATTAGGGGTACATAGCATTTGGACACCACACCCCTTTCCCTGGATTTCAGTAAAAGTCCAAATTTGTTTGTGGGTTTGTGGCTTGGCGAAGCATTGTTCCTTGTACAATTCCACATTGTTTCACCAATCCGCACCAAATTGTGCAAAGTTACCTGTAACTATGAGGTAATGAAAGCCAGAGCAACACCGGGTATATCAGCTAGTTACTGTGAATACATGCCCACACACTGTGATTCCCCTTTAATACCTGGTCTCTTGCTAAGTCTAAGGTAAGAGATCTTCCATTTACTGATCCAAATAATCAATGTAGAATCTGTTTGGATTTAAAAAAAAGCTAACATGAAGCTTTGAATGTGTTGCAGGAAAATTGTTTACACTTTTAAAAAAAATACATTTAAAAAGTTTTCATTTTGTACTTTAAGATAAGTATAGCATGCAGCTTCTTGCTCACGTGTGTTAAACGTCAGCAGTGCACACATTAAACATTCTACCATAAACAGTCCTTGGCAATTAGCCACTGAAAGTCTCACTGAAAACTATTTAACAAGCGAGGAATTTGAAAAGCTTGCAACCGCTTTAATCAACTGCTGCTGGAATTCTGACCTTTGCTGGCTGAAGCAGCTGGCATTGTGATGTCACAAGCAAATCGTAATAACTGATTACGGAGCAGTTGCAATGTAATTTTCTTATTACAGCTCAGTTGTGATGTCACAACTAGTTTGTATTAAGAACATTATTTTTAGACTTTTATACAGTTATTGCAGGCTGCTCTGAATTATTATTATTATTATTTTTTTTTTTATTTGATTTAGTTGAAATTAAACAACTTTTCAAATACAAAACAATATACAGACTGCTCTGAATAATATACAGGTTACATTGAGAAATACCAGGTACATGCTGAGTGGCATATCCGTATGTGCGATACCTTTTTCCATGTATACTTTCCTTGGATCACTCTTTACTCACAGTTCCTTTTCGTCCCAATGATTTTGCATTGCTGCTAATTGGAGTAGCTGCTATAGGAGTTAGAGGAGACAAACTGCATTTACTGACACATACAAGTCTCTGCAGTGACGCAAAGCTATTCAAATCCAGCAGTTTTATTATTCACCGACAGAAGAACAATAAACATCATCCAAAAGGAAGGCATCATATATTTTGCACGATGCATGAATCTTTTATTAATTTTGTTTTGAACCGATTAAACATGATCTATAGCAATCTTTAAAATGTATAGGCTAGAAATTACAAAAGAAGATTTTATTTATGGTGCTTCTTCAACTTGTCAACGAATTCAAAAAAAGCACATTAGGCAAGAGATTGAAAATTGTTTTGGAAATTGGACGTGTAATGTGTAATAGATCCATTTTACTTGATGCTGTAATTTAGTAGTAAAGAATGAGTTTTACATTCTGGAATAGATTGTCTCTTTTGTAGGGCTGTAAATATAATATGTTTAGACAGATGCAAAAATGCAGGTGGAAAACTTCAGAAAAAGAACAAGCTTTCATACGCAATGATGGGAACGCTGCGAATGCCTCATTCGGAGGCAGTAAGTATGTGAAAGAAGCAGAGAGGTTATCGTAGTAGCTCGCTGGTGGTGCATAAAAGTGCACCCGCTGCAAACCCCTCCTTTGTGCACACGTGTGCGCAAAGGATTGATGACCGTGATATTACAAAAATACAAGAGAATATTCGTGGCATGTCTTGCATTTGCACAAATGTTTGTTTTGGATTTTATTCCACGTGACAGTCAGCAGTGTACATGTGCATCAAACCATGCATGCACTATTCACAAAAGACAGGTTTGTGGTGCTGCATTGCAATACACTGGCCACAACATAAAATAATCATTCCTGGCAAAAGAAAAGTCTGGCAAAAGATTTCCACTTTTTAAACTGTGTTTTGTGGTTGCCCAGGCCTGCAGGTTATTTCCATCTGAGCAAACATGTCTGTGTCATCTGTTGCATGTTTCAGTACATTCTATCATCACGGGCGTTGTTGCAGAGCTATTTATAAAATGTTGTTTCTGTTATGAGGAAACACTTGCTTGGGGTTGCTGGTGGTACTCTTGCTCAAAGAGAATTGCATAGCATTTCGGTGCTTGACCGCCCTGGTGGGTGGGACCAGACTGATATTCAAATGTATATTTCTCCTCTGTGAATGGTTCAGAGAAGGTAAACATGGTTGCGGACCCTCTTGACTGGGAAACTAACCCCTGAACAGAATATTTGACCATGTTTAAACCAGCAGAGCACCTCCCACATCTTTGGTGACATCCTTAGAATGTTTTTAAACAATCAACATTGTCCTTTAGCTCTTTTACGGTCTTAGTTGTCAACATTTGTGTCAATTTACAGCAGCGTTAACGAGGCACTAGTCTCAGATGGCCCATTTCTGAAAATGCGCTGATCATCTGATTCTCAATGGTGAACTGCGCATTACCAGGGGGTTGTGTTGTAGTGCAAATGATTTGCAGGCTAGCCGCCTTGCTTATATTAGTGTCAGGCTGGCTTCCAGCACTCACGTGTGTGTGGGAGCACATTTTGTCATTGTGAAATGTCAACAAAAAGTGATGGAAATGCAAGTCGTACAGCAGTGCGTCATACTGCTGCTGCTCCGCTTCAAAGGAATGCATTACAGTGCGAGGAATAGCTCTGTTAAGCATTGCGCATCCCCCATTCCTATTCATCACAGGTGTAGGGAATGTGCATGATTAATGTGCTTTTCAAAGTGCATCCCATTTCTGAATTCAGGCTGTACTTTGGAATGCTTAGAAGCACCCCTATTGTAGCCCATTCTTTGAAGATGTGTGCAAATGTGCAGGGGAGAGGGGATTCAGGAATGAGAATGTGAATCTTTTGTGAACAGAGAACATGTTTTTCAGGTGCAATTGAAAAGGATGCGTGTGCACATGCATTCCTTTATGCAAGAATACATATTGGGAATATTTTTTTAAAATGTTTATTGAGGAATTTGTCATGTGTTTACTAGTGATGGCATGTGTTTTAGCTGAGATGAAAGAAAATACAGTCATGAGATATGAGCATTTTCACAAACCATGTAATCCTTTTTCACTTAGGGAACACCTGGAGCTTATATATATATATATATATGTATATATATATATATATATATATACTAATGAAGGTGAATGTGTCCGTGAACTGATTGGCAGATGGGGCCTAATTAAAGCAGAACGTAGAACAATTGTGTCAAATGAGAATACATTAAACAATTATTACAACCCAATACGTCAATTATTCTATGTCACTAAAATAGAGGTATGCCATGCACATTATTACAAAAAATATGCATTGTTTAATGTACATGCAAAAACTGTGTGGTATATCCTTTTGCAAAAGTACATTTAGTCACAGATAATTATGAACAATACAAACAATAATGAACAGACAATTGTGAAACTGATGAAAGACTTAAATCTCCAATGTGTGTGAATTCATTAACAACAAATGTCAAAGCTAACTAAAAATGCAATCTAAAAATGATCTAATAGACCATTCAAAGCTAGAGACAGTCTGGACTCAGACCATTCATAGCTTGATACTGTCAACTAGCTTACAGTGTATTACAACATTGAATTTGTTTTTCACAACAAAATTGGATCATATAGCCATGAGTACAATAATCCGTCTTCCTCAGGATCTAAAATGCCAATGAACATATTTCAAAATATCTGTATGTGGGATCAGTGTGGTTGCTTCAAATGGAATTATTCGAGTTGGCTCTAAAATGAAAATCAGAAAAAACTACCAACCATACCTACATTGTTCACTTCTTTTGTTTTCACACTGTACCGTATGTTACAGCTACAATCTCAGTCTCAATAGTATGGTGTCCAGTCAGTGTAGTTTTCCCTCCCCAATGAAATGATTACCTATATATGCCAGCATAGTACTGCTCTGTGGGTAATTATATAATTTGAGTGGTCCTCTTATAGTCAGATTTCTGCAGCATTCATGACTATTTCAACCCTTTCTTTTCCAATCCTAAATGTGATCTACCAGTTAATTATAGACCAAGAATTTGTTTTTTTTCTTCTTTTTATTAAACAACATTTTATTTTATTCCTGTGTTTCCTAGGATATAATTGCTCTCTCTTGTAAACATTTCCATCTGTTTAAAGCGTACCTTTCTGCTACCAGTTGAGCTTCTTTATATAGCCGTGCTTCCTAGTCAGTATTATAAAGTTGTGCAAATGAGAAAACAACAAACTTCTACATATATTTATACATTTAGGCTGTGTGTTGTGCAGTAAAGCATTACATTCTTTATTATCGCAAAGACAGGTCGCTGGAGTAACATATTGTGGTCAGGTTCTGGAATCACAGCACAGCCATTAGGGCATGTGAATCACCTTCTGTGACTGGGACTCATACAACGTGGTCTGTGCTCGAAGGAAAGAAAAAGTGAGTATGCAAAGTTGTTTAGGTTTGGAGAGTAGGTAAGGTTTACATGGGTGCACCTTGGCAGAGGTGCCAAAATGCTGAACATGAGTGAGTGTTGTCCAGTGAAGCATTATCTCCTTTTGACTCTATATTCTGGGACTGAGCAGCAACTTGGAAAACTTTGTAAGCTGAGGTTTCTAGCAAATGTACTTTTCACTGCCCAATTAAATGTTCAAAGAGAAATGGGCGCACAGTACTGCTGTGTGTGTATTTACAAGTTTGGAGTGTCTCTAGGACAATCAGCTATTATGTAGCATTCATCTCAATGTAGGCCCTGCTTTTGAAATCTAGCTCCTACCTAACATGCTACCATTATAACAAGAAGTAGCTTTTGTCCTACTTCTGAACAAAGTTCCCCTTAAAACTGTATCTCTTACCAAATATTTCAGTCCTGGTAAATATGTCTAGCCTTTTTGAAACTTAGTTTGTTCCAACCATTTGAGCCTTATGATAAAGTGGGATAAGTTGTTTCCATTAAAAGATGCCCTCCTCCCATATCATCTCGACCCTAGAGAGAAGGATGCAGCTTGTAGAAGCAGAGCGGTCTGGAGTGGAACAGGCATGAGGGAAGTCGTGCTGAGCAGGAGTGCAAGCAGGTTCGGAATCCTGCTGTCCTACCTTCGAGGTGTCCACAGCAGGAGCTGTGGGGCACAGAAGCCTCCCGATCACCAGAGGTCTATAAGAGAGTGACCGGTGCTCTCAGTAGCTCCTGCTGGGGAAGAGTGGAGCTGCACACTGCAGAGGACAGCAAGCATTGCTCGCTGTGGTTCCTGCAAGGAAAAGGCAGAGCGAACAGAAGCTGGGAAGCAGAACCGAGAAGCCTGGAGGAGCAGCCTCATACCTGTTAGTGCAAAGAAGAGAACACTCATACCGGGGCTCTTCGGGATCTGGAAGCAAACATGGATGAATGCCGGATGAACTGAAAACTATTACAAGTGCTATGAGAGGCCAAACTGAGTGTTTTTGAATACTGAACAAGCTGCAAGGATTACAAATACTTTTGAAAGTTGCAACATGCATTATTGAATACTGTACTATCTGAGAGACACAATTATAAGCATATTTGAATACAGCACAAGACAAACGCAAGTGATGGGCATTTATGAATGAAGTGAAAGCAAGGTGGTGAAAAGGGGTGAACATCACAGAGTGAATCATGTGAGACACAAACTGTGACAAACCCAAAATGATTGCCAAGAAGAATATGAAATGAGTATTAGCCTAAGATACCAGAGCCCAAAGAACTACAGGTTAAGAGTTAAAACCTGTGTTGGCAAACACTCTGAAGAATACAGAAAAATACCAAAGTGCATATTTCTATTGGTTGTGTGACCTGGTATTCATGGACCGTGTGGTCCGACAACTGCACCTAGACCGAGTAACCCCTACTTGGAACCAGTGCTGGCAAAACCCTGATAAATAAAGAAGCAAAATAAGATGCATAGTGTTATCGGTTACAAGACCTGTGATGGGTGGCAGTGTGGTCCAACAACTGCGCCTAGACCGAGTGATCCATATTTGGAAAGACCCAAGAAAAGCAAATGTAAAAAAGCTTATACAGAAGTCAATTATAAATGCAGAAAAAGAGCAATCTATGTGAACTAGTGAATAGCCTGGCTGATTTGGAAGTTGATAGAGCTGAATTCTTGGGGAAGAGAACCCCAAGGACCTTTATTTTTTTTTTTAAATAGAAGATTTGAACTGGTATTTGTTCTTTTTCTTTTTGATAGCTGGAAAGTTGTACTCTTGGGCAAGGAATCCCCAAAACCTCAAATAGAGAAAAGCCTGGATGATCAAGAAGGTTTGGAATGAGTATTGTTTTTGGAATTGTGTCTAGAAAATGTGAATTGGTATTGTCCTTTTTGCAAGTGAAATATGTGTACTCTTGGGGAAGGGAACCCTGAGACTTTGTGAACTGAGCTGGACTCTTAAGAAAACCTTGAGACTCTGTGAATCATGTTGAACTCTTAGAGAAGGTAACCCCAAGGCCTTTGGGAACTGTTCTAAATTTGTCGAAGGGAAGCTGAGTATAAGCGACGAGCTGGAAGAAGATCAAAACTTTCTTTTTGAACACTATTTCTTTTGGGAATGACACCCCTACACATTATATATAGTTTGTTATGAGGGCAAGTATAGGTTTTGCACACACACATACTTTTCATTTGAACTTACTGACACAGACTATCCTTAGTTTTCTTTAGGTAGGGAAATCCCACATTAGCATAGGGCAAGTTAGGCCTTACTCCATCCTGACATTTAAGTAAAATAAAGCTTTTACTTAGAAAATTGAATCTCCTGTCTTTGTCTTGCTTCAAAATGCCTTCACAGCCCCCGGAAAAGACCTTGCTTTTTACACAATGACAAGTGCATTATGCACCAGTCCTTCCCCACTGTCACTTTCTGGAGCAGAAAAAAACTTTGGTGTCCTGTCACATGTGGGATGAGAGAGCAAATGCAACAAGTATCATTAGCCCTCACTGGTCCAACATGCTATATATCATCGTACCGCAAATTACCAGATGCCGTGTCTTGCCTGGCCCAATACCATAAAATAAAATAAGCTTCTTTTTTTCTTGTATATTTGGCATAATTTTTGATACTGCTCTCTGACCCTTTATATAACAGAAGCCAGAGAAAAGAAAGAGACAGAAGATCACAGAAAAAAAACAGAACACCCCATAGCACATTATTCTTTTGCTTTCTATTATTACCAACACTACTGCAAGGCAAAGCGTTTAGCTCCTCCACAGGGCTCCTGTAAAACGTAATAGCAGAAAAAAAGTCAATGAAAGCCCTGCTATACTCCCCATCAATTTCTGTTCCTCTCCTCTTCTCCGAGGGGGCTTGTGCTCTTGTCTCTCTGGACGTCTGACACCTTGACAGCTGTGGGAGTACAGTAGACCACAGTATGTAGACCTGTGAAGCAAGGTTCTTTCCAGTTTCTAGTGAAATTCTTGACAAATTGTGTATTTACCAGATAGATTGGTGGAGCTGTCAGTGAAAATGTGGCTTCTGCTGTGTCTGGCAGTGTAGTCTTGCTGGCCGGCTGGCTTGAGCATGGGTGAATAAGATGAGATATATATTTAAGAGCTTTTTTAAGTTCTGTCAAGTACGTATGGAAATCATCACCAAGGATCTGGGCCAAGCAATTTGCTTCTGAAATGTTATGTTCAAAAGTGGGAGGTGCATGCATTCTCAATCCATTAACAATTTTGTTCATAGTGCAAATAAAGTGGGCGGTAAGCAATTCATCCAGTTTTTGCCAAGTGTCACATTCTTTAAGAAAGCCATTTAAATGCTCTACTAAACCATTGGCTTGTCTATGGTACGCTAAGCATAGGGAGTGCTTCATTCCAGTAGGACAGTAACCTCCTTGAAGAGGTCATTGGCAAACTGTTGCCTATCATCTGACCTGTAGTCATCACAAATTCCCTACCTCAGGAACACCTCCCTCACAAGAAATATAGCAACTAATCATTACGGGCACAGGCTCTCTCCTCAAGCCAACGTGAAAGAGCACAAGCTGCAACAAGCATGTACCTATACGAGGCACACTTATCTTGCATTTCAACATAGTCAAATGCAAATGCCAGAAGGGCCCCGTCAGTCATAGTAGTGTTGCCCTAACAGTTTTCAGCATGTGCACTGCTAAGAATGTCTGGTACGTGACACAATTGCCTTTGAATTCAGCCACTAATTCATAGAGATTGGGCACAAACCATCTTTCATTTATCTCTGCGGCCATATGTTCCTTTGAAACATGGACCGGATAATGTAACCATTCTAGTGCTACATTCAGTAATTTTCTGTGCATGACTGGTTTCCCAGTGCGGTTCTGTCTCACTAGGTCAGTGTGGTCCATTTCCTCCTGGGGTATTCCTCCATGCAAATCCATTATTTGGAAAATGGGCAATGCATTGAAGGGCTCCATAGTGCCAGAGCTCTCAGGTTTCTTGGACCCTGTGCCATCAAGGGCACTTTCTCTTATGTAACTGGAAATAACATAGTCATGCCTTTGGGTAGATGGGCTGCTTCTTTTGCTGCTGTGTCGACCATATCATTTCCTTGGGATAAAATATCCAGGCTGCTTGTGTGGGCGGCACACTTTATTATTGCTACCTCTACTGGGAGTGTCAGCACCTCAACTAGCCACGCCAGCAACTCTGCTTCCTGTTACCTGGGGACCAATCACTCCTCTTGAACACCCTCCTTTCCTATTGGGCCAAACCTGAGTGCAGTGTGGAGGTGAAATAAGCAGAGTCTGAGAAAATGTTGACCACGTGCCCCTCTGATATGTCTAATGCTCTTTTTAGGGCCACTAATTCTGCTTCCTTTGCTGAATAATGAACTGGCAACTGCACTTGAGAGCAAATATGAAATTCTCTGTCCTTGTGAGACACCACTGTGCACACCTATGCTTGCATCCCGTGCTGGAATATATTGTCGATGACCCGTTAACAAAGAGCATGTCCCCACCTCTATCACTTCCTCTTTTACCTTGGGGTTCCCTTCCATTCTGTCCATGTAAGATGCACAGTCATGAACATATTCTTACTTGCGCAGATGGCTGTGCTATGAATGTTGCTGGGTTCACTACACAACATCTAACAACCTCCGTTGCTGGGTTTGTCAGTATCACTTCATATCCCGAGGCCCCCTGAGTGGTTAATGTGAATTTGGATTTCTCAAATATCACAAAAAGTGAGTGCTCCACGTGTAGAATTAGGGGAAACCCCATTGTTATTCTTGCTGCCTTCTCTATAGCAGACGCTGCAGCCGCAAGTGCTTTTTCGAAAGGGAAAGTGACCCTGCATTACTGGGTTTAACATACCACTGTAGTATGCCAGAAGCTTGAGCAACTGCGTTTTTTTTCTGAGTGAGGACAGCCATCATTACTGTGCCGTCAGAATGTAAGAATAAGTGAAACTTCTCTTAATGGTTGGGGGTTGCCAGCACTGGTGCATATGCCAGTGCCTGTTTGAGTTCAGCAACATTTTCCTTTATTTCAGAGGTTCATTTAATGTGGCCCTTAGCCTTTTGGGCTTCATTGATGTACTTGAAGGAGGGGCTTGGTGAATGTGGAATAGTCAAATACCAAGCCCTACAGTAATTACACAACACCAATTACTGCTGCTTCTCTTTTACTGTGCAGGGTGGCAAGGTCTTGTTTATTGCTTCCACTCTTTCTTTTTTTAATCTTCCGCCCCTCTGCAGATATTATCTGCCCTACATACACCACCGCTGTCTTGGAATAATGTAGCTTCCCCTTGTCTACCTTGTACCCTTTGTCTGCTAGCAGGGTCAACAGAAGGATGGAATCTGCCCTGCACTGTTCCTATGCTGCACTACACACTAGGAGGTCATCCACTTCCTGTTTACTGTGCTGGGTTAGATCCATCTGAATAACTCTGTTGAACACACTGGAGGACTGTGAGTAGGGGTGCAATGGGATCTATCACGGTGAAAAATGTTGCATTTGCTGGAATGTTATACAATATTGTGGCAGGGTTCAGCACAAGTAGGAACTCGGCCAATGTCAAATTGTTCAGGGGTCGGAGATCCTGTATAAATCTCCATGCTCCTACCTTTGGTTTTTTAATGGGGTATATGGCCATGTTTCATGGTGATGTTGTTGTTTCTATTATACCATGCTGCCATAACACGAGGAGTGTGTCATAGATGTCCTCTTCTGTCTCTTGGTAAAGTGGGTATTGTTTTACCTGGGGCAGCAATTCCCCCTTCTTTAATTGTATGCTGACTGCCCCTCGCTTCTTTGAGTACACCCATGTAATGGGGCACTTTGGTCCATAATATTTATCCCACATTCTTCAAGTCTTCGCGACTGTAGCTGGCCTGCTTTTTCACTACATGTGTCAGTTGCGGCACTAGCCTTTCTATCAATCATACTTTTGCTTCTATCCCCACCATTTTAGCTAGGGAGAGCTACATGTCTGGAGAAAGCCTTCATACCAGTATATGGCAGAAAATGGCTATGTATTCATCCCAGGATTTTCATGTCTCTAGCATTCAAAGCTCCTGTATCTGTTGTATATATTCTGCAGGGTACGCATCTGGCTTCATCTTGCAGTGCAAAATTGCACTGAAATCCGAGGTATCGGACTACTTACTTCTTAGTAACTTACACACATGGGCACAGCAGTTACTAAAGGGTGCTCCTTCGTGTATATTCATACTCAGCTTTACCACGTTGTATCCTGCTTGTTCCTATATTGTGTCTCCTCGCTCCCCAACTATCAAGCAAACAGGCTATTCATTTCCCTGATCATCTGGGTAACACCTACTGTCTCCTTTTTGACAGCGTACATCCACTTGCTTGCTCCTGAAAAAAGCGAGAGGAAGCTGTCTATCAAATTGTCACTGACTATCGTCTGCCATTGCACATAGTGAATGTCTCCCCTTCCCTTCTGTAACAGGGCCATTTGGGATGTTCAGGCCGGGGTCTTGCCCCCCTCTCATGACATTTTCCATCACAATCTTTGCCTTTCTGATACAGAGGCTTTTTGATCGAATGCTGCTCTCTTATCCCCCTTTTTTTTTTGTTTTTGTCCCCTCTCCTTCTCTGCAGCCCAGGGATCATTGTCCCCCGTGCTCATTCCTACCTTCTCATCCTGGCACACATGATGGGGGCACATGGCGAGGGACTGGGGGGGGCAAGAAAACCTTTTTTCCTGCTGTTTTTCTGATGTTCACAGCTATAAAGAACTATAGATAACCGCAACATTCTGTAGTTCATACATACAATGACTACAGATAGCCAAGGGTGTCTGTAGTTCTGTACCCGCGGCTATAGAAAAAAAGTCAAAAATAAATAAAAATAGTTATTTTGACCAGTACAGCGGCAGCAGGGGTGAAAAAGCACTACCCAAGGCCTTCACAATAGTCAACAGGGACTCCCATCCATGCAGTAACTGGGACTAACCCTGCCTAGATTCAAAGGAAGGTAGCGATTTACACCCCCAGGGCATGTTGCCCAATAAATGAGCACAAGTTAAAAGACTATTTAGAGCAATGTGGCGTGAGGGGGCCAGGTACCTTCCTCGCTTTGAAGCTAAGCACAGTCAGTCCTGGTTACTGCATGGATGGTAGACAGTCCCCAGTCCCGGATGCTGTGTGATTTCTTAGCTTCAAATATCTCTTAACACACTAAGAAAACACACAGCATCCACATTTAAAAAACAAAAAAAAAAGCTTGCTAGTGTCAGTTGTTGAAAGTATTGCACTTAGAGACATTTTTTGTACCTTTTTCTGAATTGCAATCTGGTATTTGTAGTTTCCCAGTCAAGATTTATTTGTTTATTTATTGTACATTTTTTTAGGCGCTTTTACAGCAAGTCAATTCTGTTTCAAAATACTTGCAGGGCAACAGGGAGGGAACATGAGAAAGATAACAAATAATACACTGGGGGATAAGTTGAACCTGCTAGGTCTTGTGAGCATTCAGAGTGTGCACGTGCAGAGGGAGGAGAGGGGAGATGAGGGATAAGTGCAGGAGTGCCCATGCTCGTGAGTGAGCAGCAGGTGTAAATGCCCACAGTAGGAAGTGCTAGGAAACTTTCATCTGCAAAAAGTGAATAATGGGGTAAGTACAGGCCTTCTGTGGCAAAGACCATTAAGTGCCAGGCAAGTGTGTGTAGACAGAGGTCAAAGGCCTTGGGTGGGGTAGACCAGGGCCCCGAATGACACATAAGGGCCAGGGTCACCAATCACAGTGACTGTGAGATTAGAAGAGAAGAGAAGAAGGGAAGGAGGAGGTGAAAAGGAAAGTATTGAGGAGCTTCCAGAATTTGAGGAGATCCGGCTCAAGGAAGGGGGAGGCTGTTCCATAAGAGATGGGGGAAATAATGCCACAAATGTACACTTTTTTCCTTACATAGTTCGATAATGATTTATTTATTTGAGTGACACTATGGTGTGTGCAGTTTTCAAGTTATCTTCATAAAGCAGAGAGGGAGATTAAGTCATGAGTATTTGCCCATGATGTGGCAAAAGACTTTGCAATCCTGGACATTGGTGCAGTTATTTTCCCCTGATTGTGGCTGATTTTCAGGGCACAAGTAAAGGACATATGTGGTTGGACAGCGTTACTTTTTTTCAGAGGGTGGAGACAACCCCTTGGGTTTTTTGTGGCTGTTAAGCTTGCACAAGTATTTGGCTACCAGGATTTTAATCAGGTTATCATGTTCCCAGTGCAGATGCTACCCACAAGCATCTATTTCATATTTGGATTTTGTTTTCCAGGAAAACGTTCACATTAGAATGCTGGGTTTAAAAGATGAGCACCTTTAACACTTTGCAAGCATATTTATTGGAAAATTCCTCTCTCACGTTATTTTTCGGGTATTCATTACTTTAAAAAAAAAAGTCAAATGCTATTTTGTTTTGCACGCTTTCTTCCAAGGGGAAGGTCAATTAAACTACATTTGTATATTTCACTTTAAGATATATGTTCACTTAATGAGCGTATATTCATGGGTGTCAGTTTATGATTTGTGCTATGGAGCAAAAGTACCTGGCCATATGTTATTCAAGCAGCAGGTCATATTGTTCCCTTTTGTGTGCTACTTTAATGTGGATAGTGGGATTGTGTGATGTATCACAACATTCACCACGAGACCGGCGATAAAAGAAGGCACTTGTAGTACAAAAGTGCGTGATTCTCTGCAAATAATTTAATTGCACAACACATTAACTAAAAGCATTGCGAGTTCTCAAAGCCTGCAATGTTTTATACATTTATACATAATAAAAAATAGATATTTGTACAACTAAAGTGACATTGGAAACAGTCTTGTGAGCACAGTGCTTCTTGTGTGGAGGTAAAGCAGGAGATACCCACACCACCTCTTTGTAGCTACTGGCCTCAGACCTACTTAAATGTGAGACCGTGGATAAAAAAACAAAACTGTTAAAAAGACCTTGTAAAAGGACTAATCCACTTAAATTGTAAAAACTTAAGAAACAAATATAACTAGCTAAAATTAAAAAAAATATATCAAACTACAAACTGCTACTCTCCGTACCGGTGTGCACTATGCTGTCACTCTTTAAATGAAACCCTTCCCTTCCATGTTTTTGAACCTTATCTCTTGTACCCTCATTTTAGATCCTCCACCCATTGTATGTTTAGCTTGTGTATTCTCAGCCACCCTACTGCATCATGTGTTCCTGTATACATTTAATGTATCCACACCCACTCTTCTGTCATCCATTTACCTTATTTCCATCTGATTACTGATTTTTTTAATCCACTATATTTATTTTTCCAATTACCCAATAGTTACTATCTGTGAAGAGAACAACAGTGTTGTATACATACATGTTGAATCTTTTATCTCATATAGTGAACATGATGCACTACATATGAGGGTCAATAAAAATTAACTTTATTTAGTTCCATTTCATACGGTTTGTTCTTTAACTAAATATGTTAGAAGGCTACCATGTTATCTCATTTTCTCTACATCCACTCAACCTTCTTCTACCGACCCTACCCCAACTATTAACCAAACTGCCCACTATTTATCCTCATTCACTTTATATTACCCTACTACGCCCACCCACTTACCTAGTGGCATTTCTTTAACACCATTGTACCCTACTGTCTCTTCCCTCATTCATACATCTTACACACACCCTATCTGCCCTATCCTGCCTGTCCCCACTCTCTTGACTCCTATCCACCCACTAAAATGCTACATAATCTATTTGTGCTTCTGCACCCTTATCCCACCATTTCTTACAAAAATATATCTCAAAATACAATTAACAAGTACTATAGAATACACATATATAACAGGAGAGATTTTTAAAAGGAATATAAATCTATAGCCATGGCTACCACACCAGCTAATGAGGTGGCAGTCATTGAAGATGTGTATAATGTCAGCGATGACAGGAAGTCATATCCACGGTTAAAAAAACACCATTCCAACACATTTTAGCCACTCTGTTGTCTTAATGTGGTTACACCCACGCCATGCTTAACTCTGAATCCTGAGGTCATCCCAGCGCTTCTTGATGTGGTCCATGGTATGGACTGCCACCCCCTCTGTGTTGATGTCACCTGCGATGCCGTTCCAGATCATCTAATATCCACACATCCCAAGCTGCTTCTACAGGTTGAAGAGGGAGCCATAATGTGCCAGGACCTGCTCACCCAGGATGTCACCTTCAGAGGCAGTGAAGTTGATTGCTCTCAGCCTCGCCTTGGGGGTGCTGGTCGATGTAGCAGACATGCCTCCCCCTGCGGCTGGGGAGTATGACTTGGCCCTGGCGATGTGCACTGTGGAGCTGTGGTGGTGGAACAGATGAGTAGAAGTCCCAAGATGGCAGATGAGGTGGTCACAGAGTCTGATACGCGAGCCACAGAAGAACAGGCAATGGGTGAATATCAGGCACTCCAAGGCAGTGCTGGGTGGCAGCAGGAACGCAAACACTACCAGGTAGCAGGAGATGGTGAGATTCGGAGGCAATGTAGGACAGGAGGAGGCAAGAAATGGCATGAGGCAGACGAAACAGGTGTCTCCCATGAATTCACGAGGCAGCAGTGTGAAGATCAGAGGAAGGGTTCTAAGTGTGTCATTTACGCACCACACTCAGCACGTATATGCTGTGTGCTCCCCTGCATGTGTGATGCTAGAAACATTTAGGCGGTGCAACATACATTTCCTGTCATAAGCGAAGACTGAGACATTTCATGGGTGGAATGTGTAGCAAATTTCCTGTCGTGCACGAAGACAGAGATAGGGGGTGCAACACGCAATTCCTGTTGTGCAGGAAGACGAACAATATTAGTGGTGCGACACATATTTCATGGAAACAGGTATTTTTGAGCAGTTGCCAAACTGATTTTATGCCCAGATGTATGGCCTTGTCCTAACCACACCGTGAGTGGGAGCGTTCCGCAGAGAGGGAGACGAGGACGGGTAAGAGGGCAGATGAAGAGTCCACCTGCTACATGTAGTGGTGAACCTACAGGTGCCCCTGCACCACCAAAGTCCACTAGGGGCATGAAGAGCCAGCCTGCAGAGCAGGAAGAGGCAGCACCCCATGAAGGGGCACAGGTCAAGGAGAATAGGCCACCAAGAAAGAAGCACTTTTCGTATGAATATCTAACAATCCTCAGTGATTATGTTGCTGAACACGAGGTAGAGATGTGACCTTGGTCTGGCAGTACCCTTCCTCTGACCCAGTGGTAGAGGATGTGGCAGGAGGTCACAGACCACATCAATGCCTGTGGCATGGAGAGGTGCACTGTGATAGAGGTCCACAAGAGGATGGGAGACCTCATGCGACAGACTAAGGCATTGGCCACTGGAGGCAGATCAGCACAAGAGGATGAGCTCTATCCATTTGAAGAGGTTGCCAGTTGACTCATCAGAAGTGAACATGTAGTTGGTGTGGGAGGCATGGACATCTATGCAGCCACATCAGGTGAGTTCCATGTGTGCATGTCATATGTGCTTCCATCTATGCATTATATTGTTTTAATAATGCAAGTCGTGTGGTATGAAGGAACACACTTATCAGCTGAGAGAGTAGTGCTATGAAAGGGGAGGGTGGCTCTTTCTGATACCTGCACAATTGAAAGCCCAATAAAACTAATTGGGCACAGGTAAGTATAATCAAACTTAGTGTTAGAATGAAGTGTGGTAAATAGGCCCAAAAATCCTGCTTTTGCTTTAAACGTGTGCAAGCATTTTGCCTGCAGCAAAGGCCACTGCAGCCGGTTCATTAGTACAGAGCATGCAATCCCAGGCCAAGCAATCAGAGAAGCACACAGTAGTTGTATTTTTCGAGGTGAACTGATTACAGCGTACAGGGTCTGCCACCATTTTATCATTCAAAACCGTTTATGAAATGTGATTTTCTAGTAAAGCAGGCAAGATACACAGCAGTTTTAAATCGCCCGCAGACCATTTTCCCTGGGAAGAGGGCTAGAATGTTCCTAATATGCAACAATTATTCAATACTATATCCGTGGGTTAAAGCTCTAATGTGTCATGATGAGTAGCCGTTCCCATGAAAGTCAGGAAGAGGCGACCAGGGCAGAATAATAAAGTTCAGCTGGTTATCTCTAATGTTTCAATCATATAATTTTGTGTTGTGGGAAATGGGGATGGATTGTGATGTCACATTATTGTAATTGAGGGTGGTGTGGGAAGGTTCATGATCGATTGCAACATATGGAGATCTATATGGTCCAAAGTGCGAGGACCAATAATTTCTGTGTGAGGAGATTTTTGCTATGTCGCACAATCGCACATGCTACATTTTTTGCTTTCTATAAAAGTTTTCATTTTGGTGGGTTCTTTGACAGCGCCTTTTCATGCAGTTCTGTTCTGTGTTCTGTTTGAATTTGCTGTCCCAGCAGCGTTTGCAGCCCTGAATAAAATTGTGTTACTTCTTACACCAGCGTATGCTCCTTTTTGACTACTTTTGTAACTTTTGGGTGGATTCTACAAGGTGACCCCCAACACAATATGCTGTCAAATATTGTGGAAAAGTTTTCTGGGGTGCCACTCACCCATCCATGGGTACTGCAGTAATGCCACCATGGTCACTTCCATCACATGTTCTGCATTCCAGCCGTTTGATGCGTGGTGTCCGTGTGCGGTTGACATTGATCTCACAATACACATCACTGTATACAGAATTTCTCTACTACACCAATACACCAATGTGTGGCAATGGTATGCAAGACACATCTCATTGGATACGCTCACAGTGTAATGCTTGTGGATAGTGCATTTTGAATGCAAATCATGATTTACACAGAATTGCACCAAGGTGTGGATGACGTCAGAGTCATAGATTGACTGGCCCTGGCCATCAGTGGACATGGATCAGCAACAACAGCAAAGACGTATAAGGCTGTGTTCCAGACAGAAGTTGCAGGGGCTTGCCAATAGATGTTTCAGTGAATTAGATTCCACATTTGGAGTGTAAATGGCCCAGTGGACATTCAGGTGTGCATTGGCCATGTCAATGTCACACTCTACTCACACATGGTTGAGTTGCATGTGAGTGTGCCTAACCACATATCTGGATGAGTGTAATATGGCGATTGAGGTTAGGGAGATCATGGCAACACAAATACCTGCATACACGATTGGTCAGCAGAAGTATGGGTGACACGTCCACATGTTACAAATAGACAGGTTTGGAATAGGGGCTCAGTAATAATGCACCTACCTCCATCTGTCCACTGATAGGATTCCCACTCTCATTCATGTCTGTATGTATGTATGTTCTCCTAATCCTCCAAACCATGGCATGTTGCAGTGCCTAGTATGTGCTGACATGATTGCACAGGTCCTCGAATGGCAGTCATCTGTGCCTTACAGGTCACAATGTTCTCATTTCCAATGAGTGATGTATGTGTGGCTGCCCATATTGTGTCTGTATGCATTGTAATTCACAAATGCATGTGCTGGCAGTTACTCATGTATGATCACTGCATGATGAGTTTTTGGCCTTCAGGGACTGCCAACGGCAAGTGATAGTCACCCTGTGGGATACACAGCATTTGGAGATGTTGGTTTCAAGGTTATCCCAACGTCAAGACGTGGACGCCAATAGTAAATGCATTCAGGAATAGATGTCTGCGAGGGAGTCCCAACGCCTAAGGCGCGGAAGCCCAAAGCAAATATCTGCAGGTAGAGATATTGACTTTGAGGAAATCACAATGTCAAGACGCGGAAGCCCATAGCAAATGCATGCATGCCGAGATTTTGTCATTAAAACAATCCCGACATCAAGACACAGATACCTTGTGGCAGTCTTTGCACGATGACATGTTTGACACAACGGACCTCCAGCTCTAAGAAATAGCCTCCTTGATACACTCTCTCAACATGCAGTTGGAGACGTCAAGGGTGAGCATGCATAAGAGGAAGGATAGCTCAGGGGAAATGTATTTGTCTTGGAAGCAAGACAACGCAGCGCTACACAGGTTTGAATCCCAATGCTGTGCTTAGAAACCGCTCGGTATTATGTGAAGTGCTAGTTAGAGACTTTGTTTGCTATCAGAGTCACTGATGGCAGTTAACTGCTGATGGTCGTGTTAAGCTATGAATTAGTTGTCTTTTAGTGGGAAAGAGGTGTAGGGCTGTTGGTGATTAACTAGACTTTATTGTGCATTTAAAAAGTAAAACCATTTGTTGCTTGTTGTACCCTGGAGTGATATTGCAATGAAGACATGCAACACAATAATAGTTGAATTCATGCAGCCTTGACATGGGTAGAATTTACAGATGTGCACTAAAACGTGAAGCACATAACTTATATTTTTCCACAGTATTCATAAATTAAGGAGAAACAATTTTCCAGACTAAGTTTACCATTCCATAAGGCAGATGTAAGATGGCTCGGTCACTGGAAACATGTAAAAGCATTTACGGTAGATAAACATGAAATAATTGTGAAACAAGATTTAGGCTCTGGTTTGAAACCTGATTGTTATTCGCACTAGGCCATAAAGTTAAAACAATATGGCACATCCTCTGAACATTGTGATGATTTATGGTGTCTGTCTGGTGAATTTTTAGCTTCTCTCCAACTGTACAGTAGGGAACAGTGGTAAGACATGTGCTACCAAGATAGTGTCCATGAACAATTCTGCTTTAAATTAATGTTACCTTTGGAAGACTACCTTTTATATTATCAAGCCCATCTCAATGGAACACAAAGGTGTGAAACAGCATGCACGTATAAGCATCATGGAAATAGAACATGCTATTAAAACATCATTCAACAAATCCTTACCCAATAGAGATACTTAAGGCTTAACAGGGAAAACACATCAGTGTACAAGCAGCATGGAAGCATAAAGCATTATAAAAAAATAAACTCTTTTAAAAAACCTCCACAATCTTGACATTTCCACTTGTTCCTACAAAATGGCTGCAATTGCAACAGAGCTTTCTCGATGATGCACTCATTATCAATGAGGGAGGAGCAGGTAGATGATGCAAGGGTTCATCTAGGATGTGTACCATTGTGAGCTCTGAAGTGGCTAAACTCACTCTAGCAAAGCCTTAAGAGGGCATGATGGGAAAAGTGTTCACTCCAGGAAAAGGGAAACAGACAAAAAAAGGAAACAATGAGGCAGAATTTAGAATACAAGGAATGAGCGATTAAACCTAGTGGTACGGCTCTTTAATTTGTCCAAACAATACTTGTTTGGACAAGCATTCCAAAGGGAACATCTCTTGCCTTAACCGTATAATGCACACATGATTTGAGGATATTTCTGTAAGATACAACTGTTAATCACCGTTCAGTCAGATTTTCCTCTCTTTGAACCCATATGGGAAGTTTCCTCTTTGAAAAGAATTGTATGTGGCAACTTTTGTGCAGGAAATGCTGGCAATGTTCACAGAGCACAGTCTGGAACCAGTTAAAATATTCTCTTTGCGGAAGCTGGAATAATTGCCGTGAATTATTTCCTATAATGTTAACATACAGAGCAAGGTCCATTTGTACACAACTTAAGCCACATGTTTGTACAAGAGTGTAAACACAATTTCCTTCCTCTTCGCAACAATTCTGCAAATTATAAATTGTGGATTTATCAAGCATGCCATTAGCTAGTGATCTGTGCTCGTGGTTTCTGTTTTGCTTACAGCTCTGTATTTATGAGACAATATTTCTATCAAACTATTCCAGAAAAGATGAAAAGAACAGCAGGCCCACTGTACGAACAGATGGCTGTGGGGCTTTCAGAACATGTTGTCTATGGGTCAGATCGTGTACATGCTCCCATTTCATGGAAGGTTATGTCAAATGCACCGCTGTTACAGAATGATTTCTACTCCGGAGACAGCAGTGAAGCGAAAAGCAAAAGGATGAGCAATGAGGTAATTAAGCACATAACACAAAGAGAAGAGACAATGATTGGCTGGTACAGAGAACTGAATATATGGCAATTATTGAATATTCTTCTTCGTAAAAAATAAAAAAAAAGCTTGTTCTAAAACCCAGGCGGCATTATCCACTTGGCTTAACATAAAGAGGGGCACTTGGTACATGCTTATTCCACAAACAAAATACATCACGATTGTTACTAGTATTCAGGAACGATGACTGACGCATTGTGTTTGAAAAGGTAATACCAATGAGAGAGACATTTCGATTGTTCTGTGAAAGCAAGGATTAGTTCAGTGTGTCTACCACTCTATGAATCAGGACAGTGTTGAGCTTCCCAGCAATGCATATGGGTATTGTTTCTCTGACCTTGCGCTGTCTGTGCCCTGTCTCAGTGTCGCGCCACATTTTCAAATGGTCTTCATTGTATACTGATCTGAGAAGATTTAACATGACTATTTTCTTATGGCACATGCTATCAAGTAATGTGGGTGTCAACATTCCCGAAATGGGGGGATCATCACATTAAATAAATGTAATGTGATTCTTTGGTTATTTATGTTAAGTCCATTGGATTCTAGAGCCGCCATCTACAATAATGCACACACAGCAGGTGCACAGAAGCTTCTGCCTCCAGGAGGGAAAAGGTAAGACACATCCAATGCACCACGTACTTATACTACCAAAATAGAAACTGGACAACATATTCAGGAATGGAGAGAAATTCTGAGTGTGGAGTTGCTGCTAAGTGGAAAGACAGAGAGTAAGGCAGAGGTGGTGGAAAAAGCAGGATAGAGATTGAGGAAGAGGTGCAAAGGTGAAGACAAGAGCAAGGGATGGAGAAATAGCCGCAGATTATTGGGTTAAATAGGAGTGGAGGTTGAAAGAAGCATGGAGAAAGGTGTTTTACACATTGAGGAAGAAAAAGGAGCAATTCGAGCAAGAGGAGTGAAGAAGAACATACTTGCAAGTCTCCACGAATCAAATTTAGAGGGCGGATAGTAAAGGCTCCCCAAAATGGATGATGCAAATGTTTTTCCCAAATTCACATGGGTGAAGTAGTCCAAAGTGATCATGGGGAGGTAGAAATGCTGCGTTTTCACAGCACGTTTGGGAAAAGTTGGATTAAAAGACATTTACACGCAATTTTGTAGGAAACAATTAAATATTCTAATGCTTCTGATTTTAGTGCGTCAACTGTAAGAACAATGCCAATTATGCATCATAGGTCAGTACAAATGAGACCAATTTTAATATTGTGTCAGGATATCATGCAGTGCACTTGTTGGGTTTGAAGGTGCCAGAATATAACAGCATTAGTTGCAAGGGGCTATCCAAATGCCAGATTACTCTAAATTATACCTTGGTATTGCTCAAATGCTGCACTGTGTTGTCTATTCAGGGTGACCTGTGTTGGTCTACTAAAAGGAGTTGCTAATAAAAGTGGCAACATGCCAAGGATAGTGTTTTAATGGCACTCTTAAAAATGGCAATGTTCAACGCAATGTGTCAGCCTGCTTGTTAAGCATAGCTGTGCCAGTTTAACCAACTCAACATAATGTCATTTCCAACAACGACATGTCATCCTTGTCTAACCCTGCCCAAATATGACATTTTCTAATGTAATTGAAGCCTCAAATTCATCAATAATTCCATCAAATGTCTCGTCAGCCACCATGCATAATGTAATGTATTGCCTTGCTGTGGCCACAGCAATATGCCAAGTGCAGCTTCAAATGCCCCAATAAAGCCATATTATGGTTGGTAGTCACCATTTGAAAGGTAGAGCCCCACAAGCAGAAAATTAAATGACCCAACACTGCCAAGATCCAGAGCATAAGCCCCACCTGGCATCCTGCACCCCTCCACCAAGATTGTAAGCCCCATACCTGGAATCCTGCCCCCTACCACCCAGAGCACAAACACAATGCCTGGCATCAGGTATGCACGCATCTCACCGCGGTATTTTTCATTGCGTGTTTTTTCATCGCCGTTTCGATTTTGAAAAAAACTAGTTTCTTTTTTTTGGGGGCGGTTAAAAAATTAAATATATGGTTGTGGGTGTAAGGGAATTAAAAAAAAGGGAGAGTTGGGGGGTAACCCCCCCAAAAAAATAAAAATAAAAATAAAACAAGTTTTTCGAGAAAAAAAACGGCGATGAAAAAACCTGCGATGAAAAATACCGCAGCGAAATAACGTAGAACCCTGGCATCATGCCCCACCATCCAGAATGCACGTCTCATACGTGGCACACCCACCCCACTTAATGCAAAAACCCTGTTCCGTGCATCCTGCCTCCCTAAAACCTTCTGGGAATTCTGCTCCCATCACCCAGAGCACAAGCCCCATTCCTGGTACCTTGCGCCCCATACCAACAGCACAAATCCCATACCTGGCATCCGGGCCCCCCGCCACACAGAGTACAAGCCCCATAAATGGCATTCTGCCACACACCACTAAGATTCCAAGCCCCATACCTGACGTCCTGTCCCCCACAACCCACATCTCAAACCTGATAGCTGGCATCCCATCCCCCATTAGCACAAGCCCCATATCTAGCATCCTGCATCCCCCAAAACCAGAATACAAGTCCCATGCCTGGCATTCTGCCGCAGGACCCAGAGCAGAAACTCTGTACCTGGCATCCTGCTTCCTACTACTGAGAGCACAAGTCACATACCCGGCATCCTGCCTCCCAACCAACCAGTGGACAAGTCTCATACTTGGCATCCTGGACCCCACCACCAAAATTGCAATCCCAATACCTGGCACCCTGCCCCTCCGCCACCCAGAGCACAAGACCCATACCTGGCATTCTGGCCCTCCACAACCCAGAACACAAGCCATATCCCTGGCATACTGCTGCCCTCTGCCGCAAAGACTGCAGGCCCCATACCAGTTATGTTATGTTACCAATATTTATAATGCTCACACTCACCCAAAGGCATCATGGAGTGAGAATGAGACACAGCAAACTACAACCATACAAGTCTAGATTAGTCAGGTTTTAAGAAGACAGCAAAAGTGCAGCTGGTCCTTAACCCACCTAAAACCAATGGGCAGGCCATTCCACAATGTGACCGCTGTGAAAATCCACGACTGTCAGTTCTTAAGCGGCAGAATTTAGGGATGACCACCAGGTATGCATTACCTGAATGAAGGGCCCAACAGGGCATAAATGGGCTGAAAAGTATCTTGCCGATAATAAGCACCTTGATGGTAGTATACTTTATGCACCAAACACAAGGACTTAAATGAAATCCTTTTCGCCACCGGCAACCATTGGAAGGTGCGAAGCACAGGACTAATATGAGACCTATAAGGGGTGGCGGTGGACAGCCTAGTGGCCAGATTTTGAAGGCGCTGCAGCTGATGAATCTAACCAAGTAGCTGAGCCAGAAACAAAGAATTACAATAGTCGATTTGAATAACAACTACTGCTGCAACAACCCGAGAGTGAAGAGGAATGAGCAAGTAGGGTAATACCCCAGTATATGTAGGAGGAAATTACCCATTTTACATACTGCATTTATTTGAGTGGTCATGGAAAGAGACACGGTTGAATGAACCCCCAAATTCTTAACCACCATCACTGGATAGGCAGGACACTGGGGGATGTGGGCCAAAAAGAGGAAGACCAAAGAGTAGGATCGGGATGCATCCTGCGCCCCAACACCTAGAGCGGGAGCACTATAGAGAGCAAGAGTATTCCTCTTCTATTCTCCGCTGGCATTCTTCATAAAGAGGCAGCAAGCATAGCAACCTGAGTCCACACCTGCCTCTTGAGGGGAGGGGAGCACAATGGGGGGCACCATTTCTTTTAGGGGAGGCAGGTGATCCCCCTTGACCCATCCTAGAGATGCCGCTGGGCCCCAGGAGTAGTGGTCATGCCAGGCATTCCAGAATCCTAGATGGACCTATGCGAAACCCTCATGAAAACAGCTCAGCCAAGAAAGTAGAAGTGCTGGCACTCAAAGCCCCAGATACTGTGATTAAATGTTTTACCACCATGGACTAGTTTCTTTTAAAAGGAGAAGGGGAAGCATAAGGGCCCTAACCCTAAAGAAAAGCTACTCCTTTTCATTGTCTTCTCTGCCCCACGACATGTCCTCAGTCTGACCCAATTAATTTATTATTCTGCTATATCAAGTGTACAAATGGAACCAGGATCTTGGGTGTGAGCTGTGTTTGAGTACTTCACCAGGACAGTAACAATAAACATCTGTTCTCTGTATAGAGCACCCAGATTCCTATGTCCTTGGTGGTGAACATGCCCTCTATAAATACACATGATATTTTACATTTAGATCAGTGAACGAGTTCATTGCACCTTACAATACTGGCATAAACTTGTCAAATGAAAACGTGAAAAATGAGATCTGGGAGGGATAACTGTTTCAGTAGGGGAAAGCAACATGATGTAAGAAACCACAAATGGACATAAAGGAAAACACAATGAGGATCATGACAGAGAACCAATGGCCGGTCCGCTCTAAAAGAGAAACCCCCTGTATTGAAAATGCAGTTTGGTATAAAAAAAAACAAAGAATAAAAAATGAGTTTCCAATAAATACTTCTAGAGGTTTGACTAAATTGCACTGTCATGGCAACACATTGCAATTAGGTAACAGAGGCCTTCTAAAGGGTAAATGTAGGGCACAGTATAATTTATAAGGCGGAACGTTTTCTATTGTTTGAAGAAATATATACTCTCAAGAGTTTTTCTTTTGTTTTTAATAATTTTGTGAGGTGCAAAGATCAATGACGATCACTGCAATCTACCTTTAAAAGGGAGATTAGGGAATACCAAATATTGCATTTGAGTTGATAGTTGTATCTCCAGACGTCAGGTGGCAGTCCAGCCAATGATAAAATATGAAATCCCTCAAAACCAAATGCTTCATAGAAAGCTTTAGATATGGCATACAAGCAGTTTTAGAGAAAGAACACACTGGGGTGATATTGCCCGATAGAATGGCTCATCATTCAATATAGTAACATGGACTCTTTCATACCATTAACAAAAGCGGTAGCCTGCCCTGGAGGGTAACATTGCCAACAGCACAAGTGAAGGAACAAGGCAGGTGCTAAATGCTTGTGAAAAACACACAAAACAAGAAAATAACCATTCTTCTGAAGTAGTCCATTTACAGTTGTGCTCGCAGTGTTGCACAAGGAAAGGCACATTTTCTTTATACATTTTTATAATGTGTTGCAGGGACGTGGACAACTGCGGAGCGAGCCCCTGAGGGGGTAAGGGCAGAGCCCAAAGAGAATACTTAATTGGGAAAAAGAGACAATGTTTCCTGGCAACAAAAAGCACAAGGGGAAAAGGGTGGAAAGGAGGAAGACGAAATGTCGGTGTATTAACTGGTGAAAGGTACTAGAGGAGATACAAAAACATATATGGGAGGGCTGAGGAGGAGCTGGGAAGAAGTAACAAGTAAGAGATAGGACCAGTAGGTCTACGTTGGAGAGAGAGCATAGTGGGGAAGGGAGATGAAAAATAGATTGACAGGGTGTTACAGAAGATGGAGGTGGTTGAGTTCATGGTATTTATGGAAGAGTGATGGGGAAGAGGAAAAGTAGGAGAAATCATGGAAACAATGGAGGGTGCTGAAGAAGGAGGGCTGGAAGCAGGGAGAAAGTGCGAGGCAAGAAAGTGAGTAGTCCAAGACTAGTAAAAAAAACAAAAAAGTGAAAGCAATAACTGGGGGAGATAACAAAAGTGGAAAAAAAGAGAATGCACACAGAAAAGAGACAGGTGGAATAAGGAAATAATAAGGGAGAGGAGATGTTTTGAGTCTGGCATTCTACCACTGTAGAATAAGGGGTGGGGGCATAACGACCTATTTGAAGGACAGCTAAATACAGGGGAGAGCAAAACGATGAGGAAAAGAAGGGTTGAACTCCAGGAAATCAAAAGAGAAGAAGAAAAGATTGCAATTGTGGCAGGGACCATAGGGAAGGAGGCACGTGATCTGTGCACCAGGACCTCTTCCGACGGATTGTTCTTCTGGCCCTTACACTCCGGCAAAGGAATTCAAAAGCCTCCCTTCGGTGTGACGTGCCTGCAGCGCACACTCTAAGTACAGTGGTTGCAGCAACCACGGGGAAGAAGGCTCATGAACTGTGCTCAGGGACCTGGCCCGAGGAATTGTTCTGCAGGCCCTTTAACTTCTTGGAACAGATTCAAGAGCCTCCATGGGAAATGAAGTGCCAGTGAAAGGAAATTTAAAGAGCAGTTGTGTTCGTTCAGCGAGGTGGAGAGGGGCAGATGAATCCTTCAGAGTGAAGGGAAATATAAAAATCACTTTGGGGGCTGCGCGGACTTAATATGAATCCATGAGATTTGTTAAATTGGCCCCTATAGTCCTTATGAAGCCTCTCACTCACCAATAGATGTTGCTGTAGCAACTACAGGACTTTCCTTTCCCGCTAGCCCCCACATGAATCCTAAATTATGTCATTCAAATAATACATAGATTCTATATAAACTGATATGCCTGAAGTGGCATTTGAATAGCAATGTTTGGGACAGAGATAGAGTTTAGCAAAGCTACACTTTCAGTTGTGGGCTTATGTCCTGCCTGAAACCATAACATGAGGATCAATATCTCCAACTGGTTTAAACAATAAATTGTACAGTGTTCCCATTCAGAGAGACTTTTTTGTAAGCAGTTCCAGGAAGGGACTATTTTGCTTTCCTTTTAGCCATCACAAAGGTCCAGGAGGTAAACAGCCAGACACAATAAAACTTAGCCCGCTACTTGGTTTGCCACTCATGGTAAAATGTTTAATATTTCATGACAACATACAAGCAATTGTTCATATACAAAGTCTAAATGAATACTTGACACTATAACTTGGTTTCAAATATTTAATTCAAATTCATATACAGAAAAGCAAAGATCAGACTAACTGGCAATCCCTGGCATGAAACTTCTTATCCTATGGGAAATTCCAAATACAAAATAGGTGCTAATGTCCTCTTGAGTCCATCAAAACATTTCAAAACTAAAAACCTACACCTCTTTCAATTTCCAGGAGGTGATAGAATTATGTACAAATATGAAACCTCATGCCCAAAAAAGCGGAACTCGTAAGTCAATCCTGTTTCCAGTGTCTCATTTTCTCACCTTCTTTTGGGTTCTAGTATGATTACAAAGAATTTGATAACAAAAGAAGCTAGGAAAATCAATACCTGCCTTCAATCTGCTAAAAATACATCATATACTTTTCTTCATGTTCAAATCTCTGTTAATATGGATTATCCGTAATCCAAAAATAATCATGAAACTGTTCCTGCAATGTAATGACTGAGCATCATGGTACCTTATATTATTTTTTATATAAGTCTCTAACTTGATAATTCACCAATTAAATTCATGTCAGATCATGACTGATTTTCACATTACAAATTGATTAAACTTGAATATCTGTATAATGCTTAAATCACACCACATGTGAATGTCAAGACAAAACTTGTAAACATTTTAAAAAATGAACTTCTCTCATTTTCTATACAGATCAAAAAGCCTGACAGCATCATACCTATTTCGGCGCATCTAAGTCTTGTGTGTTGTTACATTGCCAATACCACACCATCATTTGAAGCCAAAGGGTTCAGAAAATGAATGAGCTTCTTTTTCTGTACTGAATATGTTTAATTAGGTGTGTAATTGGAAGATATTTCAAATACTGAAAATGCATATTAGACACATCCTTGTGTAGATGCCATATAAAGATCACTAAATGTTCAATAAAGATGTATTAATAATGATATATGAGCCATTTGCTGACCTTACCTAATTTGCAGGCTATCTATTCCGAAAAATATAGACCCCAAAATATTTGTATTTTTTGTTCGTAATTGCTTTCGGAATCCAGATAATCGTATTAAATGATTCTCTGTAAATCAAACAAGGGAGAAGATATATATTTCCTGCTCCACAATAATATTGTAATTGTTAATCTGAACAGTCCCCAATCTGCCATGTGAGTATTAACCCAAACATGGCTTAATTATTTCCAAATTCTATGAAAGAAATAAAAGGATTCACCTTACTCATATCTGGATCCAGGTCTTGTGGTTTTCTGACCATTGCTGGTGCAATCTTGACTTTAACGTCCTCCTAAATAGGATATGTCAAGACGTCTAATGGATGATGTCAAGACATTCTACAATATGGTGATTGCTGAGCCCTGATGGGATCTGATTGAGAATATCCAACAAGTACCTCTCAATCTGTAATATTAACATAGAGGGTCTGATTCATGGAAGTGTTTTATAATGGCGCAATGGAAAATGACAAAGTGATGTTAATACTTATTACTATTATAGTAGACTACAGATATAATTATCAATCATACAGCTATAATGTATTACTCAAGTAGAAATTATGAGTGAATTATCACAAAATGGAATGGGTGTGAGGGGGAAACAATCCCTATTCCCATTGATGTTGTACTGAAAACTTCTTCATGCTCCCCCAGGAATGAATCCATTAGCCAATCCTTCTTGTCATCTTGGATCAGATTTAAAACTCTGTCCAATGCATTATCGTGCTGATTGTCTACCGCGGGTTGGTGAAGATATCAATTAGATTCAAGCTGAAACTAGCTGATCCTTTTCATTGAGACATCCCCAATTTAATTGGTCACTGTCATCCAATACCTCTCCCTGTCTTTTACTTACAACTGAGGTCACTCTTTCTGTGTGACTGTGTTAACTTTTCCAAAATTCTGCATCTCAGGTCCTCAAACGAATGTGAAAAACAGATCACATTGGCAGGGCACACAACTGGCTCTAGGAGCTGAATTAACCCATCTCGTTCATGCCAAAAGAGCATAATTTTAAAAAAATGATTAAGAAACCAATCAATAATACAATTTAAGGACTATTAAAAGGGACCACACATTGAAATGGGACACTGATTGTGTGGGGTGATGCCTTTAGTCTGCTGCACCCCTTCTACAAGTGCAAAAGGCCATTGACCTTAGTAAAAATGAATATTCATTTTCTTACAGCAAGTAGCCTATAGAACAATGTACATTAGCAGACAGGATTTATCTAATCATTAACCTAAATCATTAGCCTAAAACCGAGGCCCAGCATGATACAATCCTGGGGCCAGATTACAGAAACTTTGCATCGGTGCAAATGCAAAGTTGCACGATATTAGCACTAGGGCAAAGTTTGCCCTATATTTAAATACACTGGGACACATTAGAAAACGATTGCACCATGACAAGTGCAGTTTGACATATTAAAAGCACCAGAGCAAAAATTGCTGAGTGCAAAAAAGGTACATGTTTGATGATTTTTTGCATCAGGGCAAAGTTTGCCCTAGTGCTAATACCATTCCGTATCAGCACGAGGGCAAACGTTGCCCTGATGCAAAAATGCAGTAGAAATGCATCTTTTTTGCACTAGGTCAATTTTTGCCCTGGTGCTTGTAATATGCCAAACTGCCCTTGTCATGGTGCAGTAGTTTACTAGTGTGTGCCACTGTTTTTAAAAATAGGGCGAACTTTGCCCTAGTGCTAATACCATGCATCTTTGCCCTTGCATTGGCACACAGTGTCTGTAATCTGGCCCCTGACGTCCTAGTCAGAGTGTGAGAATACGGTCCAAACAAAAGTTCTACTTTTGTTCTCTGCAGAACATCTCACAGCACTGAATTGTTTCATAAGCACAGACTTGTAGATATGAAAGAGCTATCTATAAGTGCAGATACCATAATCAGTGTGCGCTTACACTTATCTACTGGAAGACATCTGGCTGCGGATATTATTATCAAAAATAAACAAAGAAAAGAAATCATACTGAGCGTAAATACTCTCCAATTAACTCTCATTATTAAAAATGTGCTCCCCATGGGTGGGAAATATGTAAGAAATCGGAGCGTGTATATTGTATAGTGGCTTCAATGAGAAATCAATGGATAATAGACTATTTATTAAACTCTGAATTGTTATGGCCTTGCAATGGTATTCTTTTTTTTCCCCCGCCAAGCATATCATTTATAGTCCATATAGATATGTTAGATATAATTCCATTGTTTTGATAAGTGAGACATGTGTTGTAAACGGACTCTGCTTAGTAAACGGTTTCCATTCCCTCAAAAGGTGGATTGGCCAAGCCGGGCTAATATTCAAATGGATCAAGAAACCATCCAAGGTTGAGTCATGTTTGTTTTCGTTTATGGGAAGGCTGCCATACCAGTTGCTTCGGAGCCTGGACTAGAAGCAGGCCAGGTAGATAAAGAGGTAATAGGTCAAAAGTCACTTGGAATCTCAACGGCATGATTGTCCTGGCAAGCTTGTCCTGAAATATTGCTGGGAACATTCATAAATTGAGAGAGCCACGCCAGCACTATTTCATTACAAAGCTATAGTATATGGGGCCCTGGTATCTCGGCATATGGCACTGCTACCAATGCATTGTAAAATCACAGCGTGAGGAAGGAATACATGTGGAATTTTACAGCCAATTATTTCATTTGGTTTGAAAATAGAATTGTTTAACTCCAAATTTTGACACAATCTGCCTCATCATGAGTATGGCAGTAACCCTTAAATGTGGCGGTAATGCTATTACCGCCGCATTTAGGGTCCACCAAATCACGGCTTTGGCAGGATTTACCCCCAGCTCAGAGCTGGGGGTAAATCCACCACAAATGTTCTGATTTCTGGCGCTATTACTGCGCACTAATACTGCCGACGGAAAATTCCACATTGCGCCCAATGAAGAATGGGGGAATTCCAGAATGGGCACAATGGGGAATGGGGAATTACCGTTCTGCCAAACCCATGATCCGGCGGTAACTGCGCCAGGGTTTGGCGGACTACAAATATACAGTGATGTCAAACCAGATGTCCCATGTAAAATGACTTTCCAAAACCCAAGCAGTAAGTCAGTAAGTCAGCTGGTACACTCATTTAGAGTAATACCAAGATCACAGAGAGATCACCTCACTCTGGGGTCATGTTTAACAATTTCAGTTAGGCCAGGCCCTAATTGATATGTCATGATATGATATTTTATTTGTATTGCACCCATACACAAGTGTTTTAGACCACGACGAGGCAAGGGAGGGGAACCAAGGGAGGACAAATCAACATTCTTATTAGGCCAAGTGACTTTGAGATCGTGCAAGTGCAGTGGAAATGGAAGGTAGAAAGTGAGAGGGGCAGGGGAGGAGTGGAAACTGCTGAACACATTATAGAACAACAACAGGTACTGCGGCCAGCAGGTGGTAAGTGCGAGAAAGAGGTGTAGACAATGGGTGTTTGATAACTGCTAAAAGGGGACTGTAGGGTTGCAAATTCATTTCCAAGTGCAGGAGTTGCCAGGAGGCAGTGTGGGTGTGTTGAGGGGAGGGCAGGGATCTGGGCCTGAAATGAAAGGGTAACAAGGTGCCTGGTGCCGAAGCAGACAGATTAACTGGGGAGAGGAAGAGTGAAGGCAGAAGCAAAGAGGTGTCAGAAGAACCACCAGGTCCTTCTGGAAACAGTGGAAATTACATCACCCACGTTATACCAGATGGAAACCAAGATGGCGTCATCATGCAGTTTAACCAATTAGCTTCTGAGACGGCTCGGCCAGATGATGCTCTTCTCACAATATTCCAAAGAAATCTAAGTGAAAATCTTAAGGACGAAATATCTAGGGTTCCACACCCTCACAGCTTTGCAGAAATGATCACCCTCATTCTGCAAATGGATTACAGAATCCAAAAAAGGAATCTGGAGAAAAGAAAAGGACGTGCTCGATTGAACCTTTCACTCCCTAGAGCCGAAAGCCCTAAAACACAGAGTACCTCTGAAGACGGAAATGCGACTGGGAATCCACTGAGGACCCCTAACCCCTGAAAAAAGACTCAGGAGACGAACGTTGAGGTTGTGTATGTATTGTGGTTCAGACAAACACGTATTGAAGGATTCCATTTTAGCCCCTCCTAGGCATTCCAGAAAAGCATCCACCTGTCCATAAAGGGAACCGTGAACGGGTCTGTGGTGAAGAGGTTCCTTGATTGTATCTCCAGTTCTCAAAACATGGTGATTTTACCGGTAACACTGTAGTTTCAGGAAACCACATCAAGATGGTATCAGCTCGTGTGGATTGTGGGGCAGCTGGACTTTTTATGGACTCTGACTGGGTCATCAAGAATCTGATTCCTCGTCTACCCAAGACAGTTGCCATACCTGTGGAAGGGGTAGACGGTACTCCGCTAACGTCAGGACCCATCAAGGAAAACATCATTGTCCTTACCATGAGGATCTCTTCACATGAAGAAAAGATCCCATTTGACTTGATAAAGGGGGCTCACTGTCCTGTGATTCTAGGGATCCCTTGGCTGGTGAAACACAACCCTTACATCAATTGGTCCGCCGGAAACAATATTTTTGGGTTCTGAACACTGCATATTGTTGTGTCTTCCCAACAAAGCGGCAGGGCTCTATACTGCACCTCAAAACCACAAAACTCTCCAGCCTTACAAACCATTTCCAACCTAACTTTGCTACCTGACTGCTTTCAGGACTTTCATAAGGCTTTCTCTAATGAAGAATTTAAGGAATTGCCACCACACAGAAGAGATGACTGTTCTATTGATCTGCTACCAGATGCTTAGGTTCCCTTTGGACGGATGTATACACTATCTGGACCCAAAAAAGAAGCCTTAAAGGAGTATCTTCAGACCAACCTGCATCATGGTCTCAGTACAGGGTCCAAGAGTCTCACAGGGGCCTCTTTATTCTTTATCCCCAAAAAGAATTGTAAGGAGCTAAGACCTTGTATTAATTACCTGGGGGTTAAATAACGTGACCCTCAAAGACAGGTATCCCCTGCCATCTTATAAGGATAAAGAACGGAGATGAGTGGAAAACCGCATTCTGCATGTCATTTGGGCAATTTGACTATTGTGTGATGCCCTTTGGCCTCACCAATGCTCCTTCGGTTTATCAGCATTTTGTCGATCACATCAGATTTACTACTACATTCATTAATTGTTTACTTGGACGATAGTTTAGTGGTGAGCATATACTTTTTTATAGCACCGTCCTATGCTAAGACAAACCTTCTCCCCTTATAATTATGATATACCCTGGGCTGACTGTGACCCCTCTCCCAGACGTAGCGCATGTTCAGGGAACCCAGTAAAATCATGAATAATATCACGTGTCACATGTAGATTGTGTCAGTGGTTTATTTACACCCTAGACCTATGCCCTGGGAGGGCTCTGCTCCCCCTTCAGCATGCAGAGTGGATCACATTCATATCCACACACACACATTCTATCTTGCCTACATATACATATCCATATATACATATCCGCTTTTCTCTGATTTTACCTTCGGCGGTATTTTTACCACTGGGGTGTGAACACAAGAGCCACCTAGATATTTTTATCTACTGAATCATGAAACTTTGGAGACATGAAAGAAAACTCCTTACACCAAACTAATCTAACATTTTTATGATTCTGTTAATCACCATGTGATTTACAATAACAACATAATCCAATCAAAATAATACATTCCCCAAAATCTTACCCACGTTAGTTCTGCTGAAGCTCCTAAGAGAAGAGACAAAACAGGCATTGCAATGCATTGAGATCATTTGTTAACCTGTCATTTCATACTGTCATCATTTAGGACATGCAAAACGAAAACACCAGGTTTTGCTTTAAAAATTGTTCTCTGTGCTAACTGTAATGAAACACACTCAGCCCACGTTCTCCTCAATTAAAATTCACTTACAATTACTTTTGGAGCTTCTGTGTTTCACCTTGATAACCTCTTTCTGCCGGGGCTTATCTGCACAAACTCTGCACTGCCCCTGGGCTCAGCCTTGGGATCCCAGCCACTTCAATGCACGAGCGTCATCTCCCTCTGCACTGTCTTCAGACACTAGCCCAAGAACCCAGTACCCAGCAATGACACAGGCAGAACAGAATGCCCACACCTCTCATTTCAGCTCCCTATATTCTATCTCCCTGTCAATCAAGAGTAACCCTGCCTTTCTCTTGATGTGCTTGACACCTCCTTAGCTTCTACCAATCATATTACAAGAGCCTTCATGTAGCTACTTATTTTCTACGAGAACAAAAGGAGTTTTCAGACTGCACAATAGACAGCTCATTTTTTTTTACCGTGCATATTTCCTTCTCCATGAAAAAACACTAAAACAGAATGATTTTCCATCCGTGTTTAACTGCATTACAATGTTAATCAGGGGATTAATTAGTTATTGGGGTATTTGTTACTACAGAACTTTAGTTACTATAGGTTATTTTCTGTAATGCAATCTTACATAGATGGGAAAACTGTTTTGTATATTGCACTTTAAATGCCTGTTTTTTTCTGCACTCTGCTTTATCATGGAAAGCCTAATTCACGGGCCCACTGTTCTAATGACCCAATGTGGCATTTCACCTGCTTCATATAATTCCCCATGTCTTTTCTGCATTTAAACTAATCCCAAAACAATGCTGACCTGTATGTCTAACCTGCTAAAGGGTTTACACTCACTTTACTGGCTGCTATTGAAAACATTATCACCAGTAAACATTTTGTAGTGGCTGCTTTTAAAAACATTGTCATCAGTACACATCTACACCAATTTTGTTGCTTCCATTGAAAACACTATCTTATGTCTCTACATGACAAAATAGTCGACAAGCCAGATGGGCTTACTTCTTTTCATCTTACAAATGTGTTCTCACTCATATTTTGGGAACCAGTAATCAAATGGCAGATGCCCTGTCACGTTGCTTCTACAAAGGAGAAGAAGAGAATAAATCAGAGTAGATACTTCGCCATGCTATCTTTGTTTTTTTTGTTTCTTCTTTCCTACATGAAGTAAAGAAACAAAATCAATACATCAACTCATCTGAAATACTAAAACATTTACTAGCCAAGGAAGAATGGATATATTACCATATTGAACTACTGTACACCATTCACAAACTGAATACCAAATATGATAACTTCACCATTGAAAACCACCATCCCAGTCTCCCCATCTGTTAAGACTCTTGACGTATATCTAGACACCACCTTATCCATAGACAAACATGTCAGTGCCATTGCCTCTGCTCACACCATCAAACTTATAAATGCTGTCAAACCTTTCCTCACTAACCAAAATTGCCTGTCCATCACTAGAGCCACCATTGGTGCTAAGCTAGATTATTGTAAGGCCCTAATAGCAGGCTCCTCTGCAAAAAACCTAAACTGGCTTTAGACAGTACAAAATAATGTGCTCAAAGCGGCCCTCAACATCCCCCAGAGAGACCACATTACCCAAGCAAGGAGAGATGCCCACTGGCTTCCAGTTAAGGAAAGAGTAACTTTCAAAACTCTAACCTTAACCCACAAATGCCGCAGCCGTTCCGCCCCCTCCTACCTCTCCGAAACCATTAACCGGGATACCTCCACACGCCCCAGAAAGACACATCACCCCAACCAACTAAGCATACTCTGCATAAAAAGAGCTAAAGCTGGAGGTATTAGCTTCACTTATCTAGCCCCCAAACTATGGAATGCATTGCCCAATGCCCTGCGAGCTGAAACATTCCTTACCACATTCCACAAGGGCCTCAAAACCACTCTGTTCAACTGACCCACCCATCCTTCCACTGCACTCCCTTGATTCTCACAAATGTAACTAAGTATGCGTGAATTAATGTTACTGTACCTGCAATAACTGTCACTGTACCTGCAATTCCTTACACATACAGAATTGCTCCACTGTAACCAGGTATGATGTTTTCTGTTCTTATCACCTGTAACAGATTTTCTCCTGTGACAGTGCCACAATGCCTCCGGGCTGCTGTGCTCTTTAAAATGGTAAATAAATAAATAAATAAATAAATACCTATGATCACAAAACAGCAGGACACCGAGGAGTCGCTACCAATCAGGAACTAATAAATTGCCACTTTTGGTGGCCTCTGGTGCAGTCCGACGTCAAAGAATATGTTTCATCTTGCATTACTTACCCATAGGACAACTCATACAACCTGTCTTGCCTTCTCACCCATGGGAAAGGATATCTACCAATTTTATTGTAGAACTTGCTCCTTTAGCTCAAAACACCACTTTCATGGTGACCATTGACGAAATTGGCTCACTTCACCCCCATGGTAAAAATTCTGTCGGCAGCTCAGATGGCTTCTTGTTTTCTTCAAACCATTTTCCGGTTACATGGACTACCAAAAAAAATCCTCTATGACAGAGGACCACAATACATTTCTGCATTCTGGAAAAACCTCTGCCACTCTCTAGGATTCCAATGCAATCTAACCTCAGGATACCATCCACAGTCACATGGCCAGACTGAGAGACCCAACCAATCCCTAGAACAATATCTCAGGTGGTTTATCTCGGCATCTTAAGACAACTGGAGTAAGTTGTAGCCTTACACTGAATTTGCATACAATAATTCTGTACATTCAACCATAAAAATGTCTCAGTTTTTCTGCACTTATGTATTCCACCCTTCGGTAAATCCTACAACCGTACCATTGCTAAGTAAAACACCTGCTGTTGATGCCCTAGTAGCTGAAATTCAAAATAGCCACTCTCTGGTATATACCAGGCACAAGACTAAACAACAAGCTGACAAGAAACGTTCACAAGAACCTACTTATCACCAAGGAGATCTGGTATGGCTCTCCTCTAAATACCTTCCCAGACGCCTCATACCATCCGAACTGTCTCCCAAGTATTACAGACCATTCCCAGTACTCAAAGCAATAGGAGAAGTTGCTTATTGCATTCAACTACCGAAATCATGGCACAAGATACATAACGTTTTCCATGTATCACAATTGAAAACCCACAAACCTGACCATTGTCAGAGAAGAGCTGTGATCGCTCCACCTCCTATCGATACTCCCGAAGGTCCAGAAGACGAAGTCGCAGCCATAGCTGATTCCAGGTACTACAGGGGAACCCTGCAGTACCTCATCGATTGGAAGGGGTACGGACCTTCCGATCGAAACTGGGAGGCTGCTACCTCGGTTCATGCACATGCATTATTACGTAGATTCTATCGATTACAATCTTGGAAACCCGGTCCTTCTACTCCACGGGGAGGGCATACTGTCAGAAGAACCTCCTGTTCCTTCAGGAAGCAGTGGAAATTACATCACCCACATTATACCAAATGAAAACCAAGATAGTGTCTTCTTAGCTCCATCACATTTGAACTGTAGCAGCAGGTCTAGTCTTCTGTCCACGATGGAAGAGCCCGTGTCTACTCTTCTTCTCACTTTTATAACTGCCTCAGAGGAGAACAGGTAAGTGTGTTGCTGCTCCGCCTGGATTCCGGCTATAGCGTTGCTTGCAGGCTTTCCTCTGTGTAGCAGTTTATACCCTTTGCTCCATTTGGTTATCCCGATCTTCCTTACTTCTGCTTTTGTTTTTCCCTTGACTGTTATTCTTTCTCTGTTCTTTTTATCCTATTCCTGCCTCCATTTCATTTATTACTTTCTCATCCTCTTTTCTTTTAACTATTCTGCGGCCGCCACCTTACCTTCTTCCTGCGGCCACTGCAAATTATTGCAACTTTCGCGCCCACCGCTTTTATTTCCGCTGCTGCCACCTTCACTTCACTTCTGAGGCCGCTGCCTTACTCTCTCTCCTCCACGGCCTCCACTCCTTCCCACAGCGACAGCCCTGCTCAGCCCAGCGGCTATATCTCCTGTCCTTCTGCAGCGGCACTACTCCTTCCCATGGCCGCCTCTCTCTTTTCCTGAGCTGCTCCACGGTATTCTGTTAATTCCCTGCCAGCTGGTCTCCCTCTGCCACGTTTTCTTTTTTGGCTTTCTATCCAATATTACCTCTCTTCCTACGGCGCTGCCATGTCACCTAACCTGCAGCTGGTCTTCCCTGCTGCTTTCTGTCCTCTGCCCGCTACAGTTTACCCATCCATTGGATTATATAATTCTACTGGAATCCTCAGAGATCTGCTGATGATTGAAGTTAATTTGGACCCAGGCCGCCCGAAAGCCTTGTGGATAATGCAAAGGGTCTTGAATGTAATCCTTGCAGCCACTGGGAGCGAACAAAGAGATTTCAGGGTTGGAGAGATATGATCCCAGGGCTTCAGGCCAAGGACACGTCTTGCAGACCAGTTCTGGATAAGCTGCAGATGGCACAGAGTAGTTGCAGGCAGATTTAGAAAAAGGATTTTGCAATAGTCAAGCCTAGAGAGTACCAGAGCTCTGGAGACATTGGGCCTCATTACGACCCTGGCGGGCGGTAAGGCAACAATGTTGCTGGTTGTGCTACCGGCACCGTTGTTAACATGCCGCCACATTAGGAGTTCTGCAGGCGGGTGCCGCTCTGCATGCATGGTCAGACCACGCGTGTAGAGCGGCACCCATGAGCAGAGCAGAGCAGGGTGGTAGCAACGGTACCATTGTGGATGGTACCGCTGCTACCATCCTCCCCATTCCCATTGAGCATGGGGGCTCAAATGGGAATGGCGACGTACCGGCTCAGGGTCCCGGGCAAAGGGGGCATCCAGGCCCGCAAAGGTCAGAATGGCTAGTAATTACCTTTTCGCGGGACTCGGAGCTAGACCTGAGTTTGGGGGTAGCCATGCCCTTACAAAGGGCATGGCTACCCCCAACCTCGTAATGAGGACCATTCAGCTTCTGGGGGAAGGAGAGGAAAGGAAGAATACCTATGAGGATGTGCAGTTGGTAGTTAGATTTTCTTTGAGACGTTAGAGATGTGAGGAGAAAAGGAAAGTGAGTAGTCGAAGATGACCTGAGGTTCATTGCCTCGCAAGTGGGAGAGGGCCAACAGAGGCTGGCCAGAGATTGACAGGAAAGAAGGTGCAGGTGTGCTGATGAGGATGATCTCTGTCTTACTGGCATTAAGGCAGAGGTTGTTGGCAGTGCACCACTCCTGGATTGCAGGCAGACAGTCAGAGATGAGGGAGGGTAGAGGGGACCTTGAAGACAAGTTGGGTGTCATCAGCATAGTACTGAACGTTTGAGCAGAGAGCAGCAATGCAGGGGGCGAGTGGTGCCAGGTATTGGTTGAACAGCCAGGGAGAGAGGTTAGACCCCTGGGGAACACCACAGGTAGAAAGTGAGAGAGAGGAAAAGAAGGACCCAAGTTGGACCTGGGAGAGTCAGTTGGAGAGGAAGGAGGTCAGCCAGGCTAGGGCCTGATCAGTGATACCCAGATTATCACAGAGGGGGTTGAGCAGGATGACATGGTTGACCGTATCAAAGGGAGAAGAAAGATCGAATAGGATGAGAACAGATGGGATATTAGATTCCATGTTGGAGAGCAGGACTTCGAGGATGTTCAGGGGAGCAGTTCCATGCCTCTGGCAGCTCTGAAGCCAGACTGATGGTCATGGAGACAACCAACCCAGTTGGTGTAAAGATTAAGGTGGGAGATGGCCAGCTTTTCCAGGAGTTTGCCCAGGAAAGGAGAGATAGAGATTGGGCAATAATTAGCCGGGCAAGAGGGGTTTGCTGTAGGTTTCTTGAGAAGAGGGTGCACAAGATATGGGTGAAACAATGTGTGGGCCTTGAAAGGGAAAGTATCAGCGAATATAAGGTATATAAGATAAGACATTTGAATAAAGACGAGACTGTAGTAAGTCCCTTTGTAAAATGTCTGGTCAAAATTGATGTCTGTTTAGACGTCGCTCCAGAATACAAAAGATATATTGACATTTGGAATACAATAATAACTGTAGGTAATCTAGCAAAATGCCACTTAAAATATGGCCATACCTGGATGAAGAAATCCATGTTGCATAATCGTCGGCTACATTTGAGCCTGCTTAGGGCTCTCAGGTTGCAGCACTAAGCCGAATTCATTATGTTCTGTGATGGATATGGCTAGAAACCCATAGTCGAGGAGACAATGAATGCCATTAAGCAGGCACTGACAATAAATCTGAAGGCCACACAACAGTTATTCTTAGCATTGTATTCATCATGTCTCCTGACTCAAATGGACACCTGCATTAAAACAGAGTGTAAAGGTTCTTTAGGTTTATACGTTAACTCTTCAAAATCTGCTGTAATTACCTTTACAACAATGCAAACATTTTTGTTTGTATTCCTTTAAATCTAGAAACATAGCATATCTACATACACCTATATAGGGTAAATGTTACTGAAAACATACACAGGAAATACACTTTATGACACAAGAAGGGAACATGACCGGTTATTGCTTCTAAGCCAAATACAAAGCCCATCCCATTACGCCTTTGTATAGAATGTATGTGGCTAAGTCCTGGGCTGTTACTTTGTGTTGGGCTATCCTATGTGGATTTTTTGTAACAACCCTCTCCTCCAATTATGGAATAATACGTTCCTTAAAGCAATCTTGGACTTTCCATATTTTGCCACCTCATATGGGATGCACAAGGAGCTAGATTTCACCTTCACAATTATTGATCTAAAGTTGAGGTCAATTGTGATCAAACCCTGCTGAAACATAGAGCAGTGACCGGGGTATAGGAAAAATCAAGCACTGTGAATATTTCGTGGGTGAAAGTAGTGGTGTAGCAGCCCCCATTGTGTGTGGGGCGTGGGGGGCTGCCACCCAATGTTCATGTGTGCCCCACCTTAGCCCTATGGATGAGGACTGGCCTGGGGCTGAATGCGGCTGGCAGCACAGGAAGGGGCCGCTCTGTCACAGGCTCCCCTCTCCATGCTAGACAGGAACCAGCAAGCTACCCTGGTTACTGCTTCCTGTATGTGTAGAGTGTGGTTGCCAGAGGTCTGGAGATGAACTAAACCTACTGTAGCAGGAATCAAATACGACTAGTTTTATTGCATGTGTTCATGTGCTATTTGTGTATGTGTGTCAGAGGAGTGTGAATGTTTATATGCATTTGTGCATGTGAATGGTGTGTATGTATGTATGGATGTGAGTGGTAATGTCATCATGTGAATGGGAATGCAGTGTGAGATCACGTTATGGATGGGTGCTGGTGTGAAGTATGCATTGTGAATATTCTGAGTGTGCATGTGAGGGAATGTGAGAGAAGGTGTATAGGTTTTTGACTGGTGGGTGAATAGGTAGTGTGAATGTTCGGGTTGCATGTGTCTGTTAATGTGAGGGAAGGTGTGTGCATGAGTAAATGGTACGTGAATTGTTATGAATGTGATTATGTGTGTGTGTGTGTGTGTGTGTGTGTGTGTGTGTGTGTGTGTGTGTGTGTGTGTGTGTGTGTGTGTGTGTGTGTGTGTGCATGTTCTGGGTGGGTGCTTGCAGTGTGAATGTTCTGGGTGTGCATCTGAATGAATGTGAGAAAAGGTGCATGGGAGAGTGACTGATGGGAGCATTTGTATGAATTTTCTGGGTGGGTGCCCTTGTCAAGAATGTAGTGGGAATGTTCTGGGTCCGCTTATGAGAGAATGTAAGAGAAGGTGTATGGGTGAGTGACTGGTGGGTGAATGGGTATACATGTAAATATGTCTGCATGCAAGGCACTGGTAGGGCCAGGGAGCACTCAAGCAATGCTGCCATTTCCTCAAAAGTGACACTTCATGCTTCACTGGCATTTATTTTGTGACAAAGCCAACTTGACAAGTGTTATTACATGGCTAGACTGGAATTGTCATACAGCCAGCTAGCCATTGCTCAATGTGACATGACATTTTTTTACTGCCCATTTATGATACTGCAAGCATGATAAGCACTAATGTGTCGCTAGACTGGCATTTTGGTGCAGCTAATTGGACCATTTATTACAGTGATATAACATTTTGTGATGGGTATCCACTATACAAACTATAAGTGTTTTTACATAGCTAGACTTCCAGTTTGGTGTAGCCTGCCTAGATGATTCTTACAGTGTAATGACATTTTGTACTAGGTGTCTATGATAAAGCAAGCATGATATGTCTTATTATGTGACTAGACTGACATTTTGATGGAGCCAGTCTAGCCATACCTTACTGTGACATAGCATTTTTAATGGGGCAGCTATGTTAAAGGAAACATAATAAGTGTTATTATGTGGCTCAACCAGCATGTTATTGCATCCATTCTAGCCATGTCTCACTGTGTCATGCCATTGTTTACTGGAAATCTATGATGAAGCAAGCATGCATGATAAGTGTTATTACTTGACTAGTGTGATATTTCTTTCAGCTAGTCTAGCCATTCTTACTGCCTCATGATATTTTTTTTTTGTTGGAAACTTGATAGAACAAGCAGGACAATTGTTACTATGTGACTACACTGGAATTCTGGTGCAACCAGTATTGCCATTTCTTACCGCAGCAAGACATTTTTTTTTTGTTTTAACTAGGCTTAGATACTAAAGCAAGCATGATTCATGTTATTATGTGACCATCACCTAATTTTGTTGCAGCCAATCAAGCCTTTTCTTTCTGTGGTATGACATTATTTACGGGGCATCTATCATAAAGCCAACATGATGCATGTTATATGTTATTATTTGGCTAGACTTGCATTTGAGTGCAGCCAATCTAGCCATTTCTTACTGTGTTATGATATTTTGTACGGTGCATCTATGCCAAAGTAAGTAAACATGATAAGTACTATTGCATGACTAGAGTGACATTTTAGTTCAACTAATCTAGCCATTTTTACTTTGCCACTGCATAATATACTGGGAATTTATGATAGAACAAGCTTGATAAGTGTTATTATTTGGCTAGACTGGAATTCTGGTACAACCAGTCTAACCATGTCTTACCGTAACAAGACATTTTTTTTTTTTACTGGGAATCTTTGATAAAACAGGTAAGCACGATATGTGTAATTGTGTGACTAGTCTGTCATTTTGGTCCAGCCGGTCTAGCCATTTCCTACTGTGGCATGATATTATCTACATGGCATCTATGATAAAAGAAGCATGATAAGTGTTATTATGTGTCTAGATTGGCATTTTGGTGGATCAAGGAAATCCATTTCTTACTGTGTGATGGCACTTCTAAAAATTATACCTGGAATGAATGGCATGCAAGTAAATGTCCTTATTATTTAATCAAACAAGTGTTCTATAACCCCTGGTTCTTCCACAGTTAGACTGCCAGGAATAACAAAATGTAACACCATCTAACTAACACAATTATGAGACACACACATTGAAGACAAAACGAAAGTAAATCTTTGCTTATCGTAGTTGTTTTAATTGAAATTGAGAATTAAATAAGTAAATAGTGTGATACAGGCTTCTCAGCAGGGGGTGCAGCATCATTTAGGTAAGATATCTTGATTTTGTAAATTAGATATGAAACATCAAATAACAATTCTATTAGTAAATATGAATGAGTACATTGTTATTAAATATGTTTATATTTCGTAATGTGATATTTGTTGATACGTTCTTTACTAATCAAATTGTTCAGGTTTTGTGCTTCTTTTGTACGGTTAGCTTTACATAAATTATTAATGCCATACGAATCATTCTTAAGGTGTGGGTGAAGAAACCCCACAGACACATTACAGACCCTTCACTCATCTGTCCTTGATATACTTCCATTCTGGAAGTTATAATCTCTAACCGTACATAAACACCACTGTGTAAGCCACTCTGTGTGTCTCGTATACCCAGAATGCAGAAACATAGTAGGAATTGTTCTCTGAGCCACGAAGGTTGTTTTCTTACCCTGTCTATGACTGGACATCTCACCCAATGACTATAAAATACAGCTCGCCTACTCTTCTTGATATGCCCAACAGACCTTTCTTTGTTGCTCTCACCATCCTTCTGTTTGAACGTTTCTCTGCATCTAATTTCCCATTCTCTTTTCGTTCACCAAGACACATCTGAGTGACATGTTTTCTTTGGAGCAAGAGACCAAATGTCCTGAAAGCAGAAGTGGAATGAGGCAATAACCTATGTATAACCTAGTCTTTCAAAGTGTGTATCCAAGCAATGAACAGCCATTAGCACATGTTTTTTTTTTTTTTTTTAAACTACTCTTCGTTCTCTCAAGCGATACAGTCACTTCAGAGTCAAATCATTTATATCTGGCGTGTTTCACCCACTTGAGTTCCATGCATTCTGATGATTGAATAATGATATTCGTTGTATTCCTAATGGTGCCATGTATTGATTGCTCGAGTGTCCTATCCTCTGTACCTTCGTTACGTCATGTTGTGCTTTGCTGGATGCTTGCATAGCATGTTAGGCAGCTGTCCAAGATGGTTCAATGTGCTGATGATGACGAGTAGTCAAAGCAGTGGGAGGGAGTGAATGTCAAGATTGGTTTTCCCAGGGCAGAGCTGCCACTGGAATAGACAGGCAGAACGTCGGTCTCCAATGCCTACTTCACCTCCTCCAATTAGCATGCACTTTCTCGGTAACTTTCCTTCTCTCACCAACCCTGTCCTGCTGCTTGATCAACATGTCATCTAGCAGCAATACACTCCATTAGGTCTTCCATCGGGAAGCTGTAGATCCATTCGCCTGCATCCCTCTGAGCATCCCATTCAGAACGAACAATCAGGCTCTGTTTCGCACGGAAGCAGCTTTTGATGTTCCCGTTTTACTTTTAACAGTAACAATTCTAAATGCTCGATTGCTCAGACGATATCACCAGCTTTTAATGAGTGCGGCAATGTTGTCCCTCGGACTGCTGCTCGCATTTCAGTGCAGCTTGAATTACATTAACTCGGTCCTGCTCATATCAGTGTTACCACTTTGAATGGCATATACAAACTAAACTCTAAACACCTCTCATCCTAACTTTTATTTTAGGGTTAGCGTATCTGTAGGAGAGTATCACTATTGCCCCCGTGATTCTCCTGCAGTGCTCTGGAACACCTCAGGTATCAAACACGCTGAAGTGTGGTGTCTGAATGGATGGTGTCTGTGATACGGCTGCCTCATTTGGAGGCTTGAGGGTGTAAAATAGGATCAGGGGAATAAGCTGAACTGTCAGGACAGACCTGTCTCTGCAGCTACATGGCATCGAGGTAGCCTCTGATGTAAGCACTGAATGTTGCGAGCACTGCAAGGGTGGTAACTATGGTCTTCTGTTTCCTTGCATCTTTCCCATGCTGGGTGGTCCTGATTCTGTATCATAGCACGTGTGAGGGTTTGGGCTACCTACATGTAGACAGGTGTATCTGTTCGCTGTACGTGGGATACATGCCGAAGTTAATGTTCTACATACATGACGCTGAATGTTATTGCCACTGCAGAGTATGAGTTAATTAGAGTTGCCTAATGTTAAGCTTCAGGACACCTTTAGAAGAACAAACGAGGAAATGGATTCTTACTAATAAGCAATGCTATCCTGGAGTATTTAAGTTAAATTAGAAGTACTTTTGCAGGTCTTCCCCAAAAGATATGAGCTGATGATATTATGTCTATGTTTTAAGCATGTTGGTAGAATGCAGCTTGATTCGTGTGTCCTCTGCCTGTAGCCAGGCTAGACAACTTTTGTAGTTCTAATTACCAGTTCATCAAGATCTGATCTTTGCATCCTGGAATTGCTCAAACCATCTTTGTGAGCGTTCTCATTAACGTCCATCAACCGGCTGCAGGCTTTTTTGCTGTTTTTCTTTCTAATCTTTTCTTTTCACTCACCTGCTGTATTTCTTGTTTTACTGATTCATTGACTTTTTTCATCATTGATTTTGTCTCTGCTGAGTATGCTGTACATTATATTTCTGTGTGTGTCCTCAGACACCGAAGGACTGGGCTATCCTGCTTTCAATAAGGTCAGGTTTAGTCGAGTGTAATGTCATGTACCCGTCTCGTGGTCTAGTTTTTCCCTTTCTGCACTTCAAGCTGAAATGTTCACCACACTCACCCTGTGACATCACTTCTGCTCTTCGTCGTCTGAGATCTACTGGTTCAGTGGCTGAACATGCTCATAGGATTCCCCCTCTCTCATGGGTACTAGTGGTCCAAAGCCTCTTCTTTTCTTCACCTGATAGTTGTTCTCCTTAAATTTAATTTAGGTGCCCAAATATTCTGGGACCATACACATGTTCTGCCTGGGGGATGGATCTTAAGGTCTCTAGGTCTATAACACAACAGGAACAACCACCAAATATTACCAAGGAAAGTTGCAGGCTCATCAGCTCCCCATCTTGAAAGATGCCAGGGTCTGTGAGTGCCCTTTTGTCAACAACACTAGCCCTGTTTTTTTAGAAACGATTATTGTATATACTAGAACAGTCTTGTCTGGCTGTCACATCACATACTTGACTCATCAAATTGTGTTGGGTTCAACTGGAGCACTTATCTTGTGGCCTATGTATGCCTTAATTGGGGCAAGTTTTCTTTCCTTCATGTTTCCATCATCTGTACTTTGCAAATCTTCTCCTTGTCTATTTTTCCTTAGCATTTGGCAGTTACCAATATTACTCCTACATATCTATTCTAGTTGGATTAGCAGATGGTGACCACTGACTCATTGTGTAGCTATATTTCTGTACAGCTTGGCTAAGGAATGAAGCAGCACAAGAGCACATTTTCCAGCTTGGATCCCGCCAATGTCTGCATACATCTATAACTGGAATAACCGATCATTATGATGATTGCAAAGCGCTCTCTGTTGCCATTTTCAATTGTTTGTATTTTGAGTGAAATTATTCCTTAGAGAACACCCATTATTAAATGTTCTCGTAGCACACACAGATTTACAATTTCACACCCTGTGCACAGTTTCGAATATGTTTCTGCTGGAGACGTTGACATACTCAACATAGTATATGTGTAAAAAAAAATGCCCCGCAGCTTGAATTTCAATCTACCTACAGTATATGGTCAATAGAAATGAAAGTAATAAGAAAAGGACAACTAACACTCCTGAAATTGTGACAACAATCCAAATCAGCATTTATTTTAATAAGCCAAATTATAGAGCTTATCATCCCCATTTTGTATTCTATGGCATTGCCTTTATAGGTACAATGAAATACAATTACAATATTTTAAAAATCACAAAAAACATTTGGGTATGCCACAGACAAAATGTTCTATACCACCATGTAAATGCATACACAATAAAACAATAGCAGAACTGCATCCCTTCTCAAAATAATGCATACATTTAAAACGAACACTTAAAAGAAATGCAATACTGGACGACGTCTTGACTCTTTATACTAAACCACCTTGCATGGTTATCCATGTACAGTACAAGCTCAACTACTTGGCATCCAACTGTTCAAACAGAACTACACTCCTTGCTCCTGATCCTGCAAACCTTCCAGATGTAACATGGAACACTAAAGAAACCTTCAAATGATACCGTACTTTTCGTTCATTTCTTCTCTTCCTCTCTTCCTCACCTCCCTGTAATCTAGCCAGTTTGAGTTACCTGGTCCTAACATTTCTGAATAGGGACACCGATATTGGAAATAAGCTATTATCTCCCTCGCATGGTCTGTCAATGAAAACCCTCTGCAATCCCAACACAGTCCTAAGTGGTCCTAAGAGGTAACATACCATACACAATTGTTTATATAAATTACTCGTGGACTGAGGGTCTATTTGGTTCAAATGCATCTTAAGTTTACTAACATCTTCTTAGTGACAGACCAAATCGAGTGTATACCCAGCTCCACCATTTACATGTTAATATACTAAAGTCACAATAGCCCACCTGGCACAGCATACTGACAATATCTCATAGTTGTTGCTTATAATCAGTATCTTCACCCACTGGCCATGCCGTGCACAGTCATTACATATTTTTATTTATTTATTCATTTTTTGGTTCAAACAAGTGTAAAAACCTTGCACTACTTACAAAAGAAAGAGAATACAGTTTAACAATGTCTTTACATATCTTATAAACCTTTTACATCATTTGAAGCAATTTTCATCATTAAAATTAAACATGTTCTTCACTACAATTATCACTTGGTAAAGCGTCTGTTGGATTCAACAAATTTGAACTGGTTTTCAGCACTTCAGTTTTCCACAAAAATACAGCCAAGAACCTACAATTATAAAGCTTTGTCGTTGTCCCCACTCAGGCTAATCCACATGACATCACTCACACATGTCCCAAGATGTCTACTTCTCTCCTCCCCCAATGCTAGACAGTTTGTCACCAGGTCTTTGATGGTTTCCCTGGCAGAACAGTTTGGGCAAAATCTACATGTTGAATTTTCTGTAACCAATTCCCATTTACTCGTTCTTTCCAGCATAGGGATTTGATTGAGTCGGAAGCATAGGTACGTAACCCGCATTTTTGGGCATGGCAAAATGAGAATGTATCTTGAGATCTCCTACCTTTTAGTGCGCAATTGTGTGTATTCTCTGTAAAGAGAGAATTTACCCAACTGATCAGTAGTTTCTGCCCAGTCATATTTGAATAGCTTTTTCTTTGCTTTAGCCAAGTTAATGGTAAGCTATTCCCTAAAGGAGCCTATCACTAAAAGCAATTCAGACATTTGTGTCTTAAATTCAGTGATGGTAGAACCTGAGCCTCTTGTCTGGTCTGCCCACCATCTCTGATATAGGTACGTCAGTGGTCGATAGTAATTTAGCAAACGCTGCCAGTCTCCTCCACTTGGCTTTAGTTACCAGGGAGCATATACCAAACTTGTGTCTGATAAGTGAGTGTGGTGCTTAGTTAGCCAGCCCTAATGATTTTTTTCCCAAACATACTGGATGGAGTTAAGGTAAGACCCCAGGTCACATAGTGATATCTCCCATACCACACAGTAGGCTCGACATTAGTAAATAGTACTGCAACACGTTTATTAAAGAAAAGTGACACAACTGGGAGTAGAACCACTTCTTTTCTGCCAGCAAGGTAGCACATTTTTCCCTAACAGAGTCTTTCCATCCCTCCCTAGAATATTTATTGGTGATATTGTAGCCAAGTAACTCATAGACTGAACCTTCTCCAGGGGTTATTCTCCCACACACCATGTCAAGGTTGTAAGCCTCCTCTTAGTGGTGAAGATCATCACCTTGGACTTTTGCTCATTCACCTTTAAAATGTTTTCTACTGCATAGCTGTAAAAGAGTGTTAACTTCCTCTGCAGCCCAATTGGTGTTGAGTCAAACAGAACTATATCAGTTGCTAAATTGATCCAGTCAAGGGATACAGAGCTCGGTTTAACTGAATTGGTGGTGCCTCTCTCCCAGACCTTTTTGAGGTCAGCCATGGAGAGATTGAACAAGGTTGGAACCACGACACAACCCTGCCGTAAACCAACATAAGTAGCTATAGGGTCCATCATGGCTCCTTCTGCTATCAAACTGACTCTTAACGTGGTGTTTGGGTGTTATACTGTCAAGAGATGTACCACTTTAAGTGGAATGTTGACTGCACGCAGTTTTATCCACAACATTGGTCTATTTACCTTGTCAGAGGCATTAAACATGTCTATTTATGCCATATAGACTCTGCCCACCATTCGTCTTTTTACAGCTGGAAGCAAGTGTTACATGGTCAAAGCATTTATGGAGGTTCCCATTCCTGCTCTAAATCCAAACTGATATTAGGATAGTAAGTTACATGATGCAATCTGTGCTTTTAGGTCCCTCAATAGGAGGGTTCTGTAAGAAGGTGTGGCAGTGATTTCAATGGAGGCAGCCAGTAAAATGAAATGGGTGCAGATGGGAAAAGCCAATTAATGATTACATGACAGTACTTTGAGTGGAGTTAGTATAAAAGAAAGCAAAAAGAGACTGTGAATCATGTAGTGCAGGTGAAGGCACACAAAAATAAAAATAACACATTGAGTTCATGAGGGGCAGTGAACTAGGCGTTTAATGGTGGCAGAAAAATGGATGCAAAAATCAGTAGATTCCAAATGCAGATTCAAAATGCACTGAGCACATATAAAATGACTCATGTTATACATGAATTGCCATCTATGTAATGTTGCATTAAGGACACTAACCCAGATTAATTAACTAACCATCCTGATTAAGTGATATCCCATTAACTAATTAGTCCATCTGTTAACATTGCAATGCAATGCAAAGGAGCAAATTGCAACATTCTGTTTTGTTCGTTCTGAGGAAATAAATGTGCTGCAGAAATGAATGGGCTGTTTTTTTTCCATTCAGGGAGGTCATTGTTCATGCAGGAAGCAAAAAGATACATACAAGTTCTCGTTAGGTGATTGGATAGAGAGGTCAGAATTCTAGAAGTTCCTGAAAACGTCAGAGAGAGGGCAGGTTTAGTTTTGATTGACAGGCTGGAGAGATAAATGGAGGTAGGAGAAAGGGTGTGGGGCTTTTTCGGTTGCTGGCTGTCAGGAGAAGGCGATCAGAGGGAAGCGCTGAGCTACCCAGCATTGAATGCTGCTGGGTCTCCGAGGTGACCTTTGGGTGGTGCGAAAAAGCAGTGCAGAATTTGCAACACTTCATTGCAGATAACCACAACAGAGAAGGAGTTTTCCAGATAAAGCGCAGAAACTTCATAATAATTTAAGTAGCTGTACAAATTGAGGAGTGTGGACAATTGATTTGACTGTGCGGTTCCCAGCAGTTAGGACAAGGGGTTATTTTTAACAAAATGTTTGATATATTCTTTTTGTTACACATGCTCAAGAGAAAATGATAGAAGCTAATGTTACAAATATGTTCCATGTACTGTACTGTGATTCATATTTCTTCTCTTAGATAACCACAGCAGTGTTGCTGCATTGGTAAGAATCAACAAATGTATTGTTGTGAAATGAATTATGCATTCATTGCAAGCAGCGTCATTTTTAACACACATAAAAGTGGGTAAAAACAGACTTGGTGTAATGATTTTCTTATGTCTCTGGTGATTATTCTCTAATTGTGGGGAGGTAAACGGGAAGTGCGTTAGTTCACATACCATAGTGGTGAAAAATATTTACCGCCAGTGGTAGGCGTCTTTTTGTGTGGACGTGGTAGTCATGTGATACTATCGGTGTTCTACGTCTTTTCCGGTGATGTGACAGGGCGCCACTATGTCTGCCATCTTCAATTTCCAGAGTCTGCTGACCGTAATCCTTCTGCTGATATGTACGTGTGCGTATCTTCGAGCCATGGCTCCTAGTTTACTCGACAAAAACAAAACCCACAGGATCTAACCATGGAGCAGCCGTCTTCTGACCCTTTATCCCTGTTCCCCTCGCCATTCTTCTGTCCACCAGTCCCTTGCCCTGTCCCCCTCCTGCAGAAATCCCAGCGCAAGACTCTGGTGCTAAGGAGACAGCGCCCTCAGGGGGTGCCCCTTCTACCCACCACCACCATAGCCACTACTACTACTACAGGCATTACTATGGGGCCACACGCCGGTCTGTTTGCCACTAAGTCCACTGCCACCCAGTCTCCGTCTTGGCCCGTCACATCAGCAGGGACACATTACCTGCCCCCAATACCGGCCCAGCAGCACCTGGGGAGCCAAGGTACTCGGCATTACCTTCAGGATGGTCGGTCCAACCTCTCTCGGGTTGCCAGCATAGTTGCTGGCGGTAAATCGGAATCAAGTCCTTCCCTTATTCAAAGCTTGGTTCCGGCCCTGGCCACAACCCTCGATAATTTTATCCATGGTACCCCTTCAGCTATTGTGACTTCCGCACTGGTTGTGGGGGACAGTTTGTCACTAAGTGCCCAAAGTGCTCAAAGCACCTCCTTAAGCTCCCATGACAGCTCGTGGAGTGATGTACTCTCGTCTACCAGTTATGGGTCTAGCCCCTCCCCCCTCCGTTTGACCCCACCTCGGATGATCGAGGCCATTAACCAACTTTCTGATGTCAGCAACCCTGAGTGCTATTCGACCTCCAAACGATCTCCAGAGGAGGCGCCCCGTGATAGGGGGTGCGGGTGTGGGTGTAATAAAGTTCTGGCGGAGCTGGCCAGCATTAAGGCTCTGTTACAAACTTTGCTCGAGGGCCAATGGAAGGGAGGTGGAACTGTCCAGGTAGAGGAGCTCAAGGTCACCACTTCAGCTGTTGCAGGGCACAAGTTCTTATCCCTGGAAAATTCTCTGGAATGTACACCGGTACTGTTCCCCCTGATATTGCCTGCTGCCAAAGGGTCTGTTGTTCACCTGGCACAAGGGGAATCGCCCGTTAATAACTGCCTCTGCGACCCCCATGCCACCATCAGAGAGGATAGCAGGGTCCCTGATCCGAGCCCAATGTCTTTGTCATCGGTGGTGCCGGTCTCTTCCTCCATGGGCCCCGATTGCACTGAGTCGAAAGCCCTGGGTCCACAGAAGTCTGGGTACCAGCACAAGCTACTGAAACAAGGAAAGTTCCAACGCCCTACAGTCTTCCTTCAGGGGGTGCCCAAACTGGCAGTAAATAAGACAGAGCCCAAGGATGCCCTACTCAATAAATGTCTATTTTGGATGAAAACCTCTGGAGGCTGCCCGTTTGTCCGTAGAGAAGCTCTGGCGGGGTGCCGTAGAATTCCCAGTTTGGGCAAGAATAACCTGGACTGCATCAAATTGACATTTTGGGATCGCAGCACAGCAAACAGGGTTCTGGGAAGCTGTGGGCGGGCGGGCCAATCATCCAAGAGTGGGATCTCAATCAGCATGCTCCCTTTTTTCAGCTCTGTTGTCCCACCCAGATCTGCGGTAGTAAATTCGGGGGTCCTCTCTAGTAACTGTCCCCTCACAGGGGCAAATTTGACAACCTTGGGCCCAAGGTGCCATGGGAATTGGTTGAAGCAAGGGGTTGGTGGGACCTGACTACCGGCCCAAAGAACTGTTTAGGGTCTCCCAGGAAGGGGATGGCTTGTTTGAATTGCCCTGATGTCTTTCTTATACTTTCTGTGGACTTTTTGTAATTTTGCACCAGAATTGTATTTTTGTTTTAGAATTGTCTTGCAGGATGTACTTTGATGGTCCTTTCGGGCCGAATAAAGTTGTTTGATGATGATGATGTAAACAAAATAAAATTAGAGGTCCAAAAAGTAAGCTAGCTGGAAACCTGTGTCTGTGTGAGTGAGTTCAGCTATGCATGCAGGGAGCTGAACAAAACCATCAACACGGTAGACTGATGTCGTATATAAGTCATCAGCACAACATGTGGTAATATTTTATTCCTACTAAATTTGTAAAGCCTGGTAAATTATACTTACAGTCAACCCTAAAACAGAATACAAATACAAAAGGGGGAGAGTTTGTCTCATCATATAGGGCAGTACTCAGCGCTTCCCTCTGATCGCCTTCTTCCGATAGCCAGCAACCAAAATAGCCCCACACCCTTTCTCCTACCTCTTTTTATATCTCCTGCCTGTCATTCAAAACTAAACCTGCCCTTTCTCTGACATTTTCAGCAACTTCTAGAATTCTGACCTCTCTATCCAATCACCTAACGAGAACGTGTATGTATATTTTTGCTTCCTGCACGAACAATTACATCTCTGAATGGAAAAAACAGCCCATTCATTTCTGCAGATCATTTAGTTCCTCAGAACGAATAAACCACTGCATTTTGAATCTGCATTTTGAATCTGCTGCTTTTTGCATCCATTTTTCTGTCACCATTCAAAGCTTAGTTCACTGCCCCTCATGAACTCAATGTGTTATTTTTATTTTTCTGCCTGCACTACATAATTCACTTTCTCTTTTTGCATTCATTTATACTAACCCTACTGAAAGTACTGTCATGTAATCACTAATTTGCTGTTCCCATCTGCTCCCATCTAACTGGCTGCCTCCATTGAAATCACTGCCACACCTTCTTCTAGTTCCAAATATTTAGCTTTAGGAGTCCAGGAGGGCAATGGGTCTGTAGTTCTTTGTGTCTGTCTTATCCCCCTGCTTAAATATTGGAATAATGAGAGATTCTTTCCATGTTTGTGTGTATTTGTGAGTTAAGTTGACATGTTGGAAAAAATCCCATAAAGGATGGACCCAAACCTTCGGTTTGCTTTTATTTAATGCAGGAGTAATGTTGTCGGGCCATGAGCCCTCGATGATTTTCCTTTTCCAATGGCCCATAGAACGCACTCTACCGCCCAAGCAATACTAGTCTGTACAGCCCCCACTTTACCTAGGTTGGGCTGGACTCCGTCTTCTTTGCACAAAGAGTATTATTTTTTCACATAGTTCATCCAAACATGTGCCATAATTCTGCACTCAGTACAATCCTGCTGTCCTTTGATGACCCCCATCAGCCTCCAGAAATTAGCACTATCGTTTTGAGTGATGGTCCTGGTAAGCTCCTGATTTACTCTAATGTGTCTTTTGTATCTAAGTGATTTTAGGGTGTGTTATACTCTAATAAGATTTGCTTCTTTACCTCTTGGAAAGCAGGCACACTAATTCCCTTTCTCTTAGCCTGTTTGGCCTCCCTAATCCTCGTGTTATAGGCATGATTGTGTATTTTAGTTCCCGTCTTTTGACCCCTATTGGAGAGAGGTTTAGTACACTGCTGTAGTCTTTGGTTGTAGTTGCTTGCATTAATGCTATCTCCCGCAGCTTCCACCTTAAAAATCTCTTGTTCCCATATGGTCATGAAGGTTCTACATGCCCTAGCATTCCACTTAACCAACAATCTGACCCTTAAATACTACACCATATTCAAGATGGTGAGTAGTGTTAGGTAAATGCATGCTTAGGATTATTGGAATGTGGTCACTGCCTAGGGTGTCCCCCCTGACCAAGGGATCACATATACAGCCCAGATCAGTGGAAACATAGAAATAATCTATCCAGTATCTCTTAGTCCCTCTACACCATGTGTAGAACCCATTCATGAAATGTTCCCCTGGCAGGCAAACCTGGAGGTCCCATGTTTCAAAGTATTGGTCCCACACAGCCCCCTGCTGCACAGTTTGGGAACTGAGCTTATCAGTAGATGGGAACCCTCCTGCACACTGTACTCGAATACAGGCTGCATTTAGGTCCCCTGCGAAGTGACATACTCGTTTTTACCCTTCTCTATCCTTTCTGTGAACAAGGCATCAAGTTCCAAGAGCAAATCAGAGAGTTGGATGTTAGTTTGATTCCAATATACATTGACAAAAAGAGGATTTGCTTTTAAGCATGGAAAGAAAATGTTAATAGCCATCAAATCTTTAGATGTAACCTTAATCTCAGAATGGATACAGTCACAATTTGTGTCAATTTCAATCGAGAGGCCACCTTTAGGTTGGCCCTTGGGGCCCTCTGATTGCTGGCTTGCAGTAGGTCTGCCTTACAACTCAACGATGTTTAGGGCCATGGTTTCAAGTAGGATCACACTAGCCATCTTCAAATCCCTTCCACAGTATCCATTTAGTTTCTGGAAGCCACACATGTTCCAGGACATTACTTTCAGAGGACCTCCTTCAAAGACTCATCTCTTTGGATTTTCTTTTCTTAAACATCTCAATTGAGGCTTTGGGCCAAGACCAGTCCTCCAAATCAGTACTTGTCACTGCTGAGCTCCCAGACTTATTAGAAGTAACAATTGCCAATTCTTGTACTGTTGGTGCGGGATTCAGAAAGTCCTCCACATCCGCATGTGATTGTAGTTCTCCTAGCTGATAGCCAAGTGTATTAAGAGCTTCTCAATTGTTCCACACAATTTGTGCAATCAAATGTGAGGCATAGTAACATACTGACCTCTATGCTACCTTTTTCTTGAAGGCTAGCCTTTGGATGTCGTCCGATCACAGGGCTCGAAGCTCTGGGATAGCCTGAAATCCTTTGATCATTGTTCCCTGAAAGTTCTGGTGTTTTGGTTGTTGCGGGGTGGGACCCAGCTTCTGATCTGAATGACATTTGGTGGCAGCTACCATCGGGTCCGGACTAAGATGAGCCAACGAGGTGGGAACCAGGCTTGTCGACACAGTTGAAGGTGCGGTCTTATTTTCCCTGCTGTCAGATTTTCCTTGTTGTTGTATATACAGGTACTTTGTCGAGGGAAGGAGTCTGTATTTAGTGCCTCATGGTTCTCCAAAAATACCATTATTTTGGATTGCTTCTTCTTAATTGTTGTCATGGAGGCTACTCCCTTATTTCCTATGTTTGTCGCCCGTACATTTTGAGGTGGCTCACTTTGAGTTGTTGCTTCTTCTGATAAAGCATAGAAGAAGAGTTTTGAGTTATTTTGTTTTTTGCCATTTGGGGCTGGACGATTTTTGGTATTTTTCTTCTTTTGGAGTTTGTCTTTTCTTTTTTGTTTATTCACTATTATCCCTCACTCTCGACCACTTTTCTCTTCTACTGAGTCACTGATAGTGTGCACCTCTGCTTCCTCCACCAGGCTGGGTGCATCCATGGCAGTTTCCTTTTCCTTAAAAGATAGTTCAACCAGTGTTGATGTGCTCTCTGGGGTTCGCTGGTTAATCTTGCAGGGTCTTGTATCTCCATCGGGCCGTCGCTTATTTCCACCCAAACCATCTCTTGTTCGTGGATTTCAGCCCTGCTTTGGACCTGTTCCTTTACCGCTGTAGTAGTTGGAAGTTCAATGCCCCCCCTTCTCGCATTTGCAGGTGGTGTCGTCCCTAGTAGCCAGTAGTTGTCTCAGCCCCTGATCCAAGGAATTTAGCTTTAGGGCGTTATCTTGCAAAATATTGTTAACATTATCGTATAGTCTAAGTAACGATTCCAGTACTAAGTGCAATGCCGAGATAGAAGCTGGACCTAATGTTTCCATCTGTGGCATGATGTTAGAGTCTCGCCTCAGAGTGATGTTCTTAGGGGTGAAGTAGTTGTCATTTAGTGGTTGGTTTTAGGTTTGCCTTGTCCTCAGAGTACTCTGATGATCGAGTATTGAGCTGTTCAGGGGTTTCAGATCAAGTTCCTGGCTGCTCCCAGTCCTGCCATGTTCTGGATGGTAGTGCAATGTCCCTTTATTGCAGGTTCAGTGAAGGCGTTCCATGATACCATCCATATCACTGCAAAGTGTCTCAAAGGATTGATACAACACACTCAAGCTATTGTTATTTGTGATAGTGAGATGTTGTGTATTGCTGTTTTCTGTAGTTCAATAGTTAGTTCAAGTGAGTAGGTGCCTTTAGTGACCACCACCACATTGTGGTTTGTCATGGGAGTTTATTTGGGAAAGGTTACATGGGTTTTTTTCTGGGACAGGCACTACTACTTTGTTTCTCCCCTCGCTCTGGGCAAGGGCCTCACCATTTAAAGTGTGGCTAGTCCCTAGCACTTCTAAATACAGAATAGGCGTGCTGGTTTGTTCAGGATTTGTGTCACACTGCGTTTCTCCCTTGGCTACCTTGTCTGCCTCAAGTGCCATGGAGATTTCAGATTGATGTTCATTCAAGGTTGGATTCCATGTCAGTGGGAGCAGCGCTTGAGTCTCCAGGAATCATTCCCATTTGGTGCTGCTGCCCTTCATACATACCTTTAGACTCTTCATGTGCTAGGAGCACAGCCCGCCCCCTTTTCAGTAATAATATGTTTTCCATTCCGTAGTTTGGACATCTATATTACCACACCGTGTGTGAAGGTCAGTCAAATTGCTTAGTGCCAGATGGTATTACGTTCGGTATTGGCTTTCTTCAGACACCATAGACCGGGCTTAAAGGGAAGAAAGATAAGCCACACAATCATTACATAACCAGCTTCAATGTGACCTATGAATTTTATGTTCATCTCAACCTAGGCCTTTAATGTATGACAAGCATTCAGTATGGCAAAGAATGAACTGGAAAAACAGCACTTCTCCCTGGAAAGCTGTAAAAAGAACACTAATAGATTAAGACCCAAATTGAACACTAGATTGTCGACCCATCCTGCAGCCTGTTAAATCAAAATAATGCAATTTATCACAAGAGGGAACCATGACCCAGTTGCTCAAAATGTTTGCCCAGATCGCTTACCTATATCCATGTTCTAGTGTCAATTTACTAGTAGCCCCTTCCTACAACAGTAATCGTTAAATGCTTTTGTTAATGCCCATTAACCCATTTTCCATACGCAAGACAAGAGCCATATTGTCCACATAGAGAAAGAGGCAAATACTCACATAACCCATTTTTGTCTGTAATAGAAGTTGGTTTGAGTAGGGTTTGTACCAGGACATTCTGGGTTCAGCCACATCTCTCTCTCAAGGTTCTTTGTCATCTGCCGCTCTTGGTCATGTCTTCACCCACCAAATGTTACCTCAAGGTTATGCACTGCTGCCCACACCTTATCTCTCTTGACAGAGTCAAGATCTGCCATTAAATCTTCCAAAGCCAAGCAAGGTTCACCTTGCGTAGTTGAACATTATTCATATGTGTCAATGAAAACCTAAAGCACAGAAACTGAGTCTTGTTGAAAACCGCCTTGGACTTCTGAAATTATTTTGTTAACATGAGTTAACCCCTGAACCTGTGTCAATATGCCTATGGAGAATATCTTCCCTTTTTGAAAATTAGAATGATCGGATATCGTCCAAGCTACAGATTCCATACCCAACGTGACCATGTACAAATACTTCATCAGGAAGGAGTTGGGGTTTTAGGATTACCCCTCCGTAAACAGGATGGAATATCTGTTACCTGGAGAAACTGTTCCTCCATATCGCTTTGGGTTAGCAGCTCTTTTCCCATAATCTCCTCAGAAAGTTTGGTTAACTGTGAGAAGTGTTACCTTCAGGTTACACATTAAATGTAACACCAGTATGAAAATCCATGCTTCCCAATGTCACAATGGCCCAAATACCCTTCCCATATAGGGCCCAATTCATGGAATACTATGCAGAGATCCTTCAATGCCCATGCGCCGATAACGACTGTGAAAGCCTGCGTGCAGATGTTTTTCTATGCGCTCTGGTATTGATGGAATTGTTCAGGCAAAATAACTGTATAGGCAAGTCGTGGCCAGAAAGCACCTGACACACCCCGACAAAAAACAGTCCAAAACATCTACCTTTGTGAACTCCCTGGGCTCGAATACATGCTCCCTTAAAACAGCATGTGGGGTCCCCCACAAGCAGACCTGCATCTCTCGTAACTGTTACTGGCACCCTGACAATATGTGTACGGTTAAAACTCTGAAAATCTACATGTGGACCCCCATAAACAATTCCTGCATCACGATACACTGCGTATGTGAACCCCTGCATTAGATCAGAACCACGACTGAGTACACTCACCCCTAAATCTGACACCCAATCTTACCTCTGCGCTGTGAATCCTATGTGCAAGTGCCTGCACCTCTGCCTTCGTGGGGGGGACAGAATGAGAGCTTTGCTTGGCCATTTCCCTGCAGAGAGATTGCACGGTCGGATTCATGAATACATATCGTTCGGCGCAATAGTGGGCGTGCGATGGACTGCCTGTGGGCTGTCACTTGTAACGCCCTCATTTTACCATGTTCTCCCTCATTTTACAAGTTCCACCCCCTTCCCTGCCCTCTGCCCATGCCATGCCCACGCTTTGTGTGATGTCTCACGCAAGGCACTCGGACTCTCGCAAAGACGTGCATAGCCTACACGAGGTCCCCGCTAAGTACAAAGAAGTCCTGCAGTTTGGCGCACAAAGTCACTATTTACTGGGCAAATAATTCCATGAATTAGGCCTTAACTATCCATTGTTCCTTGCACATCCTCCCAAAGTTTTTCCCTCATAGGCTCTTACATTTGGACAAATGTACCTTCATAGGAACAATTAAAAAGCCTCAACCACTCCCTCTTTTCCTCCTGTACCAAGCCTGCCTTGCAGATTTGAAGTGTCCAAATGTTACACAATGACTAACACCTACAGTGTTTTGCTCCCAACCAAGTTCACTTTTTTAACCTCTGTTGATGGCTTTCCCCTCTAAGGGGTATTTGGTCACTCTCAAACCTTAAATCTTATAGAGCTCTGGCAATTTGATTTTCAAGTTGCCCAATCGTTACAGGATCTACCAGTTGGGATAGTCCTGGTACAGTCCACATTCTCTCTGCACTT